>NC_084461.1:136527500-136827500 GCF_027409185.1 Cynocephalus volans
CTAATTTTATAAGACAAGTTATAATCTTGATACCAAACTCTAGCAAGTATACTACCAGAAAGGAAAATTACAAGAAATCTCTCACTCGTGAACATAAATGAAAAAACACTAACCAAAATATTAGCAAAATTATTCCAGTAATATATAATTATAACATTCTAACTAAATGGGTTTATTCCTGGATGCAAGGTTAGTATAAAATTAAAAAATTAGTATGGTTCACTATGTTAACTGAATAAAGGAGAAAAATTAAATGATAATCTCAATAGGTACAGAAATGCATATGATAAAATTCAATATCTAATCAGGAATAAAAGAAAATTGCCTTAATTTGATAAATGTTATCTAGAAAAAATATCTCAGTACAAATATCCTACTTAGTGGTGAGATGCTGAGTTTCTCCTGAGATGTAAACTTTGACAGGGATGCCTGCTATTCCCACCTCTATTCAACATTATACAGAAAATCTCAGCCATGATGGTAAGATAAGGAAAAAAATTAAAGGCAGACTGGAAAGCAAAAAATAAAATTATCATTATTTACATTTGATATGCCTATATGCAGAAAGAATTCATGAGAATCCATTGATCAATTACCCATACAAAAAAAAAATCAATATCAGGTAGAACACAGATCTAAATCTGAAAGGCAAAACAATAGAGTTTTAAAAGGATAACACAAAAGAATTGCCTATGATGGAGAGATTTTTTTTTTTAATGCACAAAAAACCACTTAATATAAAAGGAAACAAGTACAAATTTTACTACACTAAAATTTAAGAAATTTTTAAGAAAAATTAAGAAAGTGAAACAGCAAGCCACAGAGTGGAAGAAGATCTGTGTAAAAATTTTAACTGGCCAAGGGCTCATACTCGGAATATATAAAGAACTGCTACAAATCAGTAAGTAAAAGACAACTCAGTAGAAAAGCAGACAAGAGATTTGAACCAGAACTTCACAAAAGAAGTTATCCAAATGACCAAAAAATACAAGAAAAGGTTCTCAACCTCACTATTCATCAGGTAATGCAAATTAAACCAATAATGCAATACCACTGTATAGTATATGTATGATACTCACCAGAATAGCTAATATTAAAAAGACGACAGTGAGTTAGTAGTGAGAATGTGGAATGATAGGAACTCCTGTGTATTGCTGATGAGAGTATAAATGGGTACAACCACTTTGGAAAAATTTTATCCACATTCCCTATGACCTAGCTATTCCTTTTCTATGTCCAATAGAAATTTGCGCATGGTGGCACCAATAAATATGTATAAAAATATCCATTGTAGTATTTACTATTTGTAAACTGGCAACAATCCAAATGTCTATCAAGAGAAGAATGGATAAATAAATGGTGACATGTTTACAAAATGGACTATTACACAGCAATAGAAATGGATAAACTATAAAACAATGCAACGAACATCATGTTGAATGGAAGAAGCTGGACACCAAGAGTACATACTGTGTGATTTCATTTAGGTAGATTAATACCACATTTTAGTGTTTAGAAATGCAGCCTTAGGTGGTAAAAGCATAAAGAAAAAAAGGGAAATTGTATCAGATAAGGTGCACTCCTTATGAGACAGAAACCACTACAAGTTATTTTAACAGGCAGAATTTAACATAAAAATTATTAATCAGGTATTAAAAAACTGAAAAGGCAAAATAGGTTCATAGAGGTAGTAATTGCAGGAAGCAGTTACCCAGGGAAACAGAGGGAAAAGGTTGCAATGACTAAAACTGAGAAGCTTGGTGCTGGGACCCACACTCCCGAGAAGGGGGTGCTAGCCAGCTGACAGGTGCTGCTGTCTCTGAAAGTACACAATTAGATTGCTTCTGTGAGTGTTGGAAATACTACAAATTGAGATCAACTTCTGCTACTGACACAAACTGCCTTGCTGGGTTGAAGCTGACAGATTCAGAGAGCAAATCATAAAAATCAAGTCCTTTCTCCCTCCTCCAGGCTGTCCCTCTCCCTATAGCACCCCCATCAGCAAAATCTAGTAGGATGCCAGCTGGTAGAGGAGAAAAGTGGCTTGCAGGGTCCCAGCCTCAGCATCACAAAGCAGAGATTAGAATGGAGGGTTTGAAGCCTGGAGACAACGACGTAAGAGCCAGCACACACATGATTACCAAAAAGTCGAGGTAGTGGTTACCTTTAGGAAAAACAGAGGGGGTATGCCCAGGAGGAATATTTAGGGATGGAGGAAAGCTTCTTACTAAGGTGCAGGCAATATTTTGTTTCTTAATACGGGTGGGGGGTGGCGTTACATGGATGTTTGGTTTATAGTCAGTCACCGCGCTGTACACCCATGACCTACATACTTTGCTGTTAAGTGTGTTATTTTTCACAACTAAAAGTGAAATACATTTTTTAATGGAATAGCTGGGCATGGAGAATAGTGTTGCTGTAGACTGGAAGGTTAGAGAAGACCTCTCTGAGGAGGGACTATGTGAGCCCAGCTTGAATAATCAGAGGGACCAGCAATGCAGAGGGTGAGGGGACACCTACATTGTACGAAAGCAAGCCTGGTGGCAGTGTATAGGGCGGCCTGGAGGAATGTCAGGCACCACAGGCAGAGAAATGGCGAAAGGCTCTTGTTGTGGAAATTGAGGGGAGAATGCCAAGGTGGGCCTGGCTTCAGGGGTGGCCCAGGCGGTCAGGTGCACATGGAGCAAAGCATCCAGAGACTGAGCCACTCCTTACCCACTGGAGGGCCAAGGAAATGTACCCTGATACTCTGGACGCACTCCTCTTCAGTTCCAGCCTCCTGGAAAAACATCTCTAAGTGTTGAGAGGGGATTCTGGGACACAGGAGCCAGCAGATGGACTGGCTCCAGAGTGCCTGAGGTTTCTGAACCAACTCCACTCCGCATTCCTGGGGCTGGCAGAGGCTTCTGGAGTGAATAGCAAGATCTAGGCTTGTGCTGTCTAATTCCCTCTTTCCCTTTTTCTTCCCTAATTTTCTTCCTCCAGCCTTTCCTTTTGTACTAATTCCTCCCTCTCCTTTCCTTCCTCTCTTCCTCCCTCCCTCCCTCTCACACATTTACTAATCCCTGATCTGACATAACATCCGTGTATGTAAATATACACACCCATATGTCCACCTCCTACACACATTATTTATATCCACCTCCCACACACAGACAAATTCAAACACACACAACATATGCAGTTTCATTCACACACATCTCAGGTATATTCCCCTTACGCCTGCCAGAGCACTCTAAAGTCCAGCTTTCAAGTTCATAGCCTCCTTGCAAGTAATAGCCCCCCTATTTTATAGGTGAAGAACTTGAGGCTCAGAAATGTTGAAGAACTTCAAGATCACAGAGCTGGGAATTGACAGAGTTGAGACTAGCACTCAGGTGTGCCTGGGCCTGACTGTGCTTCGGCCACACCCTGCTACCCGCACACAAAGAAACATGGACACACGCAGAGGCATGCTGCAAACACTCATATGTATGTGGGCATACTTACCTCACATGTACTCTCTGACTACATTTCTGCCCACCTGTGCACTTACACACACTCCCAAACATGGAAAGGAAGTTCATTGACATGTTGCCAATGGATCTAAGGAAGGATTGGTCTTTCTAAAAATTTGTGGTTTTCTCGTAGCCAAGACTTGTCAATTGTACGTAATAGCTCCTCAGAGACACCCAGAGGACTTGGTTCAATAGATTTGCTCTGATAGGTAGAAGGCAAATGGTAGAGATGAGTGAGCTTTTGTGCTGTGTGTTTGATTTTCACAATCCTTTCTACCTTATCTCAGAATATTGTCTGTTCTTACATAAGCGTACAGGTAGGCATGAAAGGAACAATTGTACCCATTTCACAGATGAGAAAACTGGGAATCAGAGTGTTCAAGGGTAACCCAGATGTCTCCATCTCCTTAATCATGAAGAATCTCAATTCCTTTCAATGTCCAAATGACAACAGCCCAGATTCCCTCCTACCTTGACATCAGAAAGTCCACTACACATCTCCCCAAGTGATATTATGCGTACTCAGGAGGAATAGTTAAATGTTCTAACAGTCTCTCCTGGCTGCCCCTTGTCACATTCTACCTTGAGTAGGTTCTTTCCTCTGCTGTGCATCTTCAATTTCCTCATAACCTCTGCTCCATATTTTTGACTTTTCTCCTTTTTAAAGCAAGGATACCAGCTCTCCCTTAATTTTTAAGGCACATCTCATTGGATGCCTTTGGCTATAAGTAACAGAAAACCCAACTCGAATAAGCTTAACAAACATGGACACTTTATTCCATTCTATAATCAGTAGTTCCAAAGTGGGGTAGCTCCAGGGTTAGTTAATTTAGTAGCTTGGCAATATCATCAACAGACCACATTCTTTCCATTTTTCCCCTCTGCCATCCTTAGTCTTATTGATTTTGTTCCAGAGCTGACTCTGTTTTTCCCCAAGTCAGTCATCTGACACCATTCCAGGTGCCACTCATAGAAACCATACCCAGCAAAAGAAGAAGTCTTTTCTTCCTGTGTGTCTCTATGTAATAGCAAGAAAACATTTTCTAGAAGTCTTCCTGCAGCCTTACCCTTGCATCACATTGGACAAAATTTTGTCACATGAGGAAACTTTTAGGTGCAACTGATATCTTCATTATTTTGATTGTAGTCATGGTTTTACAGGTGTGTGCATGTATTGTATTGTATGCTTTAAATATGTGCAGTGTATTATATGTCAATTATACCTCAATAAAGATGTTTTCAAAGTGTTTATTTAAGTAATAAATAAATATGTTCTGGTGAAAAGTTAACACATTACACGTAACACTAAAGTGTCTTTTTCCAGACCACATGCCCCGATGGGCCCACGCACCAGAGCAGGTGGCCGCCATGGTGGGACACCACCAACCCGAGCCCAGGGTAGTGTGCGCTGCCCAGAGACATCCCCCCTAGAGAGGCCCGAGAGCCACCGCAACCACATGCTCCAAGACGCCTGCACCAGAGCAGGTAGCCATTGCCACAGGACCCCCAGCCCAGGTGAGTGCGCACAGCCCAGAGAGGCCCTAAAGCCCCCAGGCCCTCAGGGCCCTGAGCCACCTGCGTGGGAACATGTAGGTGCCGCTGCTGGACTCCCAGCCCAGTCCAGTCCCCATGGCCCAGAGAGGCCTGAGCCTCCTGCCCACAGGCACTGACGCAGCCATGCCAAATTGGCAGTCCTGGCAGGATCCTAGCCAGATATTAGGGTTGAACAAGTGGACTGTGAAATCCCCTGCCACAATGAATAGACACCAAAGGAAAGATACCAGCAATATGAAAAATCAAGAAAGTACACCACCAAAGAGTAATAATAACTCTCAAGCTCTAGATGCTATAGAACAAGAAGCCCTTGAAAAAACTGACAAAGAATTTTGAGCAATAATTCTAAGGAAACTAAATGAGATACAAGAAAACTCAGCTAGACAACACGATGAAATGAGGAAAAGTATACAGGACCTGAAAGAAGAAATGTACAAGGAAACCAATGCCCTGAAAAAGAATGTAGCAGAGCTTGCAAAGCTGAAGAATTCATTCAACAAAATAAAAAGCACAACAGAGAGTTTAACCAGCAGGAAAAAGCAGAAGAGAGAATTTCTGATGTTGACGATGGGCTGTTTGAAATAACACAGGCAGACCAAAAAAAAGAAAAAAAATTAAAAACATTGAAGAAAATCTAAGAGAGATGACAGACAACCTTAAGCACTCAAATATCCAAGTCATGGGTATTCCAGAAGGGGAGGAAAAAAGAGATTGCATTGAAAACATATTCAACAAAATAGTGGTGGAAAACTTCCCATGTATAGGTAAAGACACAGATCTTCAGATTCAAGAAGCTCAAGGATCCCCAAATGTGTTCTACCCAAAAGGGTCTTCTCCAAGACATGTTATAGTTAAATTGGCAAAAATCAAAGACAAAGAGAGAATCTTAAAAGCTACAAGAGAGAAGCATCAAGTCACCTATAAGGGGGCCCAGATCAGACTAACATCAGACTTTTCATCACAAACCTTAAAAGCCAAAAAGGAATGGGATGATATATTCAAAACACTAAAAGACAGAGATTGCCAGCCAAGAATACTTTACCCAGCAAGGCTATCCTTCTAAAATTAAGGGCAAATAGTATATTTCTCAGACAAACAAAAACTGCAGGAATTCACTACGACATGACCACCCTTACAAGAAATTCTCAAGGGAGTACTGGGTTTGGTACCTGAAAAATAACCACCACTGCCATAAAAACTCAAGAAAAATCAAAACCCACTAGTAAAATAAAAACGCTAACAGTGAAGAGAGAAAAAAAAGTTTATCTAATACAGAAGACGAACAGTAAATCAGAAAGAAAGGAACAAAAGACACCTAAGACATCCAAACAAAATTCATAAAATGCTAGGAGTAAATCAACACTTTTCAATAACAACTCTTAATGTAAAAGGATTAAATTCCACACTCAAAAGACACAGACTGACTGACTGGATTAAAAAGGTGGACCCAACTATATGCTGCCTTCAAGAGACTTACCTCACCTGTAAAGACACACATAGACTAAGAGTGAAAGGATGGAAAAAAATATACCATGCAAGTAGAAATAAAAAATGAGCCAGAGTAGCTATTCTTATATCTGATAAAATAGACTTTAAGCCAAAAACCATAAAAAGACATAAAGAAGGCCACTATATGATAAAAGGATTTATCCATCAAGAAGACATAACAAACATCAATATATATGCACCTAATGTTGGAGCAGCCAGATTGATAAAGCAAAACTATTAGACTTAAAGAAGGAAATAGACACTAACACCATAATAGCAGGGGACCTGAACACCCCACTGTCAATATTGGACAGATCATCTAGGCAAAGAATCAGCAAAGAAACACAAGATCTAAACAACACTTTAGACCAATTGGACTTCGCAGATATCTACAGAACATTCCATCCAACAACCTCAGAATATTCATTCATCTCATCAGCACATGGATCATTCTCCAGGACAGATCACATGTTAGGTCACAAATCAAGTCTTAACAAATTCAAAAAATTGAAATTATCCCATGGATTTTTTCAGATCACAATGGATTAAAATTAGAAATCAATAACAAATGAAATTCTGGAAACTATACAAACACATGAAAATTAAACAGCATTCTATTTAATGACATATGGGTCCAAGAAAAAATTAAACAGGAAATCAAAAAATTTATTGAGACTAATGAAAATAATAATACATCATACCAAAACCTGTGGGATATTGCAAAAGCAGTACTAAGGGGGAAATTTATCACATTAAATGCTTACTTCAGAAGAATGGAAAGATGGCAAGTGAACAACCTAATGCTCCACCTTAAAGAACTAGAAAAACAAGAACAATCCAAACCCAAAGTTAGCAGACAAAAAGAAATCATTAAGATCAGAGGAGAACTTAATGAAACAGAAACCCCAAAAATGATACAAAAGATCAATGAATCAAAAAGTGGGTTCTTTGAAAAAATAAATAAAATTGACAAACAATTAGCATGGCTAACTAAAAAAAGAAGAGAAAAGACTCAAATAACAAAAATTAGAAATGAAAAAGGTGATATTACAACTGATATCTCAGAAGTACAAGAAATCATTTGTGACTACTATAAACAACTATATGACAAGAAATTTGAAAATCTGGAGGAAATGGATAAATTTCTGGACACACACAAATGACCAAAACTGAGCCAAGAAGATGTAGAAAATCTGAACAGACCAATAACAATTAAAGAGATTGAAGCTGTTATCAGAAGGCTCCCAACAAAGAAAAGCCCAGGATCAGATGGCTTCACTGTACAATTCTACCAAACCTTCAAAGAGGAATTGAAACCTATTCACTACAAACTCTTCCAAAAGATTGAAACAGACACAATTCTGCCAAACTCATTCTATGAAGGAGACATCACCCTGATACCAAAACCAGACAAAGATACAACAAAAAAAGAAAACTATAGGCCAATATCCTTGATGAATATAGCCGAAATAATCCTCAATAAAATACTAGCTAACAGAATACAGCAACACATATGCAAAATTATACACCATGATCAGGTGGAATTCATCCCAGGGATGCAAGGTTGGTTCAACATATACTTATCAATAAATGTGATACACCACATCAACAAAATCAAACACAAAGCCCATATGATCTTCTCTATAGATGCTGAAAAAGCATTTGACAAAATTGAACATTTGTTCATGATAAAGACTCTCTACAAGTTAGGTATAGATGGAAAGTATCTCAACATAATTAAAGCCATATATGATAAGCCCACTGCCAATATCAACCCTTAAGAACAGGAACTAGACAAGGATGCCCACTCTCACCACTCCTATTCAACATAGTGTTGGAAGTACTAGCCAGAGCAATCAGAAAAGAGAAGGAAATAAAGGGCATCCAGATTGGAAAAGATGAAGTCAAACAGGCCCTGTTTGCAGATGACATGCTCCTATATATCGAACAGCCTAAAACCTCTACAAAAAAAAAAAAAAAACCTCTTAGAGTTGATAAATGATTTCAGCAAAGTTGCAGTATACGAAATTAGATAAAAAAATCAGTAGCACTTCTATACTCCAATAGTGAACATGCAGAAAAAGAAATCAAGAAAGCTAGTACATTTACAATAGTCACCAAAAATAAAATACTTAGAAATAAAAAGTTAACTAAGGGTATAAAAAATCTCTACAATGAGAACTACAAACCACTGTTGAGAGAAATTAAAGAAGATAGAAAGATATCCCATGCTCTTGGATTGGAAGAATCAATATTATGAAAATGTCCACACTACCCAAAGTAATATACAAATTCAATGCAATCCCCATCAAAATTCCAATGATATTTTTCTCAGAAATAGAAAAAACTATCCTAACATTTATATAGAATAACAAAAGATCAAAAATAGCCAAAGCAATTCTGAGCAAAAAAAAATAAAGCTGGAGGCATAACACTACCTGACTTTAAACTATACTACAAAGCTAAAATAACCAAAACAGCATGGTACTGGCATAAAAATAGACACATGGATCAATGGAGTAGGATAGAGAATCCAGAAATCAACCCATACACCTACAGCTATCTGATCTTTGACAAATGCACCAAGTCTATACACTGGGGAAGAGACTGCTTCTTCAGCAAATGGTGCTGCGATAACTGGATATCAATATGCAGGAGAATGAAACTAGACCCACACCTCTCACCATATACCAAAATCAACTCAAAATGGATTAAAGAATTAAATATACACCCTGAAACAATAAAACTTCTTTAAAAAAACATAGGGGAAACACTCCAGGAAGTAGTACTGAGCATAGACTTCATGAATACAACCCCAAAAGCATGGACAACCAAAGGAAAAATAAACAAATGGGATTATATCAAACCAAAAAGCTTCTGCACAGCAAAAGAAACAATTAAAAGAGTTAAAAGACAACCAACAGAGTGGGAGAAAATATTTGCAAAATATACATCTGACAAAGGATTAAAATCCAGAATATACAAGGAACTGAAACAATTTTACACCAAAAAAAACAAGTAATCCAATTAAAAAATGGGCAAAGGAGCTAAGGAGGCATTTCTCAAAGGAAGATATATGAATGGCCAACAGACACATGAAAAAATGCTCAACATCACTCAGCATTCGGGAAATGCAAATCAAAATCACACTGAGATACTGTCTCACTCCAGTTAGGATGGCTAATATCCAAAAGACTGTGAATGATAAATGCTGACGAGGTTGTGGAGAAAAAGGAACTCTCATACACTGTTGGTGGGACTGCAAAATGGTGCAGCCTTTATGGAAAATGGTATGGATATTCCTCAAACAATTACAGATAGATCTATGATATGACCCAGCTATTCCACTGCTGGGAATATACCCAGAGGAATGGAAATCATCAAGTCGAAGGGATACCTGTACTCCAATGTTCATTGCAGCACTCTTTACAATAGCCAAGAGTTGGAACCAGCCCAAATGTCCATCATCAGATGAGTGGATATGGAAAATATGGTATATCTACACAATGGAATACTACTCTGCTGTAAAAAAGAATGAAATACTGCCATTCGCAACAACATGGATTGACTTAGAAAAAATTATATTAAGTGAAAAGAGTCAGGCATAGAAAGAGAAATACTACGTTCTCACTTATTTGTGGGAGCTAAAAATAAATAAATAAATACACAAATAAAGGGAGGGGACGGGAAGAAGACACAACAATCACAATTCCTTGAAGTTGTTAAGACAAGCAGACAGATATGAGGTTGGTGGGAGGGAGGGGGGAGAGGGAGGGGATGGAGGATTCTGTAAAGGGACACAAAAATCAACCACATTGTATATTGATAAAATAAAATTAAATTTAAAAAATAAAAATAAAAAAATAGAAAATGTAGCAAGGTAAATGAGGAAAAGGGAATGGGGAAGCTTTATTTCTGGTTCCTATTAAGGTATTTGATTGAGTTGTCAGTAACTGTTACAGCATGTTTTTAGTTTTATAGATACTTCGAATAAACTTTAAATGTGTGGACTAATGGGTATGAAAATATGCTATCTACGCTAAGTGAATCATTGTGCAGTATATGCATATATTGAAACAACACATGTATCCCTCAAATATGTACAAGTAAATGTTAAAATAAAAATTAAAAAATAAATAAATTAATTAAATGTCTTTTTCCGCTATCCCTCAGACCCTCCAGTTACCAGATTAGTGTATTTTTCCAGATCTTTTTTGTACATCTATAGACATACTTGTACTCACAGAATACACATAAAGTATTGTCTGTTTGTTTGTTGTTGTTATTTTTATATGAGTCATGTTGTATGCATCATGTTGCAACTTGCTTTTTGAACACAATGTTTCCTGGAGCTGTTCTCTAAATCACAAGTTAGAGATTCACCTCATTCTTTTTAACTGCATAGTATTGTGAAATATAGGTATACTGTGGTTTATTCAGACATTCCTCTCTGCTTTAGTTTATTTCCAAAGTTTCACTATTTCAAATAATCCTGCAACAAGAATGTTACATAGTCCTCTTTGTGCAAAGTCCCATGACATGGATCTCAGGGCAATAGGGTTTGTGTAACTTTAATTGCCCTCCAAAGTGGCTGCATCCACCAGCAGTGGTCGAGAGCACACATTTTCTGACACCCTCCCCAATGTCTTTTATTATCAAATTTTTGTTTGCCATCTGATGGATAAAAAATGATGTCATTACAGTTGTCCCTTGGTATCTGAAGGGAATTGGTCTAGGACCCCCTGAAGGTACCAAAATTCATGGATGCCCAAGTCTGTTATATAAAATGGCATAATATTTGCATATAACCTAGGCACACCCTCTTGTATATATACTTTCAATCGTCTAGATTACTTATAGGACCTAGTACAATATAAGTGCTACATAAATAGTTTTTATACTCTATTTTTTATTTGTATTGTTTTTTATTGTTTTGTTGTTTTTGTTTTTAAAATTTTTTTCTCCCAAGTATTTTCGACCTACAGTTGAATTCGCAGATATGGAACCTGCTGATATGGAGGGCCAATTGTATTTTAATTTGCATTTTATGGGAAGCTTTCTCAAAAGAAGAGATTCCTACACCCCAATCTCAAGTCATTCTGATCTGAGGCTCAAGAATCTGCATGATTTTTTCCAGGTGATGTGTGGCGAGGTCTGAGAACTAGTGGTCTGAGGACAGGCAGTGTTCCTTCCAGCTGTTTTCTTCTAGGACCCTGGGACTCCTGCCTCCTCCTAGGCCCAGAACTTGTTTAGGCCCAGTGTCTACACCATCTTTACCACTTAAAATGCAGTTTTCTCCATGGGGGGAGATTTTTAACACAGAGGAAGTCCTGGAAACTCTGGCCGTTTACAAACTGTGGCTCATGGAGCCATATTTCAGATGTCACGCTGAGGAAATCCTGCCCCTCAGAAAGAAGGGAATAATCCGTGCTGAGAATCTATTGTTTGCTGGGCACTGCGCTGGTCTTTTTAGTCTCTTGACTTCTACTAGATAATTTAAATCTCACAGCAACCTTGGGAAGTATTACTGTTCTCATTTCACAGATGAGGCAACTAACGCCCAGAGACTCTTAGTTATTTGCCCAGCATCACACAGCTACCAAGGGGCCCCTATCCCAGGCCTATTTCACGCCAAAGCCTCTTTTCATTATATCACTTGCTTACAAATGAGGGTGCCTTAGGACAGAGATCCCATAACTGGTCAGTGCCTCCTTTCCACAGATGCTCAGAGGAATCAGCTCACTTTGGCTCCCACCTCTCAGCCCCTTTCTGCCTTAACTACCCATGTTCCTCACTCCTGGAGGTCTCTGGAAGGTGAAAATATTTCATGGAAAGAGTAGAATTTTATTTTATTTAGTATGGAATAGGTTATTTGATTCAATCCTGGATAATTTGATCTTGAAAACATGGACTGGAGGATAGATGGACTGGGGGTATGAGAGAGAGAGAATGATTAAGTTCCACCTTCTGATTTTCCCTGCTGCTTCCATCTTCTGGGGTTAATGTGGAAGCAGAGAAGTACAAATGTGATCTGTCTCACTGAAGAATAATCAATTGTTCAGTTTCTTGAACTTTCTTTTTTTTAATTCTGAGCAATTTTACAAGAACAGCATATACCACATAACCAAGTTATCCAACATCTAAAAGTGACCATTCAAAAATTGTTTGTCAGATTTCTTCTATATTTTAAATAAAACAAGCAACATATCTCACCTGAAGTGAAATCCCCTTGGTTCCCTTTCCAGGTTTCATTTCCTCCCTCCTTCATCCCCCAGCAACCTTAGTCATAGACTTAAATTATTTCTGTTTTATCCATTTTTATACTAATATGCATAAAGTATCCATTAAGAACGTTATCATGAACAAATAAAAATAAATATTTAGTTTATATAAACGGCGTCACACTACACCTATTATTCAGCTGCCTGCTTTTCTCCTCTTTACACGATGCCACTGAGAGCTCTTTAAAAGTTAAGAATCATGTCTTATTTAATCTCAGCATCCCTGGTTGCCTTGTACCTTCTGAATGCTTAATAAGTCAGAAAGGAAAGAAGGAAGGCAGGGAGGATAGAATGAAGGGAGGGAAGGGGGAAGGAAGAAAGGAAAGAGGAAAGGAAGGAAGGAAAGAAGACCAGCCAACAGGGTCAGTCATTTGAGCCAAAACTTTTTGTGTGGCTCCCAGTTAGAATGAAGGGTCATTACAAAGGTATAAGTCCTTCGTACCATGCTTTCCCTCATTCTGAGAACTGCTCGAGTCCCATTAGAGCAGACAGTCTCTCCATCCCGTGATCTGCTTCAGGAAGTCCCAGGCATGACTGCGAGAAGTTCCAGGCCACACAGCCGCCTGATGTGCTTAGCTCAACTGCGGCTCAACTCTCATTGGTCATAAATCAAGCAGCCAAGGCTGAAGACTGCATTACTCTCTATCTCTCAAAACCCCTCAAGGATTTGGGGAATTAGCTGCCAGTTCAAACACTTGTCTTCCCTCCTTGCCTTCCTCCACTCTGTCTTTGTCTCTGTCAACCACAGAGTGCCTCTCCGTGTCTGCTCTGCCTCTCTCAGGCTGTTTCTCGCTGAGTATCTCTCTGTCTCTGATTCAAAATCATGTCTCTGTGTTTCTTTCTTCAGCCTCTGCATCTACCTTCCCGCCCTTCCCCCTTCCCTCCCCTGAGTCTTGCTGCAGCCGTAGATCCAGATCCCAGCTGGGCCATAGATCTCTCTGTTACTGCTGTTCTCTCCCTCTCGCTTTTAAGAATGCTTTTTATGGTGGCTTCTAGCACAAACAGCTGTTGGAGCTTGTTTGAAAAAACCTCCAGGAGCAGATGCTCTGGCAGCCCTTCAGATTCTTTTCTCTGCAATTTGAGATGGATTTATGAAGAAATCATTCTTTCATTAACCCATTGAACAAATATTTATTGAGCTCCTATTATGTGCCAATCACTGAGGTGGATGCTGGGAATACATCAGTAGGTAAAACAGCCCTCGTGGAGTTTACAGTCTAATGGGGAGAGGCGCATATAAATCTAATAACCACTCAAATATATAATAAGAAATGGTGATCAATACTGTGAAAAAATAGTCCATGGTGTCTAGTAATAATAATAATGTCTATTGAGTGTTTATTATATACCTGGCACTATTCGAAGCATTTCACATACCTTTACCTTAACAATGACTTCCATTATCCTATTTAACATATAATGAAACCAAGGAAGAGGGTGGGTAAGTACCTTGCTCAAAGGCACACAGCTTGTGAGGTGGGAGCCAGGATTTGAACATAACGTGGAGTTTGGGGTAGCAAGAGCAGGTAAGCCTCCCATGAGTTCAGTTTCCTCCCATGCATGAAGAGAATTTTTTTCTAAGATCACATAGAAAATAGAAGGCAGAAACAGGAATAGAATCCAGCCTTGTGAATCCCAAACTAATCGGTTCTAAAGGCAAGCAAGCTGGAATATGAAGTCTGGCTCTGTTAATAAAACTATTAAGCCTTGTGGGATTTTGTGGAAAATAAACTGGAGTATGGGAGTGGTAGAAAATAGAAATAAACCCATCCTGCTTGGCTAGGCATGTGGGGGCTTGAGCGTCCATCCGTAAGCTCCGGGAAGGAGGGAAGGTGTTGTGTTCTCTGGTGCATAATAGGTGTTTAATCGTTATTTATTGAAAAACAAACGAACAAATAAGTTGCATTAAATGTAAGTAAATTAAGTAAAAAGGATGGAACAGATGGAAAGTCCGTGCTTTTTCCAGGCTAAAGGTTTATGATTCCAATAACTTCATTCCTTTCTACTCTCACAAACACCAGCCAACAATACAGAGATATCCTGCCAGGTATCTGGGTTCATTTCTCTCCTTTCTCTTCAATCTGCATATTCAAAATGTATTCCTGCTGTTTCACAAAACTCCTTCTTACATTTTTTTTTTTTTTTGGCTTTTTCTGATTCAATTAAAAGCTGAGTTTGATCTAGAAACCTTTCCTCTTCTTAAGACCCTTTTAATAAAACAGTCCCCAGAGTACCCATCTCTTTGAAGCCTTCTTTATGAATTCTGGAGCTGAGTAAAATGCCAACCACTTTCAGGATAATTACACTGGAGCTGACACATGTTCCTGGAATCTGTTTCCCAGTCTGAGTAAACAGAGCCTGGTCCTTTTCATGTTGTAATATGCACTGCCTTCTCTTCATTTTCCTCTCTGTCTGGAGAGCCTCCTGTGGGTTATTTCATCTCTGGACCAGCAAAGAGAGAAGGAATGTTTGGGAAAGCATCTTCCACAGGAAATTTGGCTAGGAAGGGACTTTTGGCTGGGGGGTATGGGGTGTGGCTGACTTGGCTGATTCTGGAACATTCCACCATCCCTCCTGCCCCATGAAGAGCACAGGGAAGCCAAGAACCATTCAGCAACCTCAGAAAAGAGTAAAAAATGAAATGTACCCACCAGCTCAAGAGTCTTTAGGCTGAAACAATCAACTGAAGCAATACCTGCTGTCAAATCTTTTTTGCAGGTGATATGTTGGATAAGGACATCTTGGTTCCAGTCCCCACTCTGTCACTTAAATTAGCTGTGTGACTTGGGACATGTGACTTAAGCTCTTGTGGCATAAATTTTCTCATCTGTGTAATGTGAACAATAATAGTATTTATCTCAAATGTTTACTGTAAGAATAAAGTTAGATAATACATCTAGAAAAGTGTCTGGCATATAATTGTAATAATTATTATCCGTGACATGCAAAGCACTTTCACATTCATGTTTACATTTGATCATATTTTTCTTGTCCTCTTAGTAGGGGACCCACATTTGAATCATTGTTACTGAATCCAAGGCCAGTTGCCTGCCTTATACAAAAAAATAAATAATCCAAAAGTCACATGTTGGTGGAATAGGAAGTCAGCTTTATTTAGGAACACCAGTGACATGAGGAGTGATGTTAGGCTAACGTATCTCTCCAGCAAACCTGAAGGAGAATGGCCAGGCTAAAACCATCTCAAAGACTCAGATTTACTGAGGGTTTTTTTTAAGAGAGGGGTGAGGGAATGGAATGTGGAGAATGAAAAGCAGGAAGGAAGGGGATATGTAAGGGGCCAGGTGCAAATTGTTGCCAGGGCTCCTTCTGGCTTCTGTTTTCGTCCTTGATGTTATCTTAGGGTTCTACTTTGGGGTGGACTCAGCATAGCTTTATTGATGTCTTCCTTGGTTTCTCAGGGTCTGGATAGTACATGTCTTGTGGCGAGTTTGCTTCTCCAGGCTGACTGGAAAACAATTTTGCATTTATGTAAATAATGTCATCTTGCCCCATAACCAAGGTTCAAAATATCAAATAACCAGAAAAGAGGGAACTCAAAGAAATGCATGCTATGAAAAAAATTGTCTTATTTTTTTTTAAAGCCCATGCGGTTTTAGGTCCCAACATGGTTTCAGACTTCCTCACTCCAACACCTGTTCTGACTCTTAACCTCTATGCTCTTTTATCTTAGGCCATTCCAAAGGAGTTTGACTCGCTCTCTGTGAGTCGATGGCCAAGTAGATAGAAACTACAGGAAGATGGATTTGGGCTCAAAATAGGGATATTTATTTATGATCAGAGGTCTTCAAAAGATAACTGACTCAAAAGAGGAGTGTGTTTCCTGTCTGGGGGCACACGCCAAGGCTGGCCAGCCCCCTGGAGAGGATATTAAAGGGAATGGAGAAGTTAGACTTTGTGGCTTTCCATTCTGAGATTGTTTCTCTTAACAGCAGGAATTGTCTATTTCTGCCAGCTCTCCACCTCCATACCCCTCATTATTTTTCCAGAAAATCCCATGGGTGGGGTTTGATAGTTATAGTAGCAGATGCAGCTGTCACATTCCAGCCTATTTGACTAAAGAACCAATTTCTTTGGGATTTGGGAAACTGGATTCTAGTTTTCTTTCTGCCTCTTATTCTCCAAGTGATCTTGGGTAAGAAAATCCTGTAGTTTATGCCTGCCCAGCATCTCCTCCCATTCCCTGGTAACAGTTCTCCATTTCCGTTTGGGAACCACCCCTTCCCTACTCTCAGACCATGTGACTGGAGTAAAACCGTCTCATCTCCAGGGAGTCAGCACATGACCCAGGTCTAGCCAATCAGAGTGTCCCAGCTCCTCCCTTGCTACAGTGATTGGTTCAGGAATGGGCATCTGATTCAAGTTGAACCAATCAGAATCCATCTCAATTATTTTGTTAGAACTGTTGAAAAAGAGATGCTTTTTCCCTAGAGGTTGCTAAACTGAATTTTCTAGGGTCTACCACATGGGCAGACCCTGTCTGAAAATGAGGCCAACACTGAGGCAAGCAAAGTTGAGAAGTGGTGAATACAAATTCTCATGATATCACTCAGATGCCTGCATTCAACAGTACCTGAAGTTAGACTTACAACTAGAGTTTTTAAGTTATGCTAGCCAATAAATTCTGACCGTTTTGTATTTAAATTTTGGGTTATTGTTTTTACTTATTTTATTTTTGCTTTTTCTTTTGGCTCAAATACGTTTGAGTTGGATTCTTATCACTTGCAACCAAGAGTTCCAGCAAACATACCACAATGCTTTGCAATGAGGAGGGAATATTCCTACAGAAGGTAAGTTTTAAGCTGCATTCTTCTCTGTACCAGGATATACATAATAAAATTCTAGGTAAAAACTGTTAATTGTTTAAGATGACACTCTATGCAGAGAACCATTAGGGTCTTAACCAGAGCCATCCATGCCTTAACTAAAGTGAAATTTGGGACCACTTCAATCACTGTTATAGTTATCTCTTGCACTACCTGTAGATAACTCTGGTCCATCCCACCATTTCCTAGGATTTCTCCCCTTTTCCTTCTTAGTGAATGGAGTCATCATTCATCCACGGAATAATGACAGCACCTGCTATGTACCAAATATTATAATAGATTATGTTTAGAGTACAAAGATATGTAAGATATTAAGAAGCTCACAGTAAAACCAGGAGGCAGCATTTATAGTGAACTTTCATGTAAGCAACCCATTGTGCCTGGCATTTTACTGATTAAAAAAAAAACACAATAATACTTTATTAGTTTCCTATTGCCGGTGTGACAAACTACCATAAACTTGGTGGCTTAAAACAACATACATTTATCTTATACCTCTGGATGTCAGAAGTCCAAAGCAGGTCTCACTGTGCTAAAATCAAGGAGTCAGCAAGGCTGTATTCCTTCTGCAGACTCTAAGAGAAATCTGTTTCCTGGCCTTTTCCAGCTTCTAGAGATTCTCATTCCTCGGCTCATGGTCCCTTCCTCCATCTTCAAAGCTAGCAGCATAGCATCTTGAAGTTTCTCCCTGACTTGGACCCTCTACCTCTCTCTTATAGGAACCCTTGAGATTCCGAGCTACTCAGATAATCCAGGACAATCTTCCTATCTCAAGATCTTTAATTTAATCACATCTTCAAAATCCCTTTTGCCATGTGAGGTAACATATTTACAGGTTCCCGAGACTAAGATGTGGGCATTTGGGGAGGACCATTATTCTGCCTACTGCAAGATCAAAGTAGGGGTTATTATCCCCATTTTACAGAGAGAAAAACTAAGGCTGGGAGAAGTTACAGTAACCCTCCTGATAACTAGAGGCAGAGCCTTGATCAGAGCCCAGGGTGTCTGATCCAGAGTCTATGGTTATGGTGTTATTCTTCCTACCAACTAGAATTATGGATTTAAGGTCACACAGACTGAGGCAAGTTGCTTAACCCCCCGTGCCTACTTTTGTTAGCTGCAAAATAAAACTAATAATTTTATGTTTATGAATATCTGAGGTTATGCATGTGGCATTCTTGGTGCTGTGTCTGGCACATGGTACACTCTCAATATGTGGCCACCATTCTTAAAACTGTTATTCAAGTTGCAAAGATAGCAGGTACCTGAAGAGGCAGATTCAATGCCCTTGAGTGGGGTGGGAGTTGCTCTAAGGAGGAAATGCTCACTTTTGGCTTAGAGGAGTTGGGTCTCCCAGGACAGCAGTGCGGCTCAGGATGAAGTGGGATGCTTTCTTCTGGCTTTTAGAACATGGATGAGAAGACGTGTAGCCAGGTTCACACATCTAGGGGAGCAAGCCTATGCCAGAGAAAGCTGGGGTGTGGAGCCTTCATTGTTGATTGGTAGGGAAATGAGCAGATTTTTAAAAAAAACACCCTCCCCTCTCCCTCCAACATCTTTCTCAGAACTTTAACAACTAGCATGTCAACCCGTCTACTCAAAACAAATTATTGGCCCAGCCCCACTTTGAGAGATGTGCTTGGGGAACAACCACGCCCTCCAGTCCAGAAGAACTTTGCTACTGGGTGTGCCCTCGGCCCTTGTCCCCTACTCAGCTGGTTTGTGGCAGGGGGTGTCTGACAACAGAAGGACAGCAGGATTTATCACTGTTCTAACTTGCCCATTTGTCTCCAGGCCAGAGGGTCCTGCTGGGGAGTTTCCAGGGACCTCACTGAAGCGTACTTGAGTTCTTGACAGAGACACATGGCAGTGATTACATGCAGCGTTAGGCACAGTTACTGCAAGACGTGGCAGCTCCAAGTCCTCTCTTGAGCAGTCTCAAACTGACTCTACAGTCTCCTTTGCTTCCAACTCCTGTTATAAATTATGTGTAAAGGGTGGAGAAGGAGAAGGGGGAGAGGGGATGCACAGGAGGCTGGAGGCAGGACTCCTCTTCCCCAGAGGCCAAGTTGGGGCACCTCTTTGGCACAATTGAATGGGGCAGCTTGAAATGCTCTTCTTCATCACCACTTCTTGTCCTAGCACACAAAGGCACTCGTTCTATTCTCAAACATGAGACCTGAGCCAAGCATCTCCCTGGGAAAGGGATCGTGGTGACATGATACAAACAACTGACGGCATTTCCTGAAAGACAAAGGGTAGAGGAAAAAGAAGATGGAATTGCAGAGATTTTCAGAGTCATGAAGTCCAACTCCTGAACTAAGGCTTGAGTCCTCTCCCATCTCTGTTGGGTATTCATCTGGCACTTGCTTGCACATCTTCCATGACAGGGAGCTCACTACTTCTCAAGGCAGCTTATTCCACTCTTGGGCAACTTTGACTCTTAGAAAAGAGCTTTAGATTGAACAAGAATCTGTCTCTCAGCAGCTGCTCTTGGTTCTGCCATTTGGTCTGCTTTCTTGGCTATCGTGTTTCTTCAAGAGTTGTCTCTTGCATAAAAACCATTTGTGGAGCTCATTAAAATTAATTGATATACAGATTCCTGGGCCCAACCCCAATGTGGTGAATCAGAATCTCTGAGGCAAGGTCCCAGGAATCTGCATATCAATCCAGGATGCCTGATCTATAAGATGAGAGTTGTGGGCCCCTGCAATGAATTGGAAGGGTGCCCACAAGCTGAATAGGAATGTCCAAAGGAAGGCCAGTGACCCGGAGGACAAATTTCCCCAACTTATTGAATTCTGCCAAGGGTGGGGCTGAGTGTGGAGGAAGCCACACCAGATAGGAACAAACTAACCAGGAAATCACAAATAACAGCCACCACTTACTAAGTACCCCCCTGTGCAAGCATAACCCCTCTATGTGTAGGCATTACCATCATCTCCATTTAAGAAACAAGGAAACTGAGACTTAGAAAGCTGATGTGACTTGCCCAAGGAAATACATCTGGGAAGTGGCAGTGCCAGGTTTGGTGTGACTCTAAACCCCTGACCGCTGCCTGACAACTTGCTGGGAACCCCAGATCTACTCCTCCCAAGGTCCAAGCCTCTTCCTTTATCCCAAATGAGCAGATGCAAAGTTGCTGTCCTTTGACTGTGGAACCAATTGCACTCCCACCTCCCAGAAGGACAGAAATCCCTCCAGCTGCTCCTGAGGCAGGGCTACCTGGGGCTTCCAGCTGACAACTGCCACCCTGGGGAGAAGAACAGACCCTCAGGGAGCAGTCTTGCTTCCCTAGGCTGTTCACCTCCCCTGGTTACTCCAGCAGTCAGGCCCACCCCAAACATTTGCTGGGCCTGAGCAAGAGCCCAAGTGGAGGTGCACATATCACCTGTTGGAATAACTAGATGTTATAAATTAACACTCTGTAAATAATACATGTTCTATCTTCTAATCTTGGCAAATATTCTTTCATCACGGCCTGGGAGGGTGAAGTTCAAATTTAGAATTTGAAGGTGCTCCCTCCTGGAACGTGGCAATGCAGGGAGAACTGGCCCCCAGCCTCGGCTCCTGGCACAGCACCTTTCCCTTTCCATCCCATCTCTGCCCCACACTCTGAAGGCCTCACAGCCTGCACACCCCAGCTCTGTGCACATGACCTGCAAACAGCTGCACCTTGGGCACCTTCAGGCTAGGCAGAGTCATTTTGGGGAGCTCTGTTTTACCCTGTCTTCTCCAGCCATGGGCCCTGTCTGGCTATCTCTGTTCCCCGAATCCATTTGCACCAGCAGCTGATCATAGGGGCCTGAGATAGGAGAGGCCACCTGCATTAGTATGCCCCTCAGCTGCCTGGGGGCCCACAGTCCCTGCTGTCAGCCTGGCACCAGGTCTGGCAGAGGTCTGTGGGAGGCAGCCCCTCCCACAGCAAATGAAGCACAGGGAAAGGAAATGAAATCTTGAGCTGTTGCTCTAGCCAGCACATGAGAGAGAATCATGTGCCTTAGGTAGGGAAAGAGGTCACCTAGATCATGAGATCATATCTGTTTCACTCTCTGACCTGAAATTTGTCTGTTGAATCTTATTATCTTTGTGTTTTAAAAACATTATGATGCATATCACTTGGGGATAATATCAGCTGTAATCCTACAGGTCAGTGATTATCAAAGTGCAGTCTGGGACCAGCAGCATCAGCATCGCTTATTGTTAGACGAGCAAATTCTCAGTCCGACCTACTGAATCAGAGTCCAGAGGTGGGGCCCAGCTATCCATGTTTAACAAGCCCTCCTGATGACTCTGATTACACTGAGCTCTGAGAACCACTGATGAAGGCAATGCAGAGTTATTGATTGCTTCAGAGCAGAGTAGTGATTCCATGAGAGCCATGTTTGTCAATATGTGTTCATTCAACACATACTTACTGTGAGCCAGACACTGTGTTAGGTACTGGGATTTAAGGTACAGTCTCTGCCCTCAGGTTGCTCAGTCAAGCAGAGGAGCAGGTAGGAAATCAGGTCAGTACAATAGGAAGTGACATATGCTAACATCCACAGGTGGAGGCACTGTGGGGGACTGTCAGATGACTTCCCAGAGGCAGTTCAATGAAGTGTTCCTGGTGACAAAGACTCTCTCCTTGGCCAAACTTTAACTGGGCTCCTCTGAGCCCTCTTCTCTACTAGACCTTGATGTTGGCTCCCATCTTGCCCTCGGCCTGCCCAGCCTAGTCTTAGCAAAGAATCCTACTAAGTCATCCCTTACTGTGAAGATCTGATCACCCTTGAGATCTGATCAAATTTCTTATCCCCCATCCTTGATGTCTAAGTCCTTAGCCTACCTTTAGCAAGAATCCTATTAGGCCAGTTTAGCAAGAATTCCCCTACTCTGATGTCTCCTCTGAGTAATTTTCCATCCATCTGCCCCTCACTCTGCTCCCTGGTTATAGATCCTCAGCTGTCTTTGTTTTTTGGATTTGTTTTGTTTTTATTTATTATATTTATTTATTTTGGTGGCTGGTTAGTACAGGGATCTGAACCCTTGACCTTGGTGTTACAACACTGCACTTTAACCCCAGCTCTTTGTTGTATTGGGAGTTGAGCCCAATTCCTCTCCCCTACTGCAACACCTCTATTGTAATAGTCCTGAGTAGTCTTCCTCACCATTTTTAAAAGTGTCAGAGTAAATTTTCTTAAACACTGGAGAGGGGAGCAATTGTGCAGGGGTGCAGAGGAAGGAAAGAACATGGCCAGCCCATTCAGGCCCTGAGTGTGGCTCACAACTTAGCGGCAGTATGTGAGTGAGGCATCTGAGAACAACCAGGGGGATGGGTCTGCGGAGGTAATTGGGGGCTTCGTGAGGCTGTCCAGGAATTTGAGGGTTCTCCTGAAGGCAGTGAGGCACAGGGGGGAGTTTCAAGCAGAAGAGTGACATGATTAGGCTTTCATTCTAGAAAGCTTTTTCTGGCAGACTGCTATGAGATGAATGAATTGGGGGACCCAAGCCTGGAACCCCAAGACATCAGGGAGCAGACTGCTCTCCCCAGGGGAGAAGATAGAACTGGCGGGTAGACCTGGAGTGGGGAAAGTGGCTGCGGGGAAGTAGATAACTCTGAGATTAGTTCAGAGAATGGGAGCAGATCAGAAGCTCCTGAGGAACTGTTTAAACATACACTGGTCCCGGCCCCCATCAGAATTCCTGAATCAGAAGCTCAAACATTTGTATGTTTAAAAAGCTTCCCTGGTCATTCAGCCACAGCCAGGGCTGAGAATCACTGAGGTAGAAGGTGAAGAGACAGGGCTTGATGCATTGTCAGAGGAGGGGAGAGTGGAAGAGGAAGGAAAGTGTGGCATGGTTGGCGGGGCGGGGCAGGGGGTGTCCCCCAGGAGTCTGTGTGAGTCATCTGGGATGCTTGTCATTGTATTTCTAAAAGGTGAATCGTGACACTGGACTGGGGAGGTCAGGAATGAAAAGCTTCATTCCCTCCTTTCTGGGTGCAAAAAAGAGACTGAGTTTTGAGGAGGCTAACTCTCACACAAATGAAGCATTCAACTAAAAAGGCTTAATCAAGACTCACTCATTCGCTCCTTCATTCAAGAGATGTTTACTGAGTACCTACTATGTGCTGGGTGCTGTGCTGGGTGCTGTGTAGGTGCTGGGGATACAGTCGTGAGCAAAATCAGAGATGGTCCCTGCCCTCACAAGGGTTCCAGTCTAGTGAGTAAGGCCAACTTTATACAAGTAATGATCCTAATAAATGTAAAAATACAACTGTGCTAAGTGTAATAAATGGACAATACTTAGAGAACACAAAATAAGGGATATTCCAGAGCCTGGGGGATCTGGAAGTCTTCTCTGGAAGTGTCACCTGACCTGAGATACAAAGGCTGAGTAAGAATTAGCTAGGACAGTGGAAGCTAAAAGGGAAGAGTGTGCTACTTGCAGAGGGACAGCATGCACAAAGCAGGTGGCCTTTATCCTCAAATGCTGAGCTCTTCACAGGCATGTAGGTGCAGATTCTCTAACATGGGAGAAGCATTCCCTGGGAGCAGCCCCTGACACCCCTTTTGGAAAGCCTACTTTGGAACTGGTGCCAACAGGGCACCCCAAGTTATCCACAATGGAGATATGACCAGAGGCCTGCATGGAGTGAGTTCCTTGGTGTCTTCTCCACAGACTGGCCTGGCGGGACAGGCCCAGGTGTGTGAGCCAAGACAACCTTGCAGCGAGGTCATTCGGCACATCCACTGGGGAAGTGCTTCCCGACAGCTGCTCAGAAGCGATTTTCCTTCAATTTCCATTTTATAGCTTCGTGTTCCCTCCTGGCAGGAGACTGTCTCTGAAGGAGTCAGGCTGACATTGCAGGCTGCAATTACCATGAGCTTTGCCTGCCTGAGATTTGCTGGTCATCTCCCACCTTCGGTGCTGTTAAATTTCTCTGCATTTGTTCTATGACACAGATATTTATCAAGCACCTGCTGTGTGCCTGGCACAGAGCTGGGTACTGCAGTGGATGGGGATGGAAATCAAGAAAATCTGAAATGACATTTCCACCACCCAACTCGCAGGTGACCCCACACAGCCAGTAAGCAAATGTTTGTAGAGTAGGAGCAAGGAATTGAGGTTTCAGTGCATTATTTAAAGCTCCAAACGCACCCACAACAGAACTAAATATTGTGTTGTATCTACCTAAAATCAGTGTGCAGAAGGCAGGTGTGTTAAGTGAGCTAAATCCTCATCAATTATACTAAGAAGTCAGTAGGTAATACCCAGAGTTGACAAATTAAGGAGCAGAGGTAATAAAGCTTTGACAGGAACCAGCAGAGTGTGGTGATGAAGAACACTGGGGTGTCTGAAGCAGACCTTCTGGGCTGAAATCCCATTTCTGTTGCTCACCAGCTGTGTGACTTTGAACAGATCACATACCGTCTCCTTAGTTTTCCCTTCTGTAAAATGGGCATAATAATTGTACCTGCTTCATGAGATCATGGTAAGCACTCAAGGAAACAGTGTACATAAAGGGCTTAGCACAGCCTTGGCACATGACAAATGCTCAGTAAATATTATCCAAGGCTAAAAGCAGAACAGTTAAATATCAGTGGTTTGTGGGGAACAGGACATACATGGGTGGGGGAGGGAGGGTACAGTTGCTTTTTACTATAAGCTCTCTGAATTATTTAATTTTATAGTCAGATGCATATATCACATCGTCAAATGTAAACTTTCAAAATATACATACAAATTGGGTGATTATTATGGAAAACCAGATGTTGCCTGAACTCTTCTGGCCTGAGCATCTCCCTTCCTGCTGCATTCAAAGCTCCTCCCCCTTCCCTGCCCCATTTTCATCCTCAGCTTCCCATCCCTCCTCCCCACTTGCTCCTCTGCTTTAATTGTCACCCATTCTCAACTGCTCTCAGGAGGGCTTCGTGTCCTTGAGTCATCCAGCCCCCAGTCCCAGGGGCCTGTTGCAATGCCATTATGAGGCCTAGGCCAAATATCAAGCTTATGCCTGGGGTACACGGTGTGGCATCTGCCACAGTGTGAGTGATCCCAGAGTTCCCAGAAATGCCCACATCCTTCTCCTAGGCCTCCTTGCCTCCTCAGATGAGGGAGTGCTCCCTGCATGAGGGTCCTAGGATCCAGGGCACCAGGGTTCCTCCTGAACTCTGCCGCTACTAGGTTGTGTGACTGTAGACAAATCACTTCCTTTTCTGAGCCTTTACTTTCTCCTCAATAAAATGAAGAAGTTGTTTGTCCTAAAAGACTTGAATTCTAATCCCTGCTCTTTCTTCCTCAATCTTTGCCAGTCTAGGAAAACTGAACTCTTGTCTTCTGGTTTCAGAAATAGCAATGTGTGTACAACTCAATTATATGAAGACTCCTCCACCCCTAATAAGACAGATGTACTATCAATCCACCACTATTGCAGAATCTGAGAGTCTTGCCTGTCCAGTACCCAGCCGTCCTTCCTCAGGACACAGGACTCCGAATTTCTTTGAGGCTCATTTTTGCCCACTCTCAGGCATTGAGGACTCAGGTGGAGCTAGTCCTTCACTCTAAGGGGTGAGCAAATGACCCAGACCTAGCCAATGAGACTCAGTGTAGAATTTTTAGTGAAGCTGTTGGGAAAGAGAAGTCAATTTTCCCCTGGCATTGCTAATAGTCAGGATAACGCAAACCTGGAGTTGCTGGCAGATGCCCTGTCATCTGGAGAGAGTAGCCTGCCTGAGGGCAAAGAACAAAAGAAAGAAGCAGAGATGAGAGAGAGAGTTTCTGTGGCTTGATGGCATCCTTTGAACACTTGGAACTCGCTGCACCTGGACTTTTCAATTAAATAAGGCAGCAGATTTTTTTCATTCCTTTTCTCTTTATTTTTTATTGATCAAATCTTTTTTGATCTGATTTTCTTTTACGTTCTGTGAAATAATCTTGTCCTTTAACATTGTTTATCTTCAAGAGATTGTTTCCCATGTCTCTTCTTTTTCCTAGCAAGCTCCTATGCATCCTTCAGAATCCACCCCAATATCAACTCCCCTGTGACCTCTCCCTTGTGCCCCCCAGCAGAATTATAAATTCCTTCCTATGAGCTCTCACAGCAGCCTGTACATTGCTCCAATACAACACTGATTGCAGTATATCAAGCTTTTGCATGCTTGTCTGTTCAGAGCCCTCTGTTTAAGTGCTTGTCTTTGAATTCCCAGCATCAAGATCAGGGGTGGGCACACAGTCTGTTTTGATGAATGAGGGAATAAATTAATACATAACCTGAATCCTTCTGCTGTGACATTAGCCCTCTTTTTCAGTTTCTCAGAAAAAAATAGAAACCAATTTATCACTCTCCTTTCTGTGGATTAGTCACAGTTTAACCAGCTACAAGGTGGTGTAATGTATTTACTGAGCTAAGTAAATGCTGAAAAACAATTCCAATTGTAATGCTGAATTGTCAGTGCTTTTTTAATACTTATCTTCCCTTGCTACCCAACCCTTTTGTACTTAATCTTGGGTCCACATGATGCAGTGGACTAGGAGTTAAGAGACCTGGGTTCTAGGCCCCACTTAGCTCCTTCTGTGAATTTGTGGAGACTTATCATCTTCATAATGAAGGAGCTGAACCAGATCAGTTGAAACTTCTAAGACACAGGGCTATTGTGACCACTCAGCTCCAACTTGTATGGCCATGCAGGAAAACAGGCCCAGTGTTGCCAGATCTTACAGTTTTAAAGAGAAGCTAGGAGTGTAGATTTTTATATAAAATGTGTGCTTTAAAAAAATATTGTGTGGGCCCAAGCTGTGAAAAAACAGACTCTCTCCTACATTGCTGGTAGGAGTGCAAAAGGATTCATCCCTTCTGGTGGAGAATTTGGCAATAGCTTTCACAACTAAGAATGTGTTTATTCTTTGATCCAGCAAATTCCTCTTCTAGGAATCTCCCCTGAAGATTCATCTCCACACTACAGAATAAGATGCACACAAGGTGATTCATTATTTTAATAGCCTGAGATTGAAAACAACTCCAAATGTCCATCCAGAGGGGACTGTTTGAACCTTGATTCATTTGCACGTGGAGTACTTTGCAGCTGGAAAAAAGAATGGGATGATCTCGCTGTATTTGTGTAGTCATCCCCAGTAATAAAAGCATGCTCAGTGCACACAGAAGAGTTCTTCTAACTCAAATCCCCCAGCTGTGAACAGGGCATTTGCAAAGCCTGCTGCATTGGCTCTCCTTTAGGCAAGTGCTGCAGCTGGGAGGATGGACAGTGGTGCTGCCATTGTGTATATTTGTGTGTGTATGGGTGTGCATATGTATATTCAGTAAGTGATGGGAACCTCCTAGAGGGACAAGCAGTGCTACTCAGAGGGCCATTGGCAAACCCAACATCCCACTAGAAGAATGGACTAGGGGAGTCATGCTAGTATAATTTTGCAGAAAGAATGTTGGGCACGGATTGCAACAGTATTGGGTTCTGATACCAGATCTACCCCTAACAGCCGTGAGAACATTTCTCTTTCCTCCCACCTAACATAATTGTTATTCATGCATTCATTTCTACAATATTTTTCCCACCACTGGACCAAGAACTCTGCGAGACTGTGACCCATGTGTGTGCCCACCACCAAATCCTTAGCATCTGCTAAAATGCGTGGTGTGTGGTAGGTTGTCGATAAATATAATTTGAGTGAATAACCAGAATGAGTCAACGAGGTGATGTACATAAATAACTTAGCATAGTGCCTAGGCACGGTTAGGTGTTCATTTAAAGGTAGTAGTAGTTTACTGAATGTTAGGATGATGACGATTACTAGTTGAACAGCTTTCAACAAATTAATGAAATCCCTGAGCCTTGGTTTCCTCATCTGTACTATGGATCCAGTAATACCTATCTCCATGTGCTGTGTGAGCATGAATGAAATATATCTGCATATCACGCAGTGTAAGGCTTGGCACAAACGATACTTAATAAGTGGTGGCTATTACTTGAAAAAAATAGTGTAAAATAAATAAACAGAAGAATCAGGCAAATCTCTTGACTGATGTTGAAATGAGAAGAGCATTGCACAGAGGCTCTCCCTTGCAGCTCACCTTGTCCTCTTACACTGGGGGCCGACCATTCTTCAGCAAGTGCTGGTTGAACAGATGCTATGTGCTGGGCACCATGCCAGCTCCTGGGAGCAGCATTAAAAAATGAGCAAATAATGGATATGAGTTTCTTTTTGGGGTGATGAAAATGTTGGAAAGTTGATTATGGTGATGGTTGCACACAACTCTGTGAATATACTAAAAGCCATTGAACTGTACACTTTAAATGAGTGAATAAATTGTATGGCATGTGAATTATATCTCAATAAAACTTATTTTTTTTAAAAAAGCAACAATAGACCAGAGTTGACCACATTCTATCTGTGTGACTTTGGGCAAGTCACTTGGCATCTCTGCTCCAGTTTTCTCTTCCAGAAAACGGTAATAATAATAATAGAACTTACTTCATAGGGATCTGATGAAGATTAAAAGAGATGATTCTGAAGTGCTAGCTTAGAGCTTGGTATGTAATAAGAGCTCTGTAAATGTTAGCTAACGTCATCACTCTTATCTTCATGCCAAAATAGAAATATACATAGCCATATGGGCAAAAAGAGGAAGGGGCTCTTAGCCCTACTGTGTGGGAGGAGGAGGGAGTGAGTGAAGAAGTGAAGGAGCAGGAGATGACATCTAGGCTGAGTAAGAATTTGTCAGCACAAGAGGATGAGGAAGGTGTCCCCAGAAGGGGGAACAGCATAAGCAAAGGCATGGGGGTGAGAAATAACATCGCTAAGGTAGGGAACTATTAGCAGTCTGGTAAAAAGTGTAAGGCCAGCACCTTGGACTTTATTGTGAGGAATATGGGGGGACAACCAGAAGGAAGCCACATGGCCAGTTTGCAAACCAGAATGGTCACTACAGTGGGGAAAATGAAGTTTAAGGGACACAGGACTGAATTGGCAGAGGAGTTAGGAGTGAGAGATGCAACAATTCAAGTGAGAGGTGATAAAGGCTTTAACTCGGACTTTGAGATAAGGGCATCAAGGCCTTGGTCATAAGAGTATCAAGACTCCTTTGGTTGTAAGGGACAGAGAGTCACTCATAACTTGAGAGAAAGGGGAAACCTTGCATAAACCGTAGGACAGAGACATCAGTCCAGGTCCAGCCAGGCATCCCAGAAACCAGAAATGGAACTAGAAAACCAGGAGCCAAGATGGTTTTCTTTCAGTTTTCTCTCTCAGCTTCTCTGTTCCCCACACTTCTGCTCCACTGTCTTTTGACTGATGTGTGTTTTCTGCTACCCATGTTTCTGCTTTCCATATCTCCTCCTTGTAAATGGTCCAAGTAATCTCCACCCTGATGCTACCTGAACTGCCACCTTCAGGGACCACCACTGCTGCCTTCTTCCCTCTGTGTCATTTGATTGCAATTTCCGAATGGCTCGGCCCATCCTCTTGATCTAAGTCAGTCAGGTCATAGGTCAAGAACCATGGATGAGGGTAGCGGCTGTCCACATTCAGCCCTTTGAGGTAGCGGGGTTCTGATCATGAATTTTTCTTGTAGGCATCTGAAATATGTCTCATATACTAGGCTCAAAGGGGAAGGTATACATTTAAAATTTATTAGGCAATAAACTCAGCATTATTAGGTAATGGTTTGAATGCAGGAGGTGAGTTGGAGTGGAGGCACAGATGACGTCGTGGTTGGCTTGGGTAACTGGGGGATGGCTCAGCTTCATTTTCCTCTGTATTGAGGCTGCTCTGAGGTTCTCAGGAAGCTTCTCCTTTTGAGTCAGGGTCTGGGCAGGACATGGATGGCACTCCCATGCTGAGAAATTAGAGGGGAGTTTAATAGGAGGACAATGGGGCAGGGTATAGGGTAACCACAAGGGACAGTGAAGTATCCTGGGATTAGACACAGTGTGTGCTTTTTAGCCCTAAGCCCAAATGGTGAGGGGTGTGGCAGTTTTGGAATCCAGAAAAGGAAGGCTGTTTCAAGAAGCCTGCATTACAAGAGCCTTTAGCTCAGACGCCACCAGCCTATGGCACAGTACCAATAAGTAGCTGGGGAAAGAAAGACTCTGGCCTGGCTCTTCTCTCTCCCTCTTAAATCCTGCCCTGACTTCCCAAGGGCTAAACCCAACAGGAAATCAGAAAGCAAGGAAGACCACTGATATCTTTTCTGGGGTGGGGAGAATTTCCACAGGAGCAAAGGTAAGATGTCCAGTACACTCTTCACGGTGGGGCTCCTACCCAATCCTCTCAACAACCAAGCTGAAAGAGGCCACTACTTCCCAGATAGCATCTACATAAAAACCACAGAATTGAACACTGATCATTCAGATTTGCCTTGTGGAGGTCAGGTATCCCTTCCTGTACCAATCACTGTAGCTGAAGGGGATAGAGTGCTGTGACTGGCTAAGAGAGCAGCTGACGGTGGAGTTGGTTCTGACCCAACCTCCCAGCTGAGATGGAAGAGGGTCAATCCCCAGGGAAAATCAGAGTGGTGTTAACTAACCAGATAAAAAGAACAGATGTCAACTACTGAACCTAAAGGGGTTTCTTGAGGACTTTTGAGTGAGGGGTTGTTGTTCTTGCTGAATGGATTGTGGGGCAAGAGACCAGAGCACATGGGTAAATCAATGGATGAGCGCAGTCATAAGAGATGGAGCCGCCCCCTCTCCAAGCCTCATTTTCTTAATGGGGACAAATCTTAACATTCTGTGGCTGCAGTGCTCACCAGCAAGTTGTTAACCAGAAAGTTCAGCCTTCTCATCAAGAGTGCAGAACCCTCATTGCTGGAAAAGGCCACCAAGTCCTGCTTTATGAATTCAGTCCTTGTGATTAGACCTAGACAAGACCTTTCTGGACCCACTGACGTTTGCTGGAAGGTGCCACCTAGTGGAACATCAGGTGACCTACCACTCAGACCAAAAAAAAAAAAAAAAAATTTTAGCAGAGTTTTAGAGTCCTGAAAACCATTGAACAGTGGTTCTCTCCAACTTAGCTACAAATTGGAATCACTTTGGACCGACTTCCAGAAATTCTGACTTAATTGGTCTAGGGCGCAGGGTGGGTATTCTGAGTTTTAAAAGGTCCCCAGATGATTCCAATGTGCAGCCAAGTTTGAGACCACTAGGTTACAGAGTATCCAACCCCCTTACTTCACAGAGGTGTCCATAGACAGGAGCCACTCCTCCAAGAGTCTCAGACTCCTAGGTAGTCCCCTTTGCCCTGCACCCCACTGCTCCTCTATCAGGGATTTGTACATTTTTCCCTCTATGCAAAAAACAATAAGTAGTTAAAAAGAAAGCACTCTCATTCCCTAAACCCTGATATTTTTATGGCAGCACCATGAGGAAGATGGCTCCCTATACACCTGATATTTGCATCTGACCCTACTGGCTAATGCTCTATTTGAAATGTGCCCACCCAATGACATAGTATATTCACTCCTTGTTTGAGATTTGTGGACTTCTTTGTTTGCTCTTTCAAAATTTATTCTACTTGAGACATCTTCCACTGTCTTGATTCAACAGCATTTCTTTATAGTTGACAGAATTGGTTTAATTGGCATCTCAGTGTGGAAGTGACAGAGTAGACTTAGAGAGAGAGAGAGAGAGAGAGAGAGGCAATTCCCTGTCTAGAGGTCACTTCAAATAGACATCCTGAAAACCCTTTCTTTTTATTCAAACTAGGATCTGAAGTGCCACTAAATGCAGACACTGGATCGAACCCCCAGAGTGGTGTTCCACGTCTGGGCCTCATTCTCCCATCTTACCTTGCAAGATTGAGTCCCAGAATTTCAGAACCAAAAAGTACCTCAAAGAGCATCTGGTTCAACAGCTTTATTCAATACAACCATATTCTATGTTTATCTGGACATCTCTAGCTTCTGCTACCACATACGCTCACGGGCCCATACATAATAAACCTGAAGCTCAGAATTTGATTGATCTGTCTGAGGATACAAAGGAAGTTAGTGGCAAAGTCTGGACTGATTCAGGCTGACTAGATGCACGTGGGGAAACTTCAGCTTCAAGAATTTTTTCTCTACCAAGTCGGTAGAGAGAGCAATTTGGGTCATTGAGACTAGTTTTAATGAGTTTCCCAAATGCAGGTTTTATTTATTTTATTTATTTATTTATTTATTTATTTTGTCTTTTTCGTGACCGGCACTCAGCCAGTGAGTGCACCGGCCATTCCTATATAGGATCCGAACCCGCGGCGGGAGCGTCGCCGCACTCCCAGCGCCGCACTCTCCCGAGTGTGCCACGGGCTCGGCCCCCAAATGCAGGTTTTAAAGAGGTGGGCTCCTGGTTGATTAATTAATCGACTTATTAATTCGTTTATTTCCCAAATGTTTGTTGAGCACCTATTTTGGGCCGGGTACTGCGCTAGGCATTGGGGATATGCAGGGGAGGATAAAGAAACATGGCAAATAAGCATATGAAAAGATGCCCCACATCATATGTCCTCAGGGAAATGCAAATTAAAACAATAAGGTACCACTGCATACCTGTTAGAATGGCCAAAATCCAGAACACTGACAGCACCAAAAGCTGACAAGGATGTGGAGCAACAGGAACTCTCATTCATTGCTGGTGGGAAAGCAAAATGATACAGCGACTTTGGAAGATAATTTGGCAGTTTCTCAAAAAACTAAACATACCCTTACCATATCATCCAGTAATAAAGCTCCATGGTATTTACCCAAAGGAGTTAAAAACTCATGTCTACACAAAAACCTGCACATGGGTTTTTATAGCAGCTTTATTCATAATTGCCCAAACTTAGAAGCAACCAAGATGTCCTTCAGTAAGTGAATGGATAAATTGTGATGTATCCAGAAAATGGAATATTATTCAGCACTAAAAAGGAATGAGCTATCGAGCCATAAAAATACACAGAGAAAACTTAAATGCCTATTGCTAAGTAAGAGAAGCCAATCTGAAAAGGCTATACACTGTATATTTCTAACTACAGGATATGACACTCTGGAAAAGGCAAAACTATAGAGACAATAAAAAGATCAGTGGTTGCCAGGGGCTGGGGGAAGGTAGGGAGAAATAGTGTATTTTTTGAGCAATGAAATTACTGTGTATGATATTATGATGGTGAATACATTATCATACATTGGACCAAAATCATAGAATGTACAGCACCAAGAGTGAATGCTAATGAAAACTGTGGACTTTGGGTGATAATGATGTGTCAATGTAGGTTCATAAATTGTAACAAATGTACCACTCTGGTGGGGATGTTGGTAATGCAGGAGGCTGTGCATGTGTGTGGCAAGGGAAATGTCTGTATCTTCTTCTCAATTTGGCTGTGAACCTAAAACTTCTCTAAAAAGTAAAGTCTATTAAAAACCAACAAATGAACAATACGAAAAACCAAACATGTTCTCTGTCCTCGTGAGGATTATGGTCCAGTTGGAGAGAAAGATATCAAACAATCACCCAGTAACCATAAACATTGTAACTCTGAGGAAAGGCAATTTTAAGAGTTCATACAACTGAAGCACTTAGTCTGTTCAGTGAAATCAGCCAGGCTTCTCTGAGAATGTGTCAGTTGAGCTTGATGACCCCCAAGGAGAGGAGGAGCAAGAGGCTTTAGGCTTGCAGGAGACACAGAAATCCAGCACCTATAGCTTTTTGGGTTTTGCATGTAGTCAAGCAGACCTCTCTCTCACCAGCCTGGAAATTATATCATTACAGAGTCATGATTATCCCCATTTTGCAGATAAAGAAAGGAAGGTTCAGAGCAGCTAAGGGACTTGGCCAAGATTAGAGTGTGTTACAGGTAGAATGACATGCAGACCAACACCTCCTGACTTTTTGATCTATTCTCTTTTTTACCCCTCAGCTCAGGGCTAAGCCAGACCAACCTGAAGGTACAGTCCTTGACAAATGGGGTCAGCAACAAGGGACCCAAGGAAAGCCAAGATGAGGATATCTAGTAGGAAAGGTTTTTTTATCCTCATCAGGAATACTGAAGGTCTGCACGTGTCACCTCTCCTCTGGTTGACCCTTCTTGCTGAAGTATGTCCTAGGGGATATTATAAGACCTGACTGTTACTGATGGCAGGATGGAAAACTAAAGAGTGAGCAAGAGAATAAGCAGTTTATTAGAAGAAGAAGAGGAAGAGGAGGAGGAAATGGGAAGATGGAGGAAGAAAGGATATATCCATCATTCATCAAATAGATGTTTTAAGCTCTATTCATATCAGGCACAAATGTTTCAGGATGTGGGGATATAACAGAGCATGAGCAGACAAAGCCCCTGCCCCATGCAGCTGATACTATATTTAGAGAATCCCAATAATAAACAAGTAAATAAGCAAATAAGTGAGACTATGGCAAAGAAAGATATCCACTATGAAGAAAACATAGAGAGATATAAAGTATGGGGGAAAGTACTTCAGGTGTGATGGTTAGGGAGGGTCTCTTTGAAGAGGTGACATTTAATCCGGGACCTGAAGGATGAGAGGGAGCCATCAATGAGGGAAGATCTGGGAAACAGCTGGCAAAGACAACAGCTAAAGCGGAGTTCTCTGGGCTGGAATGAGCACAGTGCCCTCAAGGACCAGGAGGAAGGTGGTGGGGGCTGGTTTGGAATGAGTGAAAAGAGCTATAGGAGATGAGGTAAAAGAGGCACAGGTCAAAGAGGGAAAGATTTTGCCCTGCAACTGAACTACTGTTTATCCCTCCTCAGTGTTCCTCTTGGTGTTGGGCTTTTATTTCTCTTATAGATATTAGTGCTTATATTAGAAGAGGGTCTGCAGTAAGCCCTTTAGTGCACATTATCTCATTTAATGCCCACAGTAGGCCTAGGAGGGTTCAATCTGAAAGTAACATTTCTTGGTCAATTTCAGCCAATGACCAGGTCAGTTTTTCTAGGAAAACAGCTAGAGCTAATAATGGGCTGCCCACATGTCTCCAATGGTGTTGTCTCAGTGAGTGGGATAAAGTCCCAGGAGCCCTCCCCTTGCCTGGTGCATCCCACAATGAAGATGATCAGAAAGTCCTTGGATTAAAGCTGGGTTCTGGGACTAGAGTCCCCATTAGGGTCACACTGGGCTGGTGTGCAGCTTTGATCAACAAGTGACTCTGGTAAGATACAAGAAAAAGCTCAAATCCAATTTTGTGCAGAATCCTCTAAGGAGCTAGAAGAAGGGGTGGGAAAGAAAAAGAAACTGAATTTCACACCCCAACCCCCATTTGACCCCAACTGGTATACTTCACTCAACTGGTAATTATTGAGCAACTACCCTGTGCTGGGCCTGAGAGGGGCCACAGCTTAGCTTGGTGTGGTTAGGCAGGAGTATGAGCTGAAATCCATGTGCCTTTGCTGCGCTCTGCTACTTTAGCCAGGGAGAGGGGGACCCTTTTTTGCAAATTCCTCTGCCTAGAAGAAGCTCCAGTTCTGATTCACAGTAAAGGAATGTATGTGCTGACAGAGGCAGGGGATATTTTAGAAGACAAAAAAATACAAAGTTTTTGCTTGCTTGGAACTCACATTCTAAAGAGGGAGACCAAAAATGCCCACTCTGAAAAAAAATCAAGCAAATGGAGATGATGGGGGTGCTAATTTTGGAGGACTTTGTGGAGGAGGTGGCAGTTCAACTTGACATGCAGAGATGAACAAGATTTCCACCGACATAAATGGGGAAGAGGAGAGGGCTCTGTGCGTAGAAGGATCGGCGAGGTCAAGGACACATGAAGAGAAGCACAAAGCCAGCAACCGGGCTAGGCGAAGCGTAGCGCAGGGCAGGGCAGCACAGTGCGGAGAGCAGGGAGAGGTTTGATCAGTACTAGCAGGTCACGCGACGGGTATGGTCTCTAGAGCCAAGATAAGAGGAGCCTTGAAGGTTTTGTAGCAGACGCCAAGACCAAGCTGGGATGTTAGAAAATTGAATCACCATCGCTCATCTTGGAGGTGGAAGAACTGGGAGGTAAGAGTCGTCCGGACAGTGGTCCAGGGCTGGGGGCGGCTAGGCTCGCTGGTCAGAGAGAATCAGGAGGATGCACGTGGGGTGGCAGAGAGGAAGGCAGCCAAGAGGATGCTTCGTCCGTCCACACCAGGGAGGAAGTAGTTAAGTGTTGAGTACTGAGCGCCCTGAGGAGGAGCCGCTGGCGTCACCTTGGGAGTCTGGCTCCGCGGCCCTCTGAGGAAGCGCCCAGGCAGCCTGACTTCTCCTTCAGCGCCCTCACCACAGTTACAGACATCTTGCCTCGTCTAGTGCGATTCCGTGTTTAATGTTTCAGCTCCCACACGTCAGGGCTCGGGTCTGTTTTCATGTCATCCTGGAGCCTGGCACAGTGTCTGGCACATAGTAGGCGCTCACTAATGTTTTGCTGAGTGACTGAATGGGATATAGAAACCAGCAAGAGGTTTCAGGGAAGGACTCCATGCGCTGAGTGTACAGAAGCACACGTGGGACTGCGAGGCATTACAACTCCAAGGGGGTTGTTGGACTTGTGTGAGAAAAGGTCCTGAGGAGAGGATCCGGTCACCGTCCTGCCGGTTTGGAGGTGCTACAGACTGGTGGCGGGAGTGCACAGCTGTCCGCAGTTTGCAGAGGACGTTCGCACGTAACGTCAGGGGCTTCCTAGAGGAGAAAAACCAGAGCCCGCCCGAAGAACAGTGCGCGTGGAGCACAGCTGTGCTCCCATTTCACAGCTGGGAATACTGAGTCCCCGGGGTCAAAGTAGGTCCACAGGTCTTTGGAGTCGAGCCTAAGTGGGTAAGAAGCGACAGCCCTGGAGGCTGCAGGGGCTGAGCATCCGGCCCGACTCCAATACTATTTGCGTATCCCCCGGGAGATCGCAAACTCTCCGCCGCAGTCCGGAGCAGAGGATGCCATGCGAGGCGCTGGGGTCCCCAGTTGTGCCCAGCGTGCTGACACGTGGCCCACCCCCCGGTGCCCAGCCGGCACCGGTTAGCGCCCAACTCCCCAACTCCCGACTTTCGCAAAGCTCCCGCGGGCGGGGGAGCCGCCGAGGAGCGGGACGCACCATCGCAGCCCGAGAGGGGAGAACGGTCCATCCCGGTACCCTGACGTGCCCCGGCAGATGCGGACACACCGCGAGAAGGCAGAGGCCGGCGGTGCACAGCTCTCGGTAGCAGACGCGGGAGACAGCGGCACGCGGCGCGCTGCTCAGCGGGGCCCGGGGGTGGCGGCGGCGGCGGCGATCCCCCCGTGGCGGCGGCGCGGTGGTGGCGCCCGACTCCCCGGCCGGCGAGCGGCGGAAGTGCCGCGGAGTTGGAGCGGGGCCGGCGTCGCGGCCGCTTCTGCTCGCAGAGCAGCTGCCGCCGCCGGGCGGACGGGCGGACACGCGGAGCTGGGGGCGGCTCGGAGAGGCCGGCGGGGCGCGGCGGGGCTGACCGGCCCCGATGAGGCGGAAGGAGAAGCGGCTCCTGCAGGCGGTGGCGCTGGTACTGGCGGCCCTCGTCCTCCTGCCCAACGTGGGGCTCTGGGCGCTGTACCGCGAGCGGCAGCCCGACGGCACTCCCGGGGGATCGGGGGCGGCGGTGGCCCCGGCGGCCGGACAGGTGAGTCCAGTTGCCATGGGGTTGGGAACACCCCCTCCCCGAATTTAATTCTAGCCTGAGGTTCCTTCCTTCACCTTCCCCTCTTTCTTCTCAGAGTCAGCGCCAGAGATTCTTCTTCCCTTCCCATTTTTCAGATGGTAAAATTGAGGTTCAGAGGGCCGAGCCCGTAGCGCACTCGGGAGAGTGCGGCGCTGGGAGCGCAGCGACGCTCCCGCCGCGGGTTCGGATCCTGTATAGGAATGGCCGGTTCACTCACTGGCTGAGTGCCGGTCACGAAAAAGAAAAAAAAAAAAAAAATTGAGGCTCAGAGAAGGACAGGGAGTTGTCCAGAGTTCTACGCCAGTCAGAGAGCTGGAGCTAGAACCCAGGACCTCAGGAGCTCAGAAAGGAGTTCTATTTCTTAGCTTATGTTACCATCCTCCTTTCTGTCCCCGTCTGGTATTCCCTGATCTCTTCCAGCATCTCTCTCTCTATTGGGGATCCTATCTGCATCCCTGTATCCCAGGATGACTCCTTCTGCTGATAGGAATGGAGATACTAGTCCTATTTGGTGTCCAAGTCTTCTCTGCTTCCATCCCACCTGCTGATCCGAGTGTTCGCTACTCAGGTCAGCCGCGCTCCTGTTCTTCCATCTGCCCAGCAAGATACCTGGGCCTCCCTTCTCTCCTCTCCTCATTTGTTCAGTCTCTCCCTTCAGCCTTATTCCTGTAGATTCCTTAGAGGAAGCAAAGATCATGTTCCTCTTGGAGCTTCAGTCCCCTAGGGGTGGAGAAGGGGGTGAACTCTTGATTCTTGAGGGACCTGCTGTCCTTGACCTCCTGGGAGTCCAGAAGGTGGAGGATTTTTTGGAGTGACCCCCAAAATATCCCAGAGGCTATTGGTGCCCACATGCCTTCTCCGTCTCTTCTGAATTTGCCCAGTCTGATTATGTGTGGTGTTCCTTGCAGCCAAAACTGAGATCTTAACTGTTTCTGCCTCCTCTGAACGCACACGTATATGTTTTCTGTGTGTGTGTGTGTGTGTGTGTGTGCGCGTGTGTGTGCGTGTACATGCATTTAGACTTGCAGCTCCCTATAGCAGAAGCTTTGTCACATCACTCCTACCCTTCCAGCTCCTAGCTCAGTAGGTGCCAGTGAGCATAAACATGCCTGAACTGTTGCATACAGTGAGGCATTTCAGGTTTTCTTATGGGACCTCCCTGGTCCCATGGGAAGTGGATAATTTGTGCATTGGGGTCAGAGTTAACTGATTGTTGGCTGGCCTCAAGGGAAGGTTGACTTTTCTGAGGTTGATGGTTTTCCTTTTTCTTCCCAGTGTCAGGCTACTGTTTAGGCAGTCTGGTATCTTGAGCACAGAGTACTCTTTGCTACAGGGCTGACCAATTTGAGCTCAGCCTGTCACTCTGGTAATTATTGCAAACCATGGGGTCTGGTTGATCTTTTTGGTAGATCTTACTGTTTAGGAACGAAGGGCCCCGACTTCTTTCCTAAACCCCTGGTTCAAACCCTGATAACCAACTTAGACCCTTACATTTTCTATCTGTATGGGTTTTTCCTTCATGAAGTCTCTTTCCTCTTTTCCTACCCTTTAGGAGCATCAGGGTCAGGAGGCCAGGGTTCTGTCCTCAGCTCTACCATTAACTTTCTGTGTGTGTCCTTGATCATCTCCCCCATCTCTCTGAACCTTACTTCTCCATCTGTAAAATGTATTTATTGGTCCTGCTTCAGCATTCTGTGATACTATCAATGAATCAATGAAGAGCTCAATGGTTACTTTTTTTCTTTCCTGAGGCAGAGGTACCTTGTAGCATCCCTAGCGGTGGGGTCTCCATACCAGACACAGCCCCAGGTCCAGGGAGAGTGTCCTGCCCAAGTGCAAACTCTCCTTTGGAGTAGCTGTAGCCAGTTCTAAAATAGCTCTTGACATTCTGCCTCTGCCTGGAGAAAGCCCTCGTATTTCATACACTATAGATGCCAGAGATGTCCTGATTTTCATTTTCTATAGACCCAGATGTGTAGAAAGAAGGTCGAGGTTAACTGCCAGTTTGGCAGTTTGGCCTGAGCTTTCAAAGTAAATTACTCACTTGTGCAAGAGGAGATTGATGGAGTAAAGGTAGCCTTTTGGGCAGAGAGAGAGGGGAGCAACAGCTTGGTGCTGCTTGGAACCCCTAACTGAAATGGACAGAGGAGCTTATCTGGGAAGGTCTCATTCCTGTTCATTTCTTTTTCTCTGGTATAGCATGAAGAGGAGGAGGAAGAAGTGATGGAGGGCTTTGGTAGAGTGCAGGGGCTACCAACTGATTATCCTTGCTTTAAAGAAAATCTCTTTGCTTCCCGAGAGCTGCAGAATGGAGCTGTTTCCCCAATGCTAAGTTCTTGTAGGTGCTACAGGATTCAGCATTCATCTGCTGCCATTCAGGACACCCTGCCAAATTTCCACACAGCCCCTTTTTGTTTCACTCTCCCACAGATGCAGAGCACTGGGCTTGGCCCCCCGGCCCCTTGTTTGAATATCAGCTGGCCTCAAGGGAAGAAGCTGACTTCTCAGAGTGATAGTGTTCCATTCCTCATCCCAGTGCACTGGAACGTGCACGTAATGGGTCAGGCTGCTATGTGGGAAATCTGGCATCTTGAACACACAGGGTTTTTTCGAAAGGGCTAACCAGTTCTGAGCTCAGCCTGTCACTCTTGTAATTGTTGAGAGTCATCCCAGAGCACCTCGTTTATCTTTCTGGTAGAAATAACTGCAGAGGCACTGGAAGGAAGTCTGACAGGACTTTATCCGAATGAAAAATATGTTCCTTGTGGATCCGAGAGAAGTTTCTTTGAGGGTAGCATACCCACTGGTTGAGCAGTCTTGTAACTCCTTGATTTCTCCACTGTATTGAAGAATAAAGAGTTTCAAATTGAGAGCATTTATCATCTGCTAGAATGTAGGTCTACATAACTGTCATGGTAGCTCATCCTGTGTGTACCTCTGGAGCTGGGTAGGGCAGCTGATTTATAAAGGACACATAACGCTTCTAGGATTTCAGCATTCATCTGGTCAGACAGCTGGCTTCTCGTAAAGCTGCAAAACCAAGCAAGAAAAGCCAGTTTTGAAGCCATCTTCCTTTTAATTTGAGGGTCCCTCTCATTCCTAGCCCCAATCTGCTTAACATCTTGGTTTAATTCTACAGTCTGTTTCATATTCTAGGCTTGGGAACTGGTTATTAAAAACCTATGTTAGGAAACTCCATGTAGTCCCTCTCCGTTTCTGAGCTATAATCTCTTGTGAGAAATGACTTCATTGGATAATAGCATCCATGAAGTAGAAATTGGTGGGATAATGGAATACCAATGACTTTAATTTTCAAATATCAGAAGTTTTCTTATTGTGTCAGAGCTGAACTTTATTCTTAGACCATCCAGAAATCAATACATTTTTTCCCTTTCTTTAGTTTTTCTGGTGGCAGAGCCTTGGCCATTAGAAAGTTAAAGTACCATTAAAAATGCAGCCTTGGATCGATTTCTTTAATTTTCCACAGAGGGAAATCCTTTAGATTGCTAATCACTCCTCTGTCTCTATGCCTAGGTGAAATCTGATGCCACTATGGAAGGGTCGCTGATTTACCAGAGCAAATCTGGCTCCCTGCATTCTTTCTTTCATTCTGGGCTTGCTGTCTCCCAAGGAGCCCAGTTGAGGAAGGCCTGGGAACAGAGGCCTGGCTTGTCGTCCTCTCTTCTGTCCTGAACTCACTGTATGACCTCAGGAAAGTAGCTTAACCTCTGTGGGCCTTAGATTCTTCATCTGTGAAGTCAGGCTTAACTTCAGAAGAGGGAAAGGCAAATGTGTATTATAGTGGTGTTTCCCCTCCCAAGGTCAGGGCAAACATTACTAATCAATCTCTTTCTCATTAAGTCCAGACTTGACCACCTCGGACTGTTTCTCAACACTGTGCCTCAAGTGGAGTTAACGACTTGTTGAAACTCATTTGCAATGTAGGGAATAGATACTTTATTAGGACTTTTCCAACTCTAACATCCTGTGAGTTGGTTTGGAAAGGTCTGGATAGGGAAGTGTTGTTTAAACAGGCCTCCCTAACTAATTTGTGATGAGGCCACAATTTAAGGATATGTTCATATTCTAATGCCTTCTCTTAGGCTGTAGTCTAAGGATGTCGAGCCTTTAATCTATTGGCTCCAGTGACATGATAACAGATAATGAAATCAGGAATGAAAAAGCAAAGGCCCATTTAAAGATAACCATCTAGCTTGCTAATTGTATCTTGTCTACAGTCAGCTCTTACACAGAAATGGCATCAGATCTCCTCACTGTGTAAAAAGCACCTCAAGGCAAACGTGGCAGCTAGAAGTATGTCCATGGCAGCTAAATGCTCCTACCAGTATTTGCAGTGGGGTCTGTGTTTTGTGTATATCTGACTCTGCATCCCATATGTGTGTCAGAGCCGGTAAGGGAAGGACTTGAATAAGAGGCTTGCCTCTCCGGAGAACCACTGTCCTCATGCCCAGTGGAATGGAGAAAGGAGGGAGCCTATACATGTCTGAGTTCCTGTGGCCACGAAGTGCATTGTGGCCTCCCCTCCCGGAAGTGTCTTGAGGTGGGAACCACATTCTGTTCTAGCACATAGCACAAAGTTTGGCACTTGGAAGAAAGGATGTGTTTGCTGAAAGATCGAAATGTGTCAGAGCAGGCAGGGGTGCTTCTGAAGTCATCTAGTCCAGCCTTCTCATTTTGTAATTGTGGAAACTAAGACCCAGAAGAGGGGAAATCAGTTAAACAAGTTCTCATAGGGAGAAATGCAGACCAGAATCCAGTTCTTCTCCAAGTTCTCGCTCTTTTTACCTTGAAGATTTGTTCCCTTCACATACTATTATTTGATCCTTCTCTACCATTATGTCCTTCATGAGCCAAGATTATCACCCCAAGTTTTGGAGGCCAGTATTTAATGAGACCAATTATCAGGTGGAATTTACTTGGCTTTTTTGTAGATATATTTTGGTAAATTTTCTTCCCAACATTTTATAGTTTTAAAGCACATAAAATGGATTAAGCTTTAAGGTGGCAAAGGGACCCAGCAGGGGAGTAGAGGAATTAAAAGGATGCATAGCACATTAGTACTGTCCATGGCAGACAGAGCTAATCTGAGCCTAAGAGCCACCTCAGATTCTCTGTCAGTTGCAATTAACAATGAATTAAGCCACATGGGCTGAAATGAGTAAGGGACTATATTGGCTCCTGTGACTGCAATTGGCTTCAGGCATAGTATAATCTAGCAGTTCGTGGTTTTGTCAGGACTCAAGCTCCTTTTCTCTGGGTCTTGGTTCTAACTTTGTATGTTGGCTTTGTCCTAGACAGAGCCCCGACAGTAGCAGCTCTTTCAGACCTCATATCCACACCTAGATCCTAGAGGAGAGAGTCTGTCTCCTCTGGTAGATTCTATAGAAGAGAGAGGAAGCGTCTTTCCTATAAGCTCTATTAAGATCTCCTCAGGTCTTATTGGTCCAATTTGGATCTAATGGGAACCATTTAGGTTTGGATCTAATGCTGAACCATTCAAAGTTGTAGGATCTAATGCTGAACCATTCACAGTTGTAGGATGAGGTATGCTGATTGACTTAACCTACCCTGGGGCCAGGGGTGTAGTCAGACCACCCAGATCTGGGGAAGAGCAGTTTCCCAGAGAAGAATCTTGGCTCCTGTGGGGAGGAAGAGAAAGATAGCTAGAGAAGAAGTCAATGAATGCCCACTGCAGAGGCCTGCTGACAGCGGCCCAGGCAGTAGTCACTCCCTAGGGGTCAGACTTGGTCCTCCTTGAGAGAAAATTTCTTTGCTACCCAGGACCTGCAGTCTGGGGCTCTGTATTCTCATCCCAGCAGCCCTGCCACCCTTTGGCTGAGGTGATTCACTGTGGGGGCCTCGGTTTCTTGCTAGGGAAAGCTTGGGTACTAATGTTTGCCAACACACAGTAGAGGGTTGAGAGGAGGAGCAGTTGAAAGCTATATTTATTTAGTATTACTTACAAGTTCTGCCGCTGCCTTCCTTTCCCCTCACAGCATCCCCCCACCTCCATACACACTAAAAGTCAATTCACTGAAAATTTCTCTGAAGCTGAAAAAGAACTTCCGTCTGTTCAGCGTCGACTTTTTTCCGCCTGGCCCTCTTAGCTGGGGGAGGCAGAGTGTTCATACTTTGGAAGCTAGAGGAAGCTAAACAATTCCTCTTGCTGGGGTGGGTGGGTGTGTATTTATGCATGTGTGGCTTTCCCTCCATGTGTCTCTCTTCTCTCTCATCTTTGGATGGTTCCTGTTTGCTGCCCTCTGCTGAGTAGAGATAGGAGAGGGAAGGGGAAAAAGCAGACCCATTTTTTCCTTTCCTTTCAATTTGAGAGAATTCTGAGCATGAACTGCTGAATTTTCTTTAGCTTTCTCAGGTGATGAAAGCCACAACATAAAATGATACTAATTAGCAGAATCATGTTGATGTGGATGATAATGAGGATGATGATGTTAATAGTAATAGCAGTTACCATTTATTTAGCACTTAGTCTGCTAGGCCCATTACTTGTACATCTTGTTAAATACTCACAGTGATGAACAGGTAGAAATGAATGTGGGAACCAAAGTTCACAGAAGTGCAGGCACTTGACTGGGCAGGCACAGCTTGTAGTGGTGGAACTGGTATTGGAGCCTGTGAGTCTCTGACCCAGTGCCTGAGTCTTTAACCACTCTACCCTCCTTCATATAACAGGACAAAGGACCTGTCTGCCCCCTGTTGCCCCTCCACTCTCTCCTGCGAGGCTGCTGTGGGAGCCCATGTGTCTGAGCAGAGGGGAGAGACCTTTGCCCTAACACTGAACCGCTACAACAGCCAAGAAGGAGCCCTTGGTCACTTGGAGGTGGTGTGACCTTGAAGAGGAACCTCTGCCCATCCCTCCCTCAGGCCCATTGGCAAAACGATTCCCAGTTCCTTCTAGTCTGAGACATTGTGGGGCAGTGTGTAGGGCTCTGGGTTTGGATCTACACTGTCTGGTTCAAGTCCCTAGGCTTGAGCAAGTCACTTGACCTTTGTGCCTGGAATTCTTGATCTATAAAATGAGAATAATGTTAACTGTGTTGGGGGTTCTTTTGAGGGTTGAATAAGTCACTGTGGGCAAATCCCTGAGCACATTGCTCATCGTAGAACAAGGGCTCAGTAAATGTGGTTGTGCTGTTGCTGTGGGAAGGGTGGAGGGAATCAGGTGGGTGCAGCCTCTCTGATTATTGGGGATGGGAGGAAGTTATGCATACAGAGGCTGCTCTTTGTACCCCACTCCCTGACTCTTTGGAATCTGAAACAATTGTTGGGGATACCTTCTTGGTACCCACCCTGGGAGAGAACGCAGACCCTCTGCATTCTTCTAGTTTCAGCTCATAGCCTGCACCTCCAGGAAATACCCTTTGGTTGTGCCAGCACCCAGGGGCTACTCACCAGTCATAGTTCCTTGAGCCCTGATTTTCTTATCTGCCTATTTAGATCAGAGGCCCTTCCAGGGAGGGCTCTCACACCCTTCCTCCCTGACTCCTTGCCCCCAAACCTAACGAACCCCCGCTGGGGCAGCTGGAGTTGGCACTCTCTCCTCTGGGGTCCTAAAGCCCTTTATATAAGTCTGTCATGCAGTGTAGTAATTGTTCTTAATCTGTCCAGGCTGTCTGCTTCTTGCAAGCAGGAACTAACCTCTGCCTTGGTCTCTCTTGTTTGCCACAATATTTGTTGCATGACTGAGAGAACGAGTGAATGACTGAATGAATGGCATGGTTGGCACTCTGTAACTGCCGGCCAAGTGCAGAAAGCTTGGCCTTGGGGAATGGTTCTTCTTAAACTTGAGGGTACTTCAGAATCCCCAGGGAGCCTGTTAACCATGGAGACTCCAGGGCCCACACACAATAAGCATGATTGGGCAGGTCTGGGGTGGGCCAAGGATCACACGCTTAACAAATCCTATTGAGGGTCCCACAGGGATGCTCTTCTCTCCACCCACATCCGAGGAGACAGACCTCTCCTTCCCCAGGGGCCCACTCCACTCTCCCCAGGGTGCTTCAGGACTTGCCTATGAACTTCTGTTCCTGGGGAGTGTGTTTATCTGCAGCTTCTTGAGTTGCCAGTCAGCACCAGCAGGGGAGCTCTGTAGTGCCTGTTAGTAACAGCACCATATCAGATGCAAGCTGATCTGGCTTAAAGGCCAGGATCTGGTATGAGCGGTGCACTTTGGAATCCCACTGCCGTGGCTGCAAGGACTGGCTGGGGCTCTAGAACTTGGTTTTCCTCTGGTGCCTATAGTCTGCTGCCCTTTCAGGATAGGTGCTCTGCCTTCCTGTCATTGGAGCAAGAGTGAGGTGCCTGTAAGCAGATGAGGGGCTAGACTAGGGGTCTCTGGGAAGGGGTAGCATTATGGAGACCCAGTGAACCTCTCCTTGTACTGGAGAGAGGAGTGTAGAATTGGAAACCAGCTTGACCTGATTACCAGGTCTAGCTCTGTCACTTGCCAGCTCCATGCCTGACCTCTGGGTCTTTAGCCTCCTTCTCCTAAAATGAGCATAGTCATCACTACTGAACAGTGTTATGGTGGTGATTAAAGATGAGAAAATTAAGGTGTAGAGAGGTCATGTAACATATCCAGGGCCACACAGCTAAGAAGTGATGGAAACAGAGTTCCTCTGGCCTCCACCAGCCACTGACCACAGATCTTGGCCGAGTCCATGAGTTTGCCCCCTCTCCCTGGGACAGGAGGAGTCCATAGTGGGAGGTTATCGCAGAGAACCCCGGGAGCCTGGTTCTTAGATGTGTTGTTGGCTTTGGAAAGCTCTCCTTTAGCTGAATGCCCAGGCGGCGGTGCCAGGTCAGGGATTACAGCAGGTCCCACGTGCCGCCGGGAAGCTGCACTCAGGCAGCCTCCCAAGAGCCCAGTTCGCCAGGGTTGTGTGTGTTTGTATGGGTCTCCCCTGTGAGTCGCAAATGTCAACCTCCTCTGAGAGGCAGGCTGCTGAGCAGAGGGGACTGGCAGGAGTTTTTGGAGGAAGGGAGTCTCTTCACAGGAACAGGTTGGAAACATCTGGTAGGGGTGTGTGTGTGAAAATTACTTCCTGCTGCTAAAGTACATTGTATGTTCTCAGCTGAAAACTGTTATTTTTTGCATGTTTCCCCCTGAGTATTGATCAAAGTCAGCTGCTGACAGTTAAAATGTGTATGTATGTGTGTATCTATGTGCGAAATAGCCAGCTTCTAAATTTGGCATCTAACTTTAGGGAAAACTTAATGATTCTGTCCTTGGAGTGCCAGGGTCTATAGGTTGGATTCCTGGTTATTTTATCGATAATAAACAGTAATAGCTGTTGCCTTCAGAGAGCTTTTTTTAAAAAATTAATTTATTTGATCTTTAAATATATATACTTTTAAAAACCTTAACATGTATACTTTAACGGAGGTTATAAACCTGTGGGCCAGATAGAGTTCAGAGACATTTTGTGTGGCTCACCAGCACCCTGCCCCCTCTAGACAGGTCCCAGCTCTCAGTTGGCCGCAGCCCCTGCCACACTTTGTGGTTTCAAACCTGGCCTTTTGTGGTTTCAAACCTGTGGTTTCAAACCACATAAGTGGCCTGGCCTCAGGAGATATTTGCATTTGGGAGCCCTGCTTTCTAATCTACAAGCTTCCATAGCCTTTTTTCCAATTTGCTCTTTTTATCTCATGGAGGAGGCAGGGCATGACTTATGGTCCCCGTTTTACAGATGAGAAAACTGAGGTTCAAAGAGTATAAGTGACACGACTAGTCGAAAAACCAATAAGTCAGGGTTAATCTTTCCAAGATTAATGCACTTTTCAGAAAAAAAAAAAACAACAAAAGATGATTACTTGGAAATATGAATATATAAACCTTGGGCTCTTGAACAGGCTCACTTAAGTTTATATTCAGGTAATTCCTGCTTTATCTCAGCCCAGGAAACCATTTACCTTGCTTTTCTCTTTCTGTAGGTATCCGAATTTGAGGTCCACCCTGTCTAATAAAGTTTGTTCCATCTGTATCAGGGGCTGCCATAGGTTTGTTAGCAGTGATGCCCACTTTTACAGAATCCACTTTTCTTCTGCCTTATGCTTCTTAGCATGTCAGGAAATCCCAGAATGTGTGTTTCTGTTATTGGGGGAGTGTTAGGATCCTGCAGAATGAGAGCAAAGATGGCTTTCCAAGCAGAAATGGCACATGCTATGTTCCCTTGTATGAGAGGACTTTAAAGTCATCCAGGGTTATTTCTGGAAAGAGGGAGCCTGTATGAGAGCAGTTTGGGGCCCCACATAGCTAACTGGGTGAGGCATTTATGACAATGGCAGCTACCCATGTCTCTGTGTACAGGGTCCTTTGCCAGGACAGGAGTGACGCAGCTCTGCCTGCCATTCAGAAGCTTTCCCTTGGAGTTTCCAGAGGGCTCCTGGTGTGACAGTGGGGCACAGGGTGTGGGGCACAGGTAGGTGTGGCGGCCAGTCCTGGACTCAGATTTAGCTTTGTCTTTGTGTCCTGGCTCCATAACAATAACAGTGGCAGTGATTAATTTACTGCATGCCATGCACTGTGCCCATCTCATTTTCTCAGTGCTGTAACTTGGGGGGTGAGTGCTCTTACTGTTGTCATTTTATAGATGGGAAAACTGAGGCTCAGGAAGCTTATACAGCTTCCCAGGCCAGCATAGGAAATAAGAGGTTAGATTCAAACTCAGATTATTGACTCTCAAACTTGTGCTCTTAGCTACCAAGTTTTACTGACTCCTCTGGGCAAGTCATATAACCTCTCTTGGCCTCCATTTCCTCACCCATAAAGTGGGAATTACACCTTCTGGCCTGCTAACAGAGTACAGATAAGTGGACTTGTCAGTTTTCCCACCCACAACTCTACTTGCCACCCCTGCCTTGAGGCTGTTTTCACACATTGTGCTATGGTGTGCGTTGTCTTTCCCAATGGAGTGGGGCCCCTCTGCTTGTGGGGACAGGGTCTCCCAGCAGAGCCAGCTCTGTGGGCCTGGGGTGCACCTCCCCCACCCCTCCCTTCTCCAGCCTGGCTCCCCTGGTAGAGGAGAGGCAGCTGAGGGCTCCTGCCGCCTAGGCCCTGCCGGGGAACAATGAGGCACGTTAAGAAAGCTGCCAGGTGCCAAGCCAGAAGTATTAGAGGGACATTTGATTAATTTTAACCCTAATTGCCAGGCTTTTACTCTTTTTTTCTCTGTAGCAGTTAAGTAGGGGAAAAAGCCCTGGCGTGGATTTCCTCGTGGGCTCTTTGACTTTGGGTGTGAGTACACCTCTTCCACATTCTTCTCTTCTCAGCCCTCCGCTCTCTCTATCTCTGTGTGTGTCTCTCCCTCCACCTCCCCCCGTCCCACCACCACTCCAGTTGTCTCTATGCTGTGTGTGTCTCTCAGCAAGTATAATAAGGGATGAGACTAAAGAAATCATAGTCTGCCACTGTGGAAGCCGTAATTTCAAGAGATTATGTCTTTCATCTTGTCCAGTCTCCCTCAACCTTATCCCCGCCTAATGTCCAGCATCTTTGGCTTGAACACCCCCAGTGATGGGGAACTCACTCCCTATAGTTCAGCAGAGTCCTAGGTTATCTGCTGTGGCTCAGGGTGACTTAGAGGATTTCTGGAATGCCCTCCACCCATCTTTTCAGGCTCCCCTCAAATCTTTCCTTTTCCAGAAAGCCTTCCATGATCTTTCCAGTTAGAAATAATCTCTGTCTCTTGGAAATGCTTATAGAACTTAATTTTTACAACTTTAGTGGTGTGAATGTTACAGGACTGTGTTTTGCCATTTCCCTAGGCAGAGGGAGGTAATGTTGAAGGAGCCTTTCCCACAGGACAGCCCCTGGCTGAGGCTCCAGTTAGAAAGAAGGGATCCCAGAGAGCTGTCAGGTCCATTCTGAAACTCGGCCAGTATGTTTTATGTGATCTTTTAGTCCAGAGACTACTTTAGGCTTTGTGGGCTACATGGTGTCTGCGACAACCACTTAGCTCTATTGCCGTAGTGTGAAAGTGGCCATAGTCACTGCATAGATGAATAAGTGTGCTGTGTTCCAGTAAAATCTATTTGTAAAAGCAGGCAGCAGGCTGGATTTGGTGGGCTGTGGTTTCCACTCCTTGTTCTAGAAGAAGATGAAGTCCTGGGTTGTGATCCAGGAGCCTGACCTCTAAGGTAGGAGCCACCTTGAGTTGCTGTGTAACCTCTGGGGTGGGTTCCATCTTGGCAGGGCCTCAGTTTCTTCATATGTAAGTTGTGTTAATTAGGAGATGAGTTCTAAGAGTACCCCAGCTCTTGATATACTCCATGAAGCCCTGAGTTCTCCTCTGGGTCTGACACGTCCTTTCTATTGGACTCCACCTCTGAAACAGATCCCAACTCCGTCCATTTCCTTCTACCTTCCCACTAGCCCATCCTATCTCACCTGGATTTCTGTCCCCACCTTCTGGCTGTTCTCCACGCCTCCACCCTGAAACCAGTGCATTTGTTATATACAGCCAGATTGCATTTACAAGCATAAGTCAGAAGTTCCCATTCCTTTTCTAAAATTCTTCAGGGACTTTCCATGACTGCCCTGAAAATACGGTACAAACTCCTACCTTGTCTGGTCGCTGCCTACCTCTCCAAATTCATCCGCTTCCCCTTTCCCCTGCATTCATTGCATCCCAGCCACATGGGCCTTTTTACACATCAGACATGTTCCTACCTCAGGACCTTTGCACAGGGTCCTGCCTGGAATGCTTTTCCTAAAGACTGTTGCATGATTGGTTTCTGCTCATCTTTTGGGTCTCGCCTCCAGTGTCACCTCCTCAGAGAGGCCTTCCTTGAACCTGCTATCTGAAGTACCTCTTCCCTATTCACTCTGCAACATGTCTAACTGTGAATTATCCACCTAGGAACTTAGCACTATCTATAATTTCCTCGCTAATTCATTCACTTGTTTATTTCTCTGCTCTAGTGGATACTAAGTACCATGAGGGTGGGGACCTCGTCTGTCTCATTTACTACTGTATCCATAGTGCTGACACATGGTAGATGCTCAGTAAGTATTTGTTGAATGAATGAATGAATGAGTGAGTGAGTGAATGCCTGTGTCTGCAAGTACCCATCCAGGTAGGACTCTGACTCTCTGACTGCTCCAGGTTACTTCTTGCCACCCTCCTCCCCCTGCCCCATCCATGTTTCATTCGAACATCATTCTGTTCTTGCTGTTGGGAGAAATTGCATGCTTTCATCCTAAGGGAGCATGGGAAGAAACACTTTTTTCTCCCCTATTGAGATCAGAGGGCCTCAAAAGCATTAGCTCCCTAGAACAACAGCCAGCAGACTGTTGGCCAGAGCTTTGAGGGGAAACTTTCTCACTCTTATTCTCAGATCTTTCCATCAGAAGTAGTTCCTGCCCTCAATCCACACAACTTCGTTGGTGGTATCTCTGGATCCATTTAATTCTCTCCCTCCAGACAGTCTGTAGAATATGAATTAAGTAGGTTATCTGGAATTATATTTTTTCTCTTGGTTCTTAGGAGTGTGGACCCCTGCTTACTTCTTTTGGGGAGAGGTGTGTGCTGAAGGTGGGGTTTAGTGTCCCTTCAGTCCAGAGGGGCTCTCTTAAGGAGATGGGCTGCTGGCTAATGCTCCAGTCTTTCCCCAGGGCCACAGCTCCCATTAAGTGGATAAATGGACTCTTATGGGTTGAATTGTGTCTCTAAAAAAGACATGCTAAAGTCCTAAGCCTCAGTACCTCAGAATGTGACCTTATTTGGAAATAAGGTTGTTACCATTGTAACTAGTTAAGATAAAGTCATGTTGGAGTACGGTGGGCCCTTAATCCTCTATGACTGTTATAAGAAGAAGAGAAGAGACACAGACACAGACACAGAGAGGGAAGCTGGCCTTGCTAAGATGGGTGCAGAAGACTGGACTGATGTCATAAGCAAAGGAACATCTGGGGCTACCAGAAGCTGGAAGAGTCAAGGACTCTTCTCCCCTAGAGGATGGAGGGAGGATGGCCCTGCCAACACCTTGACTTTGAACTTGTAGCCTCGAGGACTAGGACATGATAAATTGTTGTGGTTGTGAGCCACTCAGTTTGTGGTACTTTGTTATGGCAGCCCTAGGAAACTAATACATGGGCTATTTTCCATCTTCTAATCAGATTGTGTGCATGAGTGTTTGTATGTTGCGTTTGTGGGGAGGTGGATAAAACCCCTTTGCACGGATAATTGCTTAATCTTTTCCAGCTACTTCCATTCCTTTTTAATTCATGGAAAAGATCCTCTCTTCCTATGGAGGATTAGCATATTTTACTGCACGTATGTATTCTTTAACTAAAGCCACTCTCCTTATTTAGAGATCAACCTCTTTTTTTAAAAGAACTCATCCATTAGCCTTGAGTACCAGTGAATAAACACATGGTACATACTGACTTTTACTTAACTGTATCATCTCTCTTTTTGTTCTGAGTTTCAGCCACATTGATTTCAACAATTTATTTTTGCTCTGGGTTCCAACTAAATTGATTTGGGGGATTACTACTGATAGATACAAAAAGCAGTAGCTGCCTTTAGAGAGCTCCTAGTTTAAAAGCGGGACATAGTCAAGTTCAGAGTGATGTAGCATGTGAGGCAGAACATAATTAGTACTGTGGGAGGGGATCTACCAAGTGCTGTAGGTGCCAAGAGGAGGAGAGCACAAGAAGAACTTCTGAGTAGTGGTGATTTTTAAGGTGGTCCTGAGGAAGGTTAAGACTTTAGCAAAGTGTACATAATAGGACTGGGGCCTTTTAGGTAGCAGAAAGGTGGGAACCTGTTCCGAGAACAGAGAGCAAGCCAGAGTCACTGAAACTTCAGATGTCTGTTAGAGTAAGTGGAGAGGTGGGTGAGGGCCGGATCACAGGGCTCTGATTGCTAGGCTGGGGAGGCCAACTTGAGCAAGCAGGGAAGCCATGGCTAGTTTTGAGCAGAAGATGACTTGATGAGAGGTATGCCTCAAAAAAGTAATGTGGCAATGCAAGAGGCAATGGTGACAGGGAGACCAGTGTGGAAGCTAATGGGGTGGAGGGAGAATGAATTCATTCAGTCATCCACTGTGTTCTGCTGTGATCCAGACACTGTGAGACCACCAGGATGTGTAGCTTGCAGCCTCTGAGTTTAAGACATTCGTAGTAGTAACTGCTGTCACAGGCTGTTTTTATCAGGCACAGGGTTAAGCACTTTGCATACATCATCATTCTTAATCCTCACAGCAACCCAATAGCATATGCATTATAATTATTCCCATTCTATAGATGAGGGGCATAGGGGATGAAATGTTTCATCCAAGGTCACACAGCTGATCACTGAAGGAGCTATGATTGGCCTACAGAGTTCTGAGCCTTAACCACTTCCCTTGGCTCCACAAACCAAACAGGTCAAGTCAGAATACAGTGGGATCTCTCTGTGGTAGCTGTAGATACAGGATTATATGTGAGCATATAGGAGAGCCAGTGTACCCAGATGGGCATGGTGGGTGGAGCAGGAAAGGCTTCCTAAAGGAAAGACTCTTGGCCTATGTCTTTTTTTTTTTTTGTCCTTTTCGTGACCGGCACTCGGCCAGTCCTATATAGGATCCGAACCCGCGGCGGGAGCGTCGCAGCGCTCCCAGCGCCACACTCTACCAAGTGCGCCACAGGCTCGGCTTGGCCTATGTCTTTAAAAGGGAGTGGGATGGTTTAGCTAGGCAGGGAAAGGCTGGGGGTGGGGTGGGGAGTGGAGGGATTCCAGGCAGAGGAGACAGCACAGTCAGAAGTGAAGAGGGAAACAGCATGGGGTGTGCAGGGTCTCCCAAGTTCAGTGTTGCTTGCCCCTAAAAAGTAAAGCCAGGAGTAGAGCTGGGAGAGGCTGAAACGCAGGTGGGGCCAGGTTCATGGAGTGAACTCTATCCTGTGGTTCCCAAGAGCATGAAGGGTGTTGGGCAAAGAAGTCATGTGGCCAGATTTGCTTTCTTGTGGGTCCTGGAGTTTAAGAGTTGAAAGAGACCCAGGAGGCCATTTTGTCAGCCAATGTCAGGTATCTGCCCCCAGATTAGGTAAGGCAGAGGGGCTCTAAGGACAGGCCTCAAGAGGCCGGGTTACTGCAAGCACAGGATCTGACCCAGAAGCCTCAGCCTTCTGTGTAGCTGGCATTTGGGTCTGTGGTTCTACCTCATTTATGACATCATTTATCCAGCAATTTCTGAGTGAATACTGAGTGTACCGCAGGCTGGTTCTGTGCTAAGCACTTAACATTCCAAGAGTAAAGGACATGGTCTTTGCCCTTGAGGACCAGCTGGACCACTAGACAGATAATTCCAGGGCATTGGAATGCATGCAATCGGTGGTATGAGCACAGGCCTGACAGCAGGTGAGAGACACACACTAGCCTTCCAACTAGCTCCCCTGCCACCTCTACTGCCACCTCATTCCTGTTCCCAGGTTATAATGCCACAGGTTTGCCTGGGTTTAAATCCCAGCTCTGGCCTTTACTAGCTGTGTGGCTTTGGGAAAGTTCCTTAATCTGTTTGCTTTCTCATTTCCTCCTTTTTAAAAATTATTTATTTATCTATTTATTATTATTTTTTTATATTCTAAGATGTTGTTGCAGAACAGTTGAGGGGAGGGGAGAGGGTGGGAGGATGAAGGGCAGGGGGCATGGTTGAGGCTGGTGGCACCCCCCTCATTCCAGCAGGGGAGCCCAGGAGACTTCTGGCAGTGATTCAGTTGTGGCTGGACTGGATGTGGACTTCAGGGGATATGACTAAGGCTCTCAGGCCTCCCTCCAGCCACCCCCCCGACCCTGGAAGCCCAGGGTGCTTCTGGCAGTGGCTCAGTCATTCCTGGACTGGGTGCGGATGTCAGGAGAGTGAGGCTGAGGTCCTCAGCATCCCCCATCCAGCTTGGGAGCCTGGGGTGCTTCCACCAGCATCTTGGTGGTCATTGCTATGCTGGGTGCAGATGTCAGGGGAGGGGCAAAGCTGAGGCCCTCAGTCCTCCCCCAACTCTGACTTGAGAGCTCAGGGGACTTCCAGCTCTCCTAGATATTATAGTTGTTCTTTGGTGGTATTAGATGTTTACTGTTTAATATCAAACTTTGTCTCTGATCTGTGGAGTTTTTGTTTTTTCTTTCAGTTCTGTGTTAGTTGGATTATTCGCTATTCCCACCACTTAAACTGCACTGGAACTAATTTGTTGTTCTTTGTTTACTTCTAAAATGGGGGAACTTCCTAAGGGAACCAGAACTTGAGCCTCCTGGTTGAGCTAAATTGCTGCTTTGCTGCTGATTCTCTGGGGAAGGCTTTTTGTGTAGCTCAGGTTTTAATTGTTAATCTTGTAAGTACTTCTAGGTCTTGTGAGCTCCAATACACCTGGGTTGTGTGGGAACTCAGGTCTGGGCCTGAGTCTTTTCAGCAAACTGTACCTCCTGCAGTTCTGTATTCCTCACCAGTCTCCACTGAGTGAGCCTGTGCTGATTGGAGGGTAGATCAGCTATCCATGCTGTGCCCGTGTTCCCCTGGTGGGCCCATCTCCCCCACCCCCGTACTGCAAACACTTCCCATGGGACAGGCCATGTGATGACTCACTGGCCTGTGAGTGGCTCCTTTTTTCAGTTGTCTGTGGCCCCTCACTCTTATTGAGTTAATGGGAAACCTGTTAGTGATCTTGCTGATATGGGGGCCACCAAAGCCGTCTTCTCCCCTGCAGCCTCCAAGCAACTTCATACAAAGGGCACAGCTGTGGTTTTTGCCAGCTCTTGCTCTGTATGCTCACCAGGGCCAGCCTTGAAATGATGGGGGCTCAAAATGGTGGGAGCAGTCCTTTCTTTCTCTCATCGTGGCTTCTCCTGCCTCCATGAACTCTGTAGGTCTCTCCTCCTCTTCCCCTGAGCTCTAGCAGCCCCAGCTTGGCAGTCGTTGCTTTTTAATAATTATAAATTGGTTGATTGTGGGAGAGGGTGATGCTGGGGACCGTCTTTTCTGCCATCTTGATCAGAAGTCTCTCTGCAAACATTTTTCATTTCCTCCTTTTTAATGAGGGTGTGATAACAGTACCTGCTTCGTAGGATAGTTATCAGGATTAAATCAGTTCACAACACAAAGCCCTCGGAACAGTGCCTGACATTTAATAAGTGGTACATAGATGCCATTATTATTTCAGGTCTGGAATCTCTTAGCCTAAACTCTTAGGCACATTTTAGGATTCAGAATATTAGTCAGGGTTCAATCAGGAGAGAGAGACCACACAGTAATTTGAACACAGGAAGTTTAATGTAAAGAATTATTAACTATAACAGGAGATTGGCATAATGAAGGAGGACTGAAGAAGGAAGAAGGATTGACTAGTAAAAAGAGCTCTGAAGAATACAGTAGTAGCAGATATAGGAGCACCCACCACCTCCAGGGCTGAAATAGAGTGCCCAAGGAAGACTCCCTCCACCCCAGGCTGAGTTCCTGTCTTCGTTGGAGAGGGCACAGCGATGTTTCCTGAGTGGCAGAGAAGTCACTGTGGAGCTACACCAGCAAAAATTTCTGGAAATCCTCCTGCTAGGGTGCTGGGGAAGGAAATTCATAGTGAAGTGTCTCAGGGAAGGCATTTCGCTGCAAAACCACTCGAGAGAATGGGTGTTGGGGGGCTTCTGGGGACTTCTGGGTGCTGTACACTGCAGGAGCCGAGCAATGTAAAAGTTCCACACATGGCAGTGGCTGGACATGGAGAAGCTGTGCATGTTGCAGGAGCCTAGCACCACGCCAGAGAAACCACCAATGCTGCCTGCCTGGTGAACACACCAGAACCTTGGTGGAAAAAAACCTTCCCCATGCAGTGTCTGTCCAGCATCTTCTCCTGACCACTATTAACATCGTATTAGCTGGCATTAAGTTGATAACTGGCTGTCTCGGTCAGTTTGGGCTACTGTAAAAGAATACTGTAGACTGGGTGGCTTAAATAACAAACATTTCTGTGTATTTCTCATAGTATTAGAGGCTGGATGTCTGAGATCGGGGCACCAGCATGGTCAGGTTCTTGGCCCTATTCCTGGTTTATAGATAGCCACTTTTTTGCTGTATCCTCATGTGGCAGGAAGCAGAGAGCAAGAGAGAACTGTGGTGTCTCTTCTTATAGAGGCACAAATCCCATTCATGAGGGCTCCACCATCATGACCTAACTACCTCCCAAAGGTTCCACCTCCTAATACTATCACATTGGGGTTTAGGATTTCAACATATGATTTTGGGGGGTAGGGGGGAACAAAAACATTCAGTCTACAACACCGGAACAAGGGTCTTTCTGATTAAAAATGTTAACAACAATACATGTATTGTATTATGTAATAGCCCTGGGGGAGTCTACAGTAGCTCCCCATAATGAAACACATTTTTTGTGTGTGTGGCAAACATATATTCACACTAAGTGGATAAATAAAGACTATAAATAGGCTCATGTCTATTCAGGTCAGGCTTTGTCACTAAATGAGTTATAAAAAATATGTTTTTAAAAAAAGCTTTTTGGATTTTGGAATTGAGGCTAAGGGATGGACCTGTATTATTTTCAATGTCTTTCTCCATGCAGCAGTTGAAGTGATCTTTTGGAAATGTAAATTATGCCACTGGCTCTCCTGGGAAACCATCACTGGCTTCTGTTCTAGGAAAAAAACTTCACTCCAGCCCCCACCCCACACTGCCCTCCCCTACCTTTGCTCTCCATCCACACAGACTTTGAATAAGCATGGGTCCTGCTGCAACAGAACCTTTCACACGTTGTTCCCACTGCATAGAGTGGTCTTCCAGTTACCCCACCACACACACACACACACACACACACTCACACTCATACTCACACACACACATAATTTGCTTGGCTAACACTGCCTCACTCTTCAGATCTCAGCTCAGGTGTCCCCACCTCAGGAAAACTTTCTGACCTCTTCCCCTCTAGCCCTCACCCCACTCAGGGCTTTTTTCTTTAAAGCATATGTCTTAGTTTGTGATTACACAAATTTATAATTAGTGTGATTATTTGATTAATATGTCTTCCTGTTAAACTGTAAGTGACAAGAGGGCTCACTCCCATGGCTGTTGGCAGAAGGCCTCAGTTCCTCAGCACATGGACCTCTCCATGAGGAACCTTGAGTGACCTTATAGCATGGCAACTCACTTTCCCCAGATCAAGCTATGCAAGAGAGAGAGAGCGTGCACATGCAGGAAGCCCACAATTCTTTCTATGACCTAGTATCCAAAGTTGTACATCATCACTGACATTTTATTCTATTAGAAGTGAGTCAAAAAGTTCAGCCTACACATAAGGAGAGAATTTGGCTCCCTGTCTTGAAGGGAGGACTGTGAAAGAATTTTTGAACATTTTGAAACTACCACAGTTCCTGAAGGCCTACTGTGTGTGTAACACTATAAGTTTACACCTGCTTAGGGAAGTAAGACATGCTCCGAAATTGGTCATAAGAACTAAGATGTCCTGTGGTAGACTGCTTGACAGAGTTCTGAGAAAGGAGAAATCAGAATGGATGGTGGCAAAGCAGAGCTCTTGGGAGGAGCTGACACCTGCCTTCATGGATGAGCAGCTTTTCTCTTGGTTCTTGACCCTGGTAATTGACATTGTCATACAATGATAATGAATAATAATGGTGGCATTTGAGCATTTTCACTGTGCCAGGCAGGACTGCCTTGTAGCACATCTCCGTGTGTGAATAGCATCCCTTGGAATTGTGCAGGGGCCCCATCCTGATGCTAAGTACTTATATTAATCTCTTTTAATACTTTGAAGGGCCTTATGGGGTCACTGTCATTACCCTCACTTTACAGATAACGAAAGTAATGCTTAGAGAAATTACTTTCACAAGATGGCACAGCTAGTAAGTGGCAGAGTGTCTAAGACCACAGGCCCCAGAGTCAAACCTGTAGGTTTAAATTCCAACTCCTCTACATTAGGGTCTTAGAGCCTTGAGCAATGACTTTAACTTTTCTGTGCCTCAGTTTCCTCATCTGTATTATGCATATAAAGCTGTTTAATGTTCTCAGCTCAGTGCCTGGCATGTGGTGAGCATTAGCTAATATTGCTGTTATCTGCTCAGAGTCAAACACAGCTGTGCTGTCCTCGAGTTCCTCCCATTAGTTTGTTTAATGGGTTGAGGTGAGAGAAGCAAGTGGTAATGACAGCCACCCTCTCTTCATATGTAAGGATTAAGAATGGGGAAGGAAAAACAACTTGTCCAGCCTCAGCCTGCCAGTAGGTCTTAAATTCCTGATTCTGCCATTCCCAGTTTCTTTCTGTTTTATTCCATGAAGATGTGAATGCTTTCAGGGATGCCTGCCCATTCCCTCCACTGTGTAGGCTCAGACAGAGGCTGAGCTGGATTTTAAGGAGCTGAACTTGAGTTGGCATCTTTCTTTGGAAGGGCTTTCCCTGCTAGGGAGCAAGGAGCACTGGCCAGGAAATGTCAGTCAAAATATGTGTGTGCTGTGTGTTACTGAGCCAATTACTAAACCTTTCTGGGCCCCAGGGACCTTCAGGAAGGGTTTGGCAACCCCTCTCCTCCAGAGGTCTCCATCAGAAAGAGGATGGAGAGGTTATGTTTTGAAACCCTTACAACTTTAGTGCAAGGTTTCGGAGCTCTGCCTTTCCTTCCAACCATTTGAGAAATGTGGCTTCTTCAAGCAACTGGAATACAGAAAGGCTGTTTGATGGGAATCGCTCCACCCTGCCTACTGCCACCCACACCCTCTTTGCCAAAACATTTTTGAGAAAAATCAATTTTGATCCGAATTCTGAGGAACAAAACAACCTCCAAACAAAATAAAAAACCACGTGGTTCTCTTTTTGAAAATTCAAACCTGATAACCAACCTGGGGGACTTATTTTTTAGGATTAATCTATTTTCCTTCTTTAATGACTTGGCGTTTGTCTTCTGTGCCAGTTCAGTATGGAATTCAGCCGAATGTTTCATTGACTGTGATCTCAGAAGCAGAGAGCACTCACCACTGGTGGGAATAACAGTCTACTTAAAAAAAAAAAAAACCCAAAACCTCCTTCCTTTCATTTCCTCAGTTAGACTAAAATGCTTCCTTTTTTAAACTTACAAAAGGGAGTAATTTTTTTCTTTTCAAATTGATTTGAATATGCATGAACCATTTTTTTAAAAAATGATTGCACATCTCAGTGTATTCGTTACACACCAAGGTTATGAGTAAGTCTCCCCTGAATCATCCTGTGGCACAAAGTGACGGAAGGGAGTCATCTTTTCAGGAGGCTCATTCTCAGTTTCTCTCCTCCATTTTCTCATTGTTACACTGTACTTCCCAGAAGACAAAAAGGGGAGAGGATAAGGGAAGGAGGAAGAGGAGGAGAAATGTCAGAGGGAAACCTGGAGCTATTAGTGATTTCTACTCTCCATCTATCTGAACTCAGAGCAGTTACTTAGAGTCCCGGTCCCACATCTAAAATGGGGGTAATGACAGTAATAGCGGTATTGCAGGGCCATGTGGACAATTACCTGAGAAAATAGGCAAGGGAAAAATGCTTTGTAAATTTCATTATACAATTGTTGGTACCGAGATATGATTGCGTATATGTATGACGTGTCATTTAAAAAAAAATAAATTTAAAAGGGTTGCTTTTATTTTTAGAAACAGCCTGAGCTGGAAAGGAACCTTAGAAATCATTCAGTACGTCACACCCTGGGGAGGAATCCTCTCTGCATTTGCCTTCAAAGGTATCATCTAGTCTGGGCTTGAATAGCTCTGGGGTGTAGAGGTCACCACCTCTGCCTTTTCTTCTTTTCCCCAACCATCCCAGCCTTTTAGTTCTTCTTGACAAAAGACAGCAGTGATTTCCCTTCTCCCTAAGATAGACAGCGGAAGAGTACTACCATGGCTCAAAATGAGCAAACGTGCCACGACATGCATCGTGCAGATCTGCCGTCGGCACACATTACTGCTGCAGGTATATTAGCCAGTCTCCAAAGAGTCTGAATTGCTTGTTTGGGGGATCTGGTATTCTCTGTAGCAGAAGCTACTGAGTTATTAGGACTAAGGCTTAAGCTCTGGGGCAGGAGGAGGACTTGGCAGGGCACTCTTAGCTCTGTGCATCTGAACACTTTTCTCATTTTCAGCTGATGAGTTTTCTAGCTCTAGGTGTATAGTAAGGATTTATCTGGAAGGTACAGTCTGTGGCAGTAACTGTTACCTTCTCTTCTTCCCTCCTCCCCTTCCCCTCTGAAATGGGGAGGGGGGGAGGGGGGGGTTCTGTTTGCTTCAGGCCTGCATCTGCCCCTGGGATTTTCATTGCTTTCTGTTCAAGATGTTATGGTGAGGGAGGAGGCAGAGACCAAAGTCCTGGGGGGACCTGGGAGATATCCCAGCCATCACTTTGCAAACTGTCTCTGGAAATCCATATGGGTGCTTCAGTGTTTACAGTGTTCTGTAAACATTGTTTCAGATTCAGTTAACTCTTTAAAACTGTAATAATAAGAATAATATTTTTAAAAAGCACTTGTATATGTTATATACCACATTTTTACATGTGGAAACTCAGCAGCTTATTCTTTCAGCAGCTGTTTCATTGAAAATAATCCTGAGATTGTGTTCTTTAAAGATGCATCTACTTATTCATCAAATACATCTACTATTCATTAAATCCAAAAGATTTTCTCAGCATTGGGCAACTAAAGCAAAAGAGAGGAACTGTACTTTGAGGCTGTTAAGTCAGCTGCAAGCTGCTGTCTCTAGTTCCTGAGTTCAAATTATTCATGTTGATCAAAACAATCTCATTGTCTTCATTTGTTAACTTTACAGTAAATAAATGTGATTAATTTGAAAATTAAAAATTTATAGTAATAAAATGCTACTTCTTGGTCTTCACTCACTGAAAACCTACCAGCTTTTCAGAGAACATGAAACTGACATCCCTCAGTAGTTTGGTATGTTCTTCTAGTTTATCGTTGGTTATTCATTAAATTGTGTCCCAGGTAGTCTGTGTAACAATCTGATGTTTGCACAAGAAGGCCTACCTACTGGCAACTACATTTACATTTTCATGTTCGCATCCTAGCAATTGCTTTTTACTTGTGAGTGGACCCTGGCAGATTTTTCCCTTCTAGATAGTATTAAGCTATGAAAGAAAAATATTCTCTTCTCTTGTCCTCCTGAGAGAGAGATTCTTCCCTCTGCCCAGCCCCAGGTGGTCTTGCATTAATTATAAGATCATTACCTTTTGCCTTCTGTTCAGTTTGTTCCCCGTGTACTCAGAGACTTGTTGGGCAATTTGCCCATAAAAATAACTCCAGCAGCTATTGAACGCCTTGTATGATAAATAGATAATCCCTCAGCCTTCTAGAGGCCATGCAGCCTCCACTTCCTTCCTCTCACTGGCTAGACCTCCCTGACCCCACTCCCATCCTCCCCAACCTTTGTGAACTACAGTAGCTTCAGCCTAAAGCATCGGGCCCCAAGATTCGCATGTTCTGTGACCTCTGGCAGGCCAGGCTCTCCTTGTGGAAAATGGGAATGTCAGGTCACCCTTCCTGCCTCACAGGGTTTGTTGAGAGGGGCAAGAGGCAGTGAGGGTTGGAGGGCAGACACTTAAATGCTGTGGGCATTGGAGGTTCTGCTGTCTCTGCCCTGTGGAGTGGTTATGTGAGCCCTTTAGCCTTTCAGTGCCCCAGCCGTGTCTGCTAGTATATTTGTTCCCGAAAGCAGGAAGTGGGAGAGATGGAGAGAGTTCCAGCTTGCCTTCCAAATGAAATAAAATCATTGAAAGTTCCCATGTATGTTGCTTTGTGTTGCTTCGCCCCCCACAGATTTGTTATGCCACTTCCCCTGGGTGACGGAGATGCAAAGGATTACTCATAACCCATCTCTTCTGAGCAGTGAGAGGCCCCAAAGTGGTTAATCTCCCTGGGAATGCTCAAGTGAGAGCCAACCCTTCCATTTGGGAAATTAATGCCGAATTGGGGTTCTCTTCCTGCATTTATTTTCCAGACCAGGAAGTTACAGGAAGAGAACAAAGGTGGGGTTATAGTTTAACAATATAGGCTGGTAACTTTCAGTGAAACAAGCCAGATGACATTCCAGTAAGGCTATCATCAAAAGCTTGATCTTAGCAAACATTCCTTCTTATAGCAATTCTCAGTATCTTTACGTAACAATCAGTAACTAGTCTGTCTTTGAGCCAGCAACCTTCTGTGCCACAATTCTTATCTTGCAATAGAGATTTATACGCTGAGGGAAATTTCCCGTCATCTGTAAGGTCAATATTTGAAACTGCAAGGCTTTGGAAAACCAGGTCCTGTGAAGTACATGTGCTTTATAGTATATTCCACACATGTACATAGAGTCAGCCACATCCCTCCTCTCCCCATCACCAACACAAACACAGTGAAGGGCCCTCACCCTCTGACACCACACCCTCTCCAGCAGACTAACTCAGGTTCGGCAGTCAGAAAGGCCCGGATTTGAATCTTTGCTCTGTTATGTGTAATAGCTGTGTGGACCTGAAGGAAAATGCCTAACCTTTTTGAGCCTCAGTGTTTTCATCCGCAAAATGGAGATAATAGCTACCAACTTTGTATACTTATGCTAAAGATTAACTGGGAGACTATACACAGGGCCTGTGCCTGGCACATTGTAAGGGCTCCAAAATAGCTGGTTTTGATGACAGTGGCTTTTGGCTTTTGGAGACTGTTTTCCTTTCTACAAATAAACTATATGGTTTAACTTGGCTGATTTGACCTGGATAAAAATGGGAATATAAGAAAGGGAAGCATTCCATGTGATCTGTCCCCTCTACCTCTCCTGCCAACTCCCTTCCCCAGCCCAGTCTGGACACTGAAAGCAGGATTATTACCACCTCCTAAGAGCAGAGAAGGGCTCAGATGCTCAGTCTTGGCCTTCTTGGAGTGGACATTTTCAACCACGGATGACATTTCCTAATAGGCCTGCTGCATCTCACCCCTCCCCACCTCATTTCAAAAGTCCTCTCAGGACTTCAAGATGAAACTCTTCCACACTGGGCAGATCGTTTTCATTGAATTCTCCAGTTGGCTGTCTCCAGTGCTGAGGAGAGACATTTTAATTAATTACAGTCCCAGTGGGCTCATGGATCAATAGCAGGAAAGCACTGTGGAGTGAATTCCTAGCCTCTGCTCTGTTTCCAGCTCTCTCCGTGACCTTGCTCCAGGTGCCCAGCCCTCCCAGCCTTGCTTTCCTCCTCTCTGGAATCAGAGTGCCTCCTTCACAGGAGTGTTGGGAGCCTTTAGAAAGGCATGGTGGTCAAAGTGTTGTAAACTGTAGAGTGCTGGCCACAAGTGAGTAATTATTAAGACGGTATTTTTATTCCCAGAGGGCAAGCATGGGGTGTCTCTCTTCTGAGCCATTTCTAGAACCTTCTTGCTTTTGCTACTTGATAACTTAAAACTAACTGGCAGGTTCCATTTCCCTATCTGAGCCTGAGAGAAGCAAGCAGCCCAGACAGAATTAGAGGGATGAGAGGGTGTGTAGGTGGGAAGAGGTTTCTGTTCTCCCAGCCTCAAGTTTCTCCAACAATAAAAAGGTAATCATACTTGTAGGACCTGGGGTAAGAAGCCAAAAGCCTGGGATTTCCCCTGAGAGTCTGGGCCGTTCACCACACTGGCCACCTTGAACACTGAGCCTTTGTGTTGAAGAATGGACAGCTTGTTTATTCTAGCCTCTTCTTCCTTCTTCCTGCATCCATTGTTCACCCTGCATTGTATTCTGCATACAGCAGCCAGAGTGATCTTTCTAAAACACAAGTCTGATCATGTCCCTACCCTGCTCAGAGCCGTTCCACAGCTCCCCTAGCCTTTAGGATAAAATCCAAGGTTTTTGGTGTGGCTGCCCAGGCCCTGTGTGATCTGGCCCCTGCCAGCTTCTCTGGCCATGGTCTCCTGCTCTCCTTCTAGCTCACCCTTGGCTCCAGCCATGGCCCATCCACTCCCTAGACACGTGTACTCTGCCTGGTCCCCAGGCCTTAAAATGTTTCCAGTTTGGGCTTCCCCTGGCCAGGCCGTCGGCTAAGATGTCACCTCCCCCAGCAAGCCTTCCCTGACTACCCTGCCTCCCTCGGTCTGAGTGGGTTCCTGTGGTGCCCTGTGCTAATGGGTGTCTTGACCCTGACCACCCCTCACCTACCCTATGAATGCAGGAGCTACTCAAGGGCTGTGCCAGCCTGACTTGTTTACTGTTATAGCCCGCAGTCCTTAGCACACCAGCCACAGAATGCGCACCAAATAATGAAGTTGAAGAATGGGCACAGAATCAAAGATTAAGAAACCCAGAGGTATCAGAATCACCAGGCACTTGTCAACCTGACTGATTCCTGGCCCCACCTCAGCCCTCTAGGTTCAGAATTTCTGTGGGTGGGCCGGAGAATCTGCATGTTTAACAAAGCACACAGTCCACCCCACCCCATAATTCTAATGCAAATTTGAGAACCTCTGGGTGATCTGGTCCCAGCCTAGCAATTTACAAAGGGGCAACTGGTCCAGAGACACATAGTAAGTGACTTCTTTAAGATCTCAATCCATCTCTCTCTCTCTCTCTCTCATTCTTTTCATCTGTGAGATGACAAAGGCCCAATCCTTTTTCCACTCCTACAGTGTTGATTTTCGAGAAAGCCTCAGGAAGCATAGGAGAGAGAATTTTTCTCTTTGCTCTGACCTTACTTAAGTCTGCACTGGGGAATATTGGCATATTGTTTATTTCCTTTCCATAGAAAGTACTTAGCCTCAGAATATGGGCTACTTATTTTTAACTTTCTCAACAATTACTTTCAGTCCAAGACTTACATAATTTTTTTAACTTGGGAAATCCCTGATGTTTCATTTTTCTGTTTCTGAAATGCTTTGCAGAGAGGATGAATTATCCTGCCTGATGCCATGGGGTCTATTTTTATCATATGGGATGTTGAAACTAAAACTGACAGAACATGTTTAATGTTGCTTATAGTACTCAGTGACACTGCCTCTCTTTAAAGCCCATCAGAGGAGAGCCACCACGCAGGAACATGTGTTAGTAATTAATTCAACCTGCTCACTAGGACGGAATGGGAAGGAAGAGCCCTCATTTGACACAGATAAAGTGTGGAGCATGTTCAGAGGAAAGCACTGGGGACACCAAGAGATCAGGAAATTGTGTCTAAAGGGAAGGGCTGAGGAAACTGGACATTTAGGTTTCCATAGAGAGAATCAGGGGTATTAAAAGAAAGTAGACCCTGGGCCTGAGGGTGGAAGTTACTGGGAAAGAACTTCCACTTGAATACAAGGAAGAACTTTCCAGTAAATGGCATCCTGCCAATGTGTATCCTAAAAAGGTAATGAGTTCTCTCAGCAGGAGAAACGATCAAGGCTGGGGCCATCTAATGGGCCTGTCACAGAATGTCCCAGGTGAGGGGCAGTCTGGATTAGATGAAGTCCAAGTACCTTTCTGACTGAGTCTTAGGCAAACCCAGATGCCTCCAGAGCCCAGCCAGTGACCCAAGTGAGTGAAGGGCTCACTGGCGGGGTTGGTCCTTTCTCAGCTCCAGCTGACCGCTTACAAATGTGGGGCCAGTGAGGCCAGGTCTGTCTTTGAGATTTTCAAGAAAAGACCTGTGGACGTTTTTATATGGACTCTCCTGAGCTTTCAATATCATGCATGCCAAGTCTCGGCTGTGGCCTACCATTTTTACCTCTGTGTTCCAGGTTTCTCAGGGTTATGTGCGCTTCAGTCCTTTGGAGGTGAAATGAGTGAAGTGTAGAGTAGGGACAGCCTTTCCATCCAACAGATGGGGGGCCAGGACCCCTGGAGGTTAAGGGGCTTCCAGAGAGACCTGCTGCAAGGTAGTAACAGCCATGGGCTAGAATTAGGGAAAGTAGGATGAACAGGCAGTGTTAGCCAATTATATTATCTCCCTTGCTTATTCCATTTTTAAGTTCTCTTAAAATAACATTTGAGGAGAAGAGCAATGGGAAGGCCTAGTACTTCCTGGGGATAGGGCTGGAGTAGGGAATTCTGCCTCCCAGGGGCACTAGGGTGAGGATTGCTTTCCTGTCCCCTCCCTACACTACTCCTTGGGTTAGGGTGCCCCCTGGGGGTGTGCTGTGCTCGGTCTGCACATCCTTGCACAGAGCTCCTGCCTGGAGCCGTTCCAAAGCTCTGCCTCTCCTTTTCCCCCCGAGGATCTGTGTCTTTAGGCCTCCAGCCATGCCTGAAATTTCACCATTATAACCCTGCTTTACAGGCACCCAGGAATCTCTTTAAAAATGCACACAGGAAAAGAAAGAAAGCCACAGGAATGCAACCTGACATCTGTCTCTGGCCCGAAGTATTGGACTGCCAGGGACCTGGGCACTGAATAAATTAGTTTTGCCATGAAGGCAACCTCAAAAAGCCAGTCATATCCAAACCACATTTATAGCACTCCCCAATGTGATTTGAGGGCTGTCTGCCTAGCTTCCTGCCTCTTGGACTTCCTGCCACTCTATGCTGAGGCCATGCTTCCAAAGCAGCTTTCAGACCAACTTGAGGCTTTGTCTACTTTGCTGATGAACTGCCTGCTTGTTTGTTTGTTTTTAAAATAAACAATTGGTACTTTTTTCCCCCATAGAGCTTTGTTGAGGTATTTTTGAAGTTAAAACTGCACATTGAAAAATGTATAATGTGATCAGTTTTAACACATATGAAGCTGTTATCACTGTCAAGATAATGAGCATTTCCATCACCCCCAAAAGATTCTTTGTGCCTCTTTGTCACCCATCCCTCCCTCTGTCCCCACACAACCCCTGACCTACTTTCTGTCTTTCTAGATGAGTTCGCATTTTCTAGAAATTTATATTGAGGAAATTATACAGTATGTGTTCCTTTTTGCCTGGCTTTTTCTTACTTTTTCTTAGAATGATTTTTGAGATTCATCCATGTTCTTGTGAGTATCAGTGGTTTATTCTTTTTTTATTGCTGAGTAGTATTCCATTACCCAGATTTACTATAATTTGTTTGTGCATTCATTCACCTGTTGATGGACATTTGAGTTGTTTCTAGCTTTGGCTCATAGAATAAAGCTGCTATGAACATTTGTATATAAGTCTTTGTGTGGATATATGTATTTTTTTCCTTGGGTAAATACTTACAAATGGAATAGCTGGGTGGTATGGTAGGTGTATGTTTAACTTTTTAAGAAACTACTAAACTTTTCTTTTCTTTTTAAAAGATGACCAGTAAGGGGATCTTAACCCCTGACTTGGTGTTGTCATCACCACACTCTCCCAAGTGAGCTAACTGGCCATCCCTATGTAGGGATCTGAACCCTTGTCCTTGGTGTTATCAGCACCACACTCTCCCAAGTGAGCCATGGGCCGGCCCTAGAAACCACTAAACTTTTCTAAAGTGGTTGTATTTGTCTGTTTCTGTTGCTTGTAATAGAATACCTGAAACTGGGTAGTTTATGAATAAATGAAATTTATTTCTTACAGTTTTGGAGGCCAGGAAGTCCGAAGTCCAGAGTACATGTCTGATGAGGGCTTTCTTTCTGGAGAGAATTCCACAGCAACACAGTGTATCACATGGGGCGAGAATGGGCTGAGCAAAAAAGACATAACCTGCTCACTCGCTCTCCTTATAAAGCAGTCAGAACCAAGCCCATTACTCCATGAGTGGGTCAATCCATTCACAAAGGCACAGTCCTCACGATCTAAACACCTCTTAAAGGCCCCATCTTTCAAATACCATAATTGGATTTCCCACCCTCTTAGGACTGTTACTGTTACTGTTATCTTTTGCTTGGAGATCAAATTTCCAATGCATGAATTTTGGGGGGATACATGTGACCCATAGTGGTGATCATATCATTTTGCATTCCCACCATCAGTGTGTGAGAGTTCAGTGGCTCAGCACCCTCAACAACACTTAGAATGGTCAGTCTTTAATTTTAGCCATTCTGGTAGGTGTGAAGAAATGAAATTTACATTTCTCACATGAAACTTACATGCTGTCATGAAGAGCATCTCTTCATGTGTTCATTGGCAATTTTATATCTTTTGTGAAGTGGCTATTAAATCATTTCCTAATTTTTAATTGGGTCATTTGTCTTATAATGGAGTTTTAAGAGGGTTTTTTATATTCTGCATGCAAGTCTTTTGTCTGATATTCTTTATGAATATATTCTCTCAGTCTGTGGCTTGCCTTTTTGTTTTCCTGATAAGGTATCTTCTGGTAAAATCTGGAGCATATGGGGTTTCCAGGGATCAGAAGGACATTGAATATTTAATAGATGTAGTAAGCCTTAAAAATCCTGTAGAACCTGAATGAGGTACCAGCATGAATGAGAGCATACTTAATACCACATTAACTCTTGATTTGGAAATTATTGTGCATAATTTGAGAGGAACACTGCATGGGGCACCATACTGGGTGCTAGAAGAGATAGAAGGAAAGATATCAGCATAATCAGACATGGATACTGTTCTCAGGGAGCTCACATCTGTGGAGGGAAAGGCATATGGCAGGCATTCTGATAATAATCATTTTTGCATGTGCTATGTGGTTTACTGGCATCGTGTTATTTAATCTTTGGAACAACCCTCTAAGGTAAATTTTCCCTGTTTTGCAGATTTAGAGACCGAGGCTTAGAGAAGTGAAGTAACTTCCTCAGTTCATTCAGCTTGGACACGGGGGCGCTAGATTCAATCCCAAGTCTGTCTGACTCCAAAGGCCACATACTTAACCTTTGGACTAGATAGCCTCCCAAGTAGAGCATAAGATAGGATGTGTTAAGAAACCATAAAAGAGTTATAAACAGAGTGCTATAGAACAAGAAGTGAAAATATATTTGTGGCTCTGTGCCAGAAGGCACCGTGGAGGAGTTGGCATTTGAGCTGGGCCTTGAAGGATGTATACAATCTCAGTAACAAAGATAGCAGAGGGGGAATGAGAGTTGAAGCGAACAGCATAAGCAAGGATGCAGAGGTGGGAATAGCCACAGGATTGTTAACTAAAGCCCAGTATTCCTCAGGGGGAACAGTGAGAGAAAAAGGGATTAAAATCTTTTCACAAAAGGCCTTGAAAGTTGGGCTAAGAAGTTTGGATTTGATTCCAGAAGGCAGTGATGATCTATGAAAGTGTTTGGGCAAGAGGGTGGGGTGGGGGTAGTGATATGATGGTTGCATGTCCCAGATGGACAAGAAAGTAGAGGAAGGGCAGAGAACAGTCGGGGATCTTGTGGCCCCTACTGCAGGTATTGAGAGCCCCAACTAGGGCATCAGCCTTAGAAATGGACAAGAAGGGATAAATACATAATTCAAAAGTAGAAGCTACTTCCCATGCATCATTTTTATTCTATCATCTTTTCTGTAATCTATGACTAATTTGACCCAGTCCCTTGATGCCTTCTCCTTCCTGGTCCATCTGTATTTTGCATACCTCATTGCTCCCAGTCAGTAGCCAGGGAGAAGAAAGAAACTCAATTTGTCCAGCCTACAATTTGTTGGCTAATTCTGAAAAATGAGGTGATTCCTGGAGAAAGCAGAGATTTGGGGCCAAAATGAATTTCTATATTATTTGTACATTCATTTATTCATTCAACTCACCAAATTAATTCATTCAGCATCCATTCCTCCAAACATTTATTTGTCTATTCAATAAACATTCATTCATTTACTATTTATCGGGTATCTTATATTTGCCAAACGCTGTGGTAGGTGCTGAAAATACAGTAGGCAACATAAGACAGTCTCTGGCTACAAGAAGTTCACATTCTAGTGAAGGATTATTTCTGCCTTCTTCTTTGGGGCATTTTTTGTATCACATTTTAATGTTTTTTCCCCCTTCTGCTTTTTTGCCTTCTTTTGAATTTTTTCTCATTGTACTTTTTTTCTTCTACTAACAAAGTTCAGTATTCTGTTTCTACACTTTGAATACTTAACCAAGAAATTTTAACATGCTTTCCTGGGTCTAAAATTAATCAATACTTTTACCCTACTCCTGCCAATCCAAGGAACTTCTCAACTTTGATCACTCCACCTTGTCTGACTTATATGCTATTGTTGTCATGTATTTTAGTTATTTTTTTAATTCGTTAAGATTGTACTATTACTATTTTATACAGGCCTTTTAAGTGGAAACATTTTCTTTCTGCCTGAAGCATATCCTTTTAAATTTCTTTTAGTGGGAGCTCTTGATAGCAAACTCTCAGCTTTTGCTTGAGAATATCTTTATTTTGCTCCTGTTCTTGCCTGGTATACAATTCTAGTTGACAGTGTTTACCCTGAGTACATTCAATACATTATTCTTCTGCCTTCTGGATTCCATTATAGCTGTTGAGAAGTCAGAGGTCCTCTAATAATTATTGCTTTAAATGAAATATATCTTTGAAATATATCAGTGCAGGACCACTCAGAGGAGACTGGTCAGGAATGCAGAATTGCATGGGGTGCAGTTTGATGAAAAAACTCAGGCCCAGATCAGAGTGTCTACACAACTCAGGTGCACTGAGTATCTGGAGAGCCGGAAGTACCTATAAGGTCAACCATTAAACCCTGAGCTGCACAAAAAGTCTTCCCTAGGGAAACAGCAGCAAAGCAGCAATTTAGGCCAACCACAGTTTAAGTACTGGTTCCCACAGGAAGTTCCCCCATGTTAGAAGCAAGCAAAGTGCAAAAACTTAGTTCCAGCCCAGGCACACCGTAAATGCCTTGGGGTCCACCAGGGGACATGAGGCATGGAGCCAGGGGCAGGATCCCTGCCCACAACCACTCATACTGCCAGCACCTCAGGGCCCCACCTGGGAACCCGAGGATTAGAGCCAAGGACTGGACCACACTCCCACATACAGGCACACCACCAATGTCTAGGGGCCCACCCAGGGACCCGGGGCTAGCAGCCAGGGACTGGACCCCCTTCCCACACCAGGCATGTTGTGACAGTGCCCCAGGGCCCCACCTGAGGGCCCAAGGCATGGGGAAGCGGACTGGACCTCCCTCCCACAACCAGGCACACCACACCAGCACCTCAGGATCTGCCTGAGGACCTGAGGCATGGAGAACAGGACCAGACTCCCCTCCCACAACCAGGCACCCCACACCAGCACCTCAGAGCCCACCCAGGGACCCAGGGTATGGAGCCTGGGACCAGAGCCCCCCTCACACAACCAGGCACCCATGCCAGTGCCTCGGGGCCCACCTGGGGATCTGGAGCATGAAGAAGGGGACTGGACCCCCCTCCCACAACCAGGCACACTGTGCCAGTGCCTTGGGACCCACTCGGCGACCCAGGGCATGGAACTGGGGATCAGACACTTTCCACAACCAGGCACACTGCCAGCACCACGGAGCAGGCCAAAAACATCTCTTCCATGTGAGTGGCCTACCGTAGCTACCATGATAACCATGGCTGCCGCGAAGGCAGCTAGATGTCACAACCACCATGCAGATAGTCCACCAGCCACTGGAGTGAGTTGACACAAGGAGAGTCACCAGCAGAGATAAAGAAAGGAAGAGGATGTCTGTCTCCACAGAGCCCATTTCATGGTGACAGAAGACACATCTGCTCTATGATAGTATTGGGGGACCTGATCACACCTCTCAGCATTGGACAGATCATTTGGGCAGCAAATCAACAGAGTAACCATTATTCTTTCAGAGGGAGAGAAGAAATCTCGGGTGATTAGAGGGGGGAGGGGGGAGAGAGGGATGAGGAGGGATTGGACAAGGAGCATAAAAAATAATTATAATTTGTAACAATATATATGCTAGTAATATTGATTTGATCAACATATCTCAATGCTGAAACCCAAAAATATGTATAATCAATTTTGATTCAATTAAAATTTTTTTTAAAAAAGGGCTTGCTGGGATTTTTTTTTTTTAATTATTTACTTTTATTGTAATTGCATTGAATTCACAAGTCAATATTTGGTCTTCTGACCCATATACATTGTATATTTTTATTGATTTAGTTTTTCATTAATTTATCTTAGCAATATTTTATAGTTTTTAGTCTTCACATATTTTTCAGAATTATTCATAGAATTTGATAATCTTTGATGCTCTTGTAAATGGTATTTTTTAAATTTCAATTTTTGATTGTTCATTACTAATACATTGAAATACAGTTGAGTGTTTTGTATATTGGTCTTGTCTCCTGTAATCTTGCTAAATTCACTTACTTTTTTTTGGTGGCTGGCCAATACGGGGATCCTATCCCTTGACCTTGATGTTATAACACTGTGCTCTAACCAACTGAGCTAACCAGCCAGCCTCTGAACTCACTTATTAGTTCTAGTAGATTTTTTGTAGATTACATCAAATTTTCTGTATAAACAATTATGTCCTCTGAGAATAAGGACAGGTTTTCTAATCTAGATGGCTTTTATTCCTTTTTCTTGTTTTATTGCATTGACTAAAACCTCCAGTACGATGCTGAATGCAGGTGGTGAGAGTGTACATCTTTGTCTTATTTCTGATCTTAGGGGCTAACGTATTCAGTGTTGTTGTTACCTGTAGGTTTTTTGTGGATCCCGTTTATCAGATTGAGGAAGTTCCTTTTTATTTTTAATTTATTGACAGTTTTAATCAGGAATAAATGTTGGATTTTGTCAAATTCTTTTTCTGAATTCACCAAGATGATTTTTTAATTTGTTAATGTAGTAGATTGCATTGATTGATTTTGAATGCTAAACCAACCTTGCATTCCTTGAATAAACTCCACTGGTCGTTTTTTATTATCCTTTTTATATATTGTTAGATTTCATTTGCTTAAATTTTATTTAGAATTTTTACATCTGTGTTCAAGAGGGATATTGGTCTGTAGTTTTCTTTTTCTTTTAATATCTTTGTCAGGTTTTGGTATTAGCAGTTTTTGTTTGTTTATTTTTATCCTGCTTGTGATTAGTTAGTCTTTCAGAATCTGGATTATTGTCTCATCAGTTCAGGAAATTTCTCAGGTCTTATCTCGTCAAATACTTCCTTTGCCCCACATACTCTTTCCTTTTGTTCTGGAACTTGAGACACTGAGACATCTATACTATAGCTTCCGTGTCTCCTAACTTCTTTCATATTTTCCTACTTTTTTCTCTCAGTGCTTCATTCTGAATAATTACCCCTAATTCCCTTCTAGTTAATAAGTTCTTATTGGAGATCTAGGTATTACTTTACTTATCCATTGAGATTTCTAAAATTTTTCCTATTATTATAGTTCTAAAAGTTATGTTCAGATCTTCATAGGATCAGCAGGATTTTCATATCTGCTTGGTCTTTTTTATAGTCTCTTGTTCTTATTTTAATATTGCCAATCCCTTTAATTATTAAAGCATATTAAACACATTCTATATCTGATAATTCCAGTATCTGAAGGTTTTCTGTGGGTCTAATTTTGCTTCTTCCCCCTCACCCCTTACTGCTCTTCTGATACCTCATTTCTTTATATATTTTTTGTGTGTGTTTGCCTGTTTTTCTTTCTTCTTGTTCTTGTTCTTCTTCTTTGGTTTTTTTTTTTTTAAACCCTGAACTCATTTTTCTTGGAACATTTTCTGTGGGGGTCCTTTGAGGGGCTGGGTCAAGGTGGGTTTTTCCAGAAAAGTTGGCATTTGCTTCTGCCAGCTACCTAATAGGATCTCTTTACATTAAATTTTCAGCTTGAAGTGTTTCAGACCTCCCAGATACTCTGCTTATGGACCAAAAACCTATATGAGAACCAGCAAATTGGTAACAAATTCTCAGGAGAGATTTCTTCCCACCTTATTTATTCATTGCTAGAGTTTCAGCCACTCCTCTAGTGAAGTGGGTTTATTTCTCATTTTTTCTTGGATGTGGGGAGTCCTACTTGTATGTGGCTGGTGGTATAGTGTAGACTCCTGTCAGACTCCCTGCCTTATACAGACTCTGGGCTTTGTCCTCTGTGTCCTGTGTTATAATCAACATTTTATATGGAGCGTATGTTTTTAGTGCGGGCAGGGAGTAGTTTAAGTAGAATTTTGGCTTTGGGTGCTGATAGTAAGATGGGAAGTTCTCTCCTTGATTGTCCTAGGGAGAGTGCTTCCTTCATTTCTGGTTTACAAGGCCAGGGTAATTTTTATACTACAGGGACTTCTTCATTTGAGAAGCTTGTTTTCAATGAGGTTGGCTAAGGGTATAAGGATTAGGATGGTGGAGAAGTACAGGAGGGATGCTGCTTGGCCAGTAGAGGTGAAGGGGTATTCTGTCGGCTGGCTTCCAATTCAGGTGAGTGTGAGGAGGTCGGAGGCGAGGACTCAGGATAGGCATTGGTTAATTGGTTGGAATATCATGCAGCGTTGTTTAGATAGTCGTAGGGCGGGGATGAGTGCTAGGATTAGGATAGATGTAATGAGGGCGAGGACTCCTCCCAGTTTGTTAGCGACGGAGCGTAGAACTGTGTAAGCGAATAAGAAGTATCATTCCAGTTTGATGTGGGATGGTGTGCTCAGGGGGTTGGCTGGGGTGTGGTTGTCGGGGTCTCCTAGAAGGTCTGGATAGAAGAGGGTGAGAGTGAGGAGAAGCGAGATGAGTAGGAGGATTCCTAGGATGTCTTTGGTTGTGTAGTAGGGGGGGAATGGGATTTTGTCTGAGTTTGACGGGATTCCCGAGGGGTTGTTAGATCCTGTTTCGTGCAGGAATAGGAGATGCACGATAGCTAAAGTTAGGATGGCAAAGGGGAGGATGAAGTGAAGGGCGAAGAAGCGTGTGAGAGTGGCCTTGTCTACTGAGAATCCGCCTCAGATTCATTCTACTGTGTCTGTGCCAATGTATGGAATGGCAGATAGTAGGTTTGTGATTACTGTTGTTCCTCAGAATGATATTTGTCCTCAGGGTAGGATGTAACCTATAAATGCTGTTGCTGTGGTTGTAAGAAGAAGGATGATGCCGATGTTTCAGGTTTCTGAGTAGGTGTAGGATCCGTAGTAGAGGCTTCGGCCTATGTGGATAAAGAGGCAAATGAAGAATATGGATGCTCCGTTGGCATGGGCATGTCGAATGGTTCAGCCGTAGTTCACGTCTCGGCAGATGTGAGCGATGGAGGAAAATGCTGTTGTTGTGTCTGCTGTGTCGTGTATGGCTAGAAAGAGTCCTGTGATAATTTGGAGTACCAGGCACGTGCCTAATAGTGAGCTGAAATTTCATCACATTGAGATATTTGATGGCATGGGAAGGTCAATGAATGAGTGGTTAATAATTTTTAGGAGCGGGTAGGATTTTCGGATGTTGGTCATTAGGTTCTTGTAGTTGAAGTACAATGGTGGTTCTTCATATCGTTGGTCATGGTTACAGTCCATGCGAGAATTATGATATAAGTCACATTTTTATTAAGTGTTGCTTTTGTTATTGGTTTTATGGGGTTTTCTTCAAAGCCTTCTCCTATTTATGGTGGGATGGGGTTGCTTATTAGTGGGGGGATTGGTTGTGGTATTGTGGTTAGTCTTGGGGGGTCTTTTTTAGGGTTGCTGGTGTTTTGGGTTTATTTGGGAGGAATGATGGTGGTGTTTGGATATACCACTGCTATGGCAATTGAGTAGTATCCTGAGGCTTGAAGGTCGAATGTTGTGGTTTGGGGGCTTTATTGCTGGGGCTAATAATGGAGCTGTTTGTGGTTTTTTGGATGGCATGTTATGATGAGGTGGAGGTTGTTGTTTTAAGAACATGGGCTATTGGGTAATTTTTGAGGGGGAGGGGACGGGTTATTTTCATGGGGATTCTACAGGTGTGGCTGCGTTATATAGTTATGGGTGTTGATTGGTGGTAGTGGCTGGGTGGTCTTTGTTTATGGGAGTTGTTGTTTTTATCGAAGTCACTCAGGGTGGTTAAGTAATTAGTAGTATAGTCGTTAGGATTGTGATTAGGAAGGAGAGGAAATAAAGTTTGATTAGACCTTTTTGGTTGGAGGTGGTTGTTGAGACTAGCATTTGGAAGTGGGCAGTGTTTTTTGGGATTGCTTTTTCCAGTCAGGTTAGGTCCAGCGTGTGGGAGGCTGTATTGTGGCTTGCGGTCAGGCTTAGGCAGGGCACTGTGCGGTGAGTGAGGGTTGGGAAGAATCCTAGAAGGGTAGAGAAGTTATGTGGGGGTGAGGGTAGTTTGGGAACTAGGTTGAGTGAATTTAGGCATAGTTCTAGCGCTAGGATAAAGCCTAGAATAGTGATAAGGAGGGCGGATAGTTTGAGGTAGGGGGGTATGGTCATTTGGGGGATATTTGTTGGGGGAATACTGTTTGAGATAATGAAGCCGGCGAAAATGCTGCCGATCATTAGACGCTTGGTTGAGTTGGTGAGGTTAGGGTTGTTTTCATTAATGGTTATTAGGGTTGGGAAGCGGGGCTGTCCTAGTAATGTAAGAAAAATGAATCGGGTACTGTAGGCAGCTGTGAGGGTGGTGGCGATGAGTGTGACTGTGAGGGCTCAGGCGTTGGTATACGATGTGTTTATGGTCTCAATGATTAGGTCTTTGGAGTAAAAGCCTGTTAGGAATGGCATGCCTGTGAGGGCAGGGTTTCCGATAATTAGAGAGGTCGATGTAAGGGGTATGGCTTTATGTAGGCCTCCTGTTTTTCGGATATCTTGTTCGTTGTTTAGGTTGTGGATAATAGAGCCAGAGCATATGAATAGTATGGCTTTGAAGAATGCCTGCATACAGATGTGGAGGAATGCCACGTGTGGTTGGTTGATGCCGATTGTTACCGTTATCAGGCCTAGTTGGCTTGAGGTGGAGAATGCGATGATTTTTTTGATGTCATTTTGTGTTAGGGCACAGATTGCTGTAAATAGTGTGGTGAGGGCACCTAGGCATAGTGCTAGTGTTTGGATTATTTTGTTATTTTCTATTGGGGGTGGAATCGGATTAGTAGGAAGACTCCTGCTACGACTATTGTGCTGGAGTGGAGTAGAGCTGAGACGGGTGTGCGGCCTTCTATTGCAGAGGGTAGTCATGGGTGTAGGCCAAATTGGGCGGATTTACCTGTTGCAGCGAGGAGGAGACTTATTAATGGGAGGGAGCTTGGGTTCATGTTGAGAATAAATAGTTGTTGGAGGTTTCATGTATTTGAGTGTACGAAGAATCATGCTATAGCCAGGATGAAGCCGATGTTGCTGATGCGATTGTAGATAATTGCTTGCAGGGCTGCTGTGTTTGCGTCTGTCCGGCCATGTCATCATCCAATTAGGAGGAAGGATATGATGCCCACTCCTCATCCGACAAGGAGTTGAAGTAGGTTGTTGGCAGAGACCAGAATTAATATTATGATAAGGAGGATGAGTAAGTATTTAAAGAATTTATTGATGTTGGGGTCCGATTGTATATATCATAGGGAGAATTCTATAATGGATCATGTAACGAAGAGGGCCGTTGGGGTAAAAACTATGGAGAAATAGTCCAGTTTGAAGCTGAGGGATAATTCTAGTGTTTAGATAGTAATTCAGTGTCAGTTGGAGATGATTATTTCCTGTCCGGAGTGAATAAATGTGAGGGCGGGTGTGAGGCTGGTTAGAAAGGCAAGTTGGGTTGAGGTTTTCACGTGGTGGGGATAGTGTTTGTGTATGTTGGTGAGGGTAGGGATGATGAGAATGGCAAGTAAGATTATTGTTAAGGACAGGGATAAGTTTATTACTTTTATTTGGAGTTGCACCAAATTTTTGGTTCCTAAGGCCAATGGATTGCTTCTATCCTTTAAAAGTAAGAAAGCCATAGTTTTAGATATGGTCGTAAGAATTAGCAGTTCTTGGGGTCTTTCTTGGTAAATAAGGGGTTTTGAGTCTCTGTTGTCAGGTTCACAGCCTAATGTTTTGTTTAAACTATATTTACAGTAAAGAGGCCCTAAAGCTGTTTTGGGGTTGAGGGACAGGAGTAGAAGTGGGGCGATATGTATTAGTATTAGGGAACTTTCTCGTGTGAGGTTTGGTTTGATGTTGGTGATGTGATGTGTGAGAGCGCCTCGTTGTGTTGTGATTAATATAAACAGGGTATATAGGGCTGTGATTAGCATGTTAAACCCTATGAGGATGATTGTGATGTTTGATCATGAGAATGTTGTTGTTATTACGAATAGTTCGCCGATTAGATTGATGGTTGGTGGGAGGGCTAAATTTGTTAGGGAGGCTAGTAGTCATCATGTTGCTATTAGGGGAAGAAGTGTTTGTAGTCCACGAGCCAGGATTATAGTTCGACTGTGGGTGTGTTCGTAGTTGGAGTTGCAAGGCAGAAGAGTAGGGATGATGTAAGTCCGTGGACAATTATTAGGGCTGCGGCTCCTGTGAATCCTCAAGGTGTTTGGATTAGGGTGGCTACGATCACTAGGGCTATATGACTGATGGATGAATATGCAATGAGGGATTTTAGGTCTGTTTGACATAGGCAGATGGAGCTTGTTATGACTATTCCTCACAGGGAGAGAATAAGGAAGGGGTAGGCTGTGGAGTCTGTAAGGGGGTTTAGAATGATGGTGATTCATATTATTCCGTACCCTCCTAGCTTTAGGAGGACGGCTGCGAGGACTATGGATCCGGCGATGGGGGCCTCTGCGTGTGCTTTTGGCAATCAGAGGTGAAGTCCGTAGAGTGGTATTTTTAGTATAAATGCGATTATGCATGCCATTCATAGGAGTTCATAGGAGGGTGTTGGACCATGGGGGCAGGGGCGTTTGGGTTCAGTGTTGGAGTAATAGTAGGTTTAAGGAGCCAGTGGAGTTGTGGATGTGGGTTAATACAATTAGTAGTGGTATGGAGCCGAAGAGGGTATAGAATAGGAAGTAGAGTCCTGCATTTAGTCGTTCCGGCTGGTTGCCTCATCGGGTGATGATAATCAAGGTTGGGATTAGTGTTGCTTCAAATATAATATAGAATATGATTAGTTCTGTGGCAGTAAATGTTATAATTAAGAGGATTTGTAATGAGGTTAATGTGATGATGTATAGTTTTTTTGAATGAGTGTTTCTTTGGAGAGGTGATGTTGGCTTGCTATAATTATTAGGGGGAGGAGTCAGGTTGTTAATACTAGGAGGGGGGATGAGAGGGGGTCTGAGAAGAAGTTTAGCGATGTGGTTGTGCTGTTTTCATTGTTGTGGTTTAGGAAGAGAAGGGTGATGAGGCTAATTAGTAGGCTGTGAGTTGTTGAGTTGATTCAGATTATATTGTTACTGGAGTATCATGTGGTGGGAATAAGTATGATTGTGGGGATAATGAGTTTTAGCATTGTAGGAGGTTAAGGTTTTGTACATGGTCCAGGCCGTAAGTGTCAGAGATCATCACTAGGAGTGCTAGGCCTACAGCAGTTTCGCAGCCCGCAAAGATTAGGAGAGTGATGGGAAGGGTGTAGGATAAGGTGAAGTGTAAGTTTAGGGCTAGAATGGTATCTAGAACGAATAGAGATAATATTATGCCCTCCAAGCATAATAGGGAAGATATGAAATGGGACCGGTATATTAGCAGCCCTACGAGGGATGCGGCGTATGCTAGGATAATATTAATATAAAGTGGAGGCATTTAGTAGTTACGAGATGTCGTAATTTAATGGGTCGAAACCAGTTGTTTTCATTAAACTAACTACTATATTTGGCTCATTCTAGGCCTTTTTGAGATCATTCGTAGGCCATGCTTAGTGCTAATGTGAGGATTAGAATAAGTGCAATGGTGAGTATCAGTTTAAGGTTGTTTATTTGGGTGGCTCATGGGAGTGGTAATAGCAGGGTGATTTCCAGATCAAATAGTAGGAATGTGATGGCTACCAGGAAAAACTTTATGGAGAATGGTAGGCGGGCAGACCCTACTGGGTCGAACCCGCATTTGTATGGGCTTAATTTTTCTGCATAGGTGTATGTTTGGGGGAGTCAGAGGGCGATGGTGATGAGTAGGAGTGCTAGTGTTGAGTTGATAAAGAGGGTTAGTGTTAGATTGATTATTCTTTTCTGGGTTGTGACCAGATCTAATTGATTGGAAGTCAATTGTACTAGCTGATACTGAAAGAATAGGATCCTCATCAGTAAATGGAAATGTATAGGAACAGTCAGATTACATCTACGAAGTGTCAGTATCAGGCTGCTGCTTCAAAGCCAAAATGGTGTTTGGATGTGAAATGGAATTTTAGGTGGCGTAGGAGACAGATGATGAGGAAGGTGGATCCGATCATTACATGGAGGCCGTGGAAACCTGTTGCTACGAAGAACGTTGATCCGTAGACGCCGTCGGAAATGGTAAAGGGGGCTTCAAGGTATTCTGAGATTTGGAGAAGTGTGAAGTAAATGCCTAGGGGAGATTGTGATGAGGAGGGCTTGTAGTATATGTTTGCGGTTTCCTTCTATGAGGCTGTGGTGGGCTCAGGTGATAGATACTCTGGAGCCTAGCAGTACTAGTGTGTTAAGCAGTGGAACTTCTATGGGATTAAGAGGGTCGATGCCCGCTGGTGGTCGGCAACCCCCTAGGTTGGGGTTGGGGCTAGGCTTGAGTGGTAAAAGGCTCAAAAGAATCCGGCGAAAAAGAAAACTTTGGATATAATAAAGAGAATTATTCCATATCGTAGTCCTGTTTGTACGATGGTTGTATGGTGGCCTTGGAAGGTGCTTTCTCGTACTACATCTCGTCATCATTGATATATGGTCAGTAGGTTGGTTAATAACCCTAGTTAGTAGGGTGCCGGAGTTAAAGTGAAATCACATTGTTAGGCCAGATGCTATGAGTAAGGCAGATAGGGCTCCTGTGAGTGGCCAGGGGCTGAGGTTAACTATGTGGTAGGCGTGGGTTTGGTGGATCATTAGGTGTCATGTAGGTAGAGGCTCACTAGGAGGGTAAATATGTAGGCTTGGATTAGGGCTACTGTAAGTTCGAGGATAGTGAGTAGGGCGAGAAGAGTGAAGGAAATCGGAGCTGTTGGGGGGCTTAGGGTAATGAATACTGATATAGCGTTTCCGATGAGGTGTATGAGTAGGTGGCCAGCTGTGATGTTAGCTGTTAACCGTAAGGCTAGGGCTAAGGGTTGAATGAAGAGGCTGATGGTTTCGATGATTACGAGTATTAGGATGAGAGGGGCGGGTGTGCCTTGGGGTAGAAAGTGAGCTAGAGATTCTTTCGTTTTATTGCGAAGACCTAAGATTACTGTTCCGGCTCACAGGGGGATTGCTATGCCTAAGTTTAGAGATAGTTGGGAGGTGGGTGTGAATGAGTGGGGTAGTAGGCCTAGTAGGTTTGTTGAGCCAATAAATAGGATTAGTGAAATTAGTATCAGGGATCATGATCGTCCTTTAGTGTTGTGGATTGTCATCAGTTGTTTTAGGACAAGTTGGATTAGTCATATTTGTAGAGATGTTAAGCGGTTGCTGATGAGGCGGGGGGGGGGGAAGAGGATATATTGCGCTGGGTAGGAGGATGATGAGGGATACGATGGGTATACCTATTAATGTGGGGGTTGTAAAAGAAGTGAACAGATTTTTGTTCATTTTTTTTCTCATGGATTTGTGTATTTTGGTAGTTTAGTAAATACCCTCAATACTAAAGCCAGTTTCAGTTTTCCATGTACTTCTGGGTTCCTATTTTCATTTGTTTTTTTGTTTCCAAATATTTCTTACTTTTTTGCAAGCTTGTCAATGCATTTAAAGTATGTGTTTTTATTGCTTTTTTTTATTCCAACTGAATTATCTTCAGCTAGTGGTTTGGTCAGGATATGCAGTCTGCCGTACTACTGGAAATGAAAGTTAGGTCTCATTATTTTTACTTGTAGTTGCTAGAAATTGTTTCTTCTCTAGTAACCTTGGATTAATTGCATTTTTGTTAGGTTTTGTTTCCATTTCCTTTGATAGCACTAGAGAACCAGGGGAGGAGGGTGCTTACTTTTCCCATATTGATGATCTGTGCAGACCACCTGTACAACCACCTATGAGTCCCTGGGCTTTACATCTTTCCCTTTTCCTAAATCATCCATGCCGACAAAGTGGAGTATGATTAAAATTCCTGCACTGTACCACATCTAGAGTTAGTCCCTTATTATAGACTCTCATACTATTCTCTAGCTCTCCGTTGTATTATTTATTACAATTAAAACAGTGTGATTATTTATGTGACTATTGGATTTAAAATCTAGGTCCCCTGCTAAGAATGTAAATTCCATGTGATTAGGGATTAGGACAGTCTTGCTGCCTCCCATAGTGTATCTATTTTAGCCACAGTGCCTGGCATATAAAGAGCATTTGATAAACAAAATGAATGAATGAATGAATGACAGGGTCTGTCAGAATACATTGAAGAAGCAGAAATTTGTGGTAACTCAGTTTAGTTCAACAGCCATCTCCATGCCAGGCATATTTGGAAGATGCAGAGATAAGAAAAATAAAAATTTCACCTCAAGGAACCCTCAGTCCACTGGAAAAAGGCAGTGTTTCCATTACTGGAATTTTCAAATTCAAATGATAAATTTCTCATCTTGTGAGTAGATTGCTGGGGTGTAACCTCACTGTTGATTAACCATTCAGAGTTTAAATTCTGGAATCCTGTGTACACAAAGTTTCATGTCCTGGAAACATCCCCAGATGGTAACCTTGTGCTGTGATGCCCAAACCCCTGTCAGCCTTCTTTTTCTTTCAGTTAACTGTCAAGTGCTTCTGTATGCCCAGGAGTGTATCAAGTTGTTTGGGCTAAGTTTAAAATAAAACATAGATTCCTGTCCCCAAGGAGTTTATTAGTTAGAGAGTGTGGAGATCATGGACAGCAACCACTGGACCTGCCCTAAGTGGCAAATAGAAAATAGAAAATTCCCAGACCCTGCAGAACAGGGCACAGATAAAAGGACACTGCTGCTTGGTGCACAGCAAGACTTTCAAGGCCCCAAATCTGCACCACAGGCCTCGGTGTCTGGCTTTCTGAGTAGCAGATTTATGGTCTTTGAAAGTTGTTTTCTAGGGGTGACGAGGCTAGATTCATGGTAGGTAACAAGCCCACTATTGTATGCTTCTCAGACCTGTAAAGGTCTTACCTAGGCCACCTAGATCCTTGGGCCCTAAATGTGCCTTGGAGAAAACACGAGGTGGTGGGGAGCTCTTTCCTCCTGTGCGCTTCTTCTGCACTGCTTACTTGCAGCTTTTGGGTTAAACCAAAACAAGTGACTCTGAATCCAGCCCAGGTCACAGTGTTTACTCTTTCTGCAGCTCAGCCAGTGCTGGGGTCTGGCTTCGCCTAGGAAGAGAGGATGCAACAGTTGGTAAAAAAGAGAGTCAAGCTCATTTGACATATCTTTCATGCATGGTTATTCACAGAGATGGCAAGGCACACACCAGGCAGGGCAGGTCTCTGCAGCTCCTCAGAGCCTGCCCGTCACCATCTTTGTCCACTGCCTGGCCTCCCTAGGCCTCCTTGTTCTTACATGAAGATGAGGGCTATAGGCTGGAGCTGTGATTCCCAGTAACTGGCCTACAGATTCCTTCCAGTTAAGATTTTCACCAGTCCAAGGGAAAAATGAAAGAGAAAATAAGGGTTGAGAGGTGAGTTGTTCAAAAAGCCAGTGTGTTACTGATCCTGAATGGACATCATTCCAACTTGGTATAATATGTCCTTTATTTTATGAGATGATGGTGATGGCAGATGGTATGTTGTTTTTCTTGGTTGGTTTCAATGTACTACTTATTGATCTGAACACAAAGCTGTTAACACTGTTTCTTCCCAACACTTTTCTGGGGGCAAAATCTTTTAAAGTCCATTGAAGTCAGAACCATCAGGTTAAATGACTTCAAAATTGAACAGGTTTTCTGATGGGTAGATTATTGGGAGGGCGAGAGGCATTTTCCTGTTCTTTTTAGCTATAATGTTTGGGTTTTGATTAATTTTCCTGTTTTATTTTTTACTATGGGCATGGTAGAATGAGAGTGAACCCCACTCCCTTGTGGGGAATTGGCCATTGTGGGGCAGCATCTTGGTCTGTTGTTTCGAGACCATGCATGTTTCTAGGCCGTGGGTTTGGCAGGAGCTTTATTGCTGCCATATCTCTGCCTCTTACACCTTTCTAGCTGTCTGGAATATGGAGAAGTCCTTTGACACTTGCATATGTGCCTTTGCTGAGAATCCTAGAAACCTAGGTTTTTGTGTCCATCAGCTTTTCTGCACAGGATCCTGGGTACATTCAGTTGTAGATTAGCTTCACCCTGGAGAGCCTCTTAATTCACATTCTCCTGCAGTAAGTCAGCTCAAAGAAATGCTGCAGGCATGGGCAGCTCTCTGCCCTCCAGGGAGGGAGAGGGCTCAGCAAACTCACAGTGGCCTATGAGGATCTTTAACTGAAGGGGAGATATTTTAAGCAGATTGCTGTAGAAAGTGAGTTAGAAAGCTAACCCATGGCTGAGTTCAAAGCCCACCTCTATCTCTCAGTGCTGTGTGGCTCCAGGCAAGCCACTTAACCTCTCTGGGTTTCTTATTTTATTTTCATTCGTAATAAAAATAGAAGGCTGTTACTTATCCTACTTTTATTTGGTTATAATAAGGTTATTTGGCTATCATGTAATTTGGTCATTTTAAATGATATATAAGATTACTTATTTATTTATTCAATACACTAATGCTAATGCCTGCTATTTGCCAGGCATAGTTTTGTGTAGTGGTGAAAAAACCAGACCTAGCCTTCAGGAAGCAGCTTACATTCCACTGGAAGAAAAAGACAATGAACAAGCAAACAAATAAGACACTGGTGATGGGTGCACTGAAGGAAGTAAACAGGCTGGTATAAGGGAGGCCGGGGAGGGGATTAGAGGAGGTATTTCTGAAGATATCATTGTCTGACTTGAAGCCTGGGAAGAAGCTAGAAGAGCGTCCAGGTAGAAGGGTCAGCACGTACAGGGGCCCCAAGGCTGCAAAGAGCTGGCTTTCTGGAAGACTAAAAAGGGATGCAGCATGCCAGAGCACAGTGACCTATAACAGACATATGGTTAATTTCATAAAGTATTGAGTAGGTAGGTTGAACTTCTTTTCATGTGTTTCTTCCCATTTCTCAAGCTCATTTGTCTTGGGGAACAAAAATAATTTACAGATATATTCTGGATATTAAAATCATTCTTTAAAATATCTTTGGAATGTAGAAGGGAGAATACTGTAGAGTAGTTACAGGACTATGGAGTCAGTTGCCCGTGGATTCACATCAGCTCTGCCACTTAGGAGCTTTCTGTCATCGGACAAGTTACTCAGCCTTTCTGAGCCTCAGTTTCCTCATTTGTAATATGGGGATAATAATCTCTGAGCGCCATCTTTCCGATTGTTATGAAAATAAAAATTTTTAAAGGAAACCATAAATATGAAAAGGCCTGGAATGTTTAAAGGGCATTATTAATGAGAGAATGTTTTCACTCCAGGTTGGTTCTTTGCATCCAGGGCTTGTTTGGCTGTCTATAATTGCATACTCTCAGACAAGATTTTCCGTAGCTGGTTTGAATCAGTGTTAACTAGCAGGTGGGAAGCCTGTTCCAGGGCTTGTCCTTCGAGTATGGCAGGGATGGTATTACAAGGAAATAAATGAATAATAAATGAAGGGCTCTGAAGTCAGGCTGTTCCTGCAAGATTTCTGTGTATAGGAAACTCAGCAAAAGGAGATGGTCTCATTGTGCTGTCTCTGCGAGGAGAAATGAGCTTCTGCCGGCAGTGCCGGGTTGCAAACAAAAACTCTGATCTCTGAGAAGAGTGTGTGGCACCAAGGGGTGGAGACCTTGTGGGTTGCCCAGCAGGTCAGTAGAGGCACTGGGATGAGATTGTAGCTCTTCGGGGTGCCACCCCAGAGGTCTTTGTATCCCAGTCCTCTGCCTTTGGTATTCTGAAACAGTCATTCCACAACATGTGGTTGTTGAGTGCCTCCATGTTTTGATACTGTGCTAGGCATTGGAGATACAGAGTACAAGGCCCTCCCTCATGACACTTATAGTCTAGATGGGAGACAGACTGTTAGCAAGTACTGTAATGGCAAGAAGAGCACACACAGCAGGTATCAAACCCAGAGTTTTGTTCTGGTGTCTTTTTGGTTTTTTTTCGTTGGGGGTGGGGGAAAGCTTCTCAGGAGAAGTGCCATTTAAGGAGATGATAAACAAAGGATGAGTTAGCCAGTTTGGAGCGTGGGATGAGAAGAAGGTTCCAGACAGTATCCGCAGAGACATGGCTTGTCTGACTGGGGCTTGGCCTTGAAGGGCTGAGCAGTGAGGGCTGGGACCAGAGAGGGTGGAGGGTCTGGGAGGAAAGTTGTGATCCATGAAAAGGAGTTTGGATTTTGTCTCAGTGTCAGTGGGAAGTCATCGGAGGGTATTAAGCAGGAGAGTACATGGTCAGGTTTGCCTTCTGCCGGGGTCGCAGCTGCAACTGGTTTGTGGAGACTGGCCTGGAGGGGACAGGAGTGCCAGCAGGGCAGCAGTCTGTGAGGCTGTGAAGCCCAGGCACATTCAGGAGACATTCAAAGGTTAGAGTCCGCAGGACTTGTCACCGTGACTAGCTTCTTGAGCAGTTTACTTTTCTCTTATTATCTAATCAGTCATCATGAGCTTTGGTGGTAGCCATGAAGCTTCAGAGTCCCTTCCTTCTCTTCCAAGGCCCTGGGAAGGGTCCTAGCCGTACGTTCCATGGTCATGTTCTTGTAACATTTGCAAAAGTGAGATAATTGAACCATGGTCAGTTAAGACCACTATCTCTTTCCACTCTAACTTCTGTTTCTCTTGGGTTGTGGAGTGGCCACAGGCATTTTTAAGATCCTGGGGTGGGAAAGTTGAGTTGGAACTACATCTAGCAGCCTTTAAAAAATACACTGTGTATTGGGCTGACCAGTTAGCTCAGTTGGTTAGAGTGCGTTGCTGATAACAGCAAGGTCCAGGGTTCGATCCCTGCACTGGTCAGCTGCCAAAAATAAATATTGAAAAAACATATTGTGCACATGCCTTAATTTCGTATACTTCTTAAAGAGCCTTTCCTCACCCCCACTTCCTTGTGCATAAACATCCCACAAAATGGGATCTTCCCATGGTAGTGGCTATGATTTTTCCTACCTGGGGCTTTCTTGGCTGGAAGCCATGACAGGAACCAGCCACATTGTTCCAGGTGAAGAGAAGGCTCACAAGCCTGTAAAAGCTGTCTGTAGATGTCAAAAGGGCTGGCATGGAGATCACTAAGCATACTTTCTCTGTCCCTAGTGTGCAACTTGGGCACAAAAATGATAGTGTTTACTCTGAAACAGGTACATGTTATGTAGTAACTCCTTTATTCCTCAGAAACTAGTTTATGAAATATATATTATTTCCTCCATTTTACATATGAGAGAAGTAAGGTACAATTAAAGGTCAAGTAACATACTGGTACTGGTTAACAAGGGGGTTCAAACCCGGTGGGTCTGGTATTGGAATCAGGCCATATGGGCACGTGACCAGTGCGTGTGCACAGGGTACTGCACTTTGCATAACACTCTGCTGTTCCATCTTAAAACTCAATTTTTGAATGAGGGACCCCACAGTTTCATTTTGCACTGGGCCCCGCAAAGTATGTAGACAGTCCCGATCCATGCTCTTAACCTTTCACTGCTTTATGCTAGCAATAGACAGAATATATAACAAGCTTCCTCAGGAGGCAGTGAGTTCCCCAACCTTGGAGGCGTTCAGGCTGAGGCTGGACAACACTTGAGCAAGAATACTTTAGAGGAAGCCTAAGTGCCAGATAGGAGGGAGGTAGATTAGACAACCTTTAGCATTTGAGATCCTCTGAGCCCTAAGATTCTAGGGCTTTCCCTTCTACAACTTTACTGAAAGTCAGAAAATAGAGGAAACAGGGCCTGAGGGAACTGGTCTAGTGCATAGAATTTTATGAGAAAGTGGGTTAGTTCCCAAAGGAAAGAAATCCATGGAAGGACAAGGAACCTGGAGACATTTCCTTAGATTGCTGGCAATGGCTCTGGGCTGCCATCCCTTCAAAGCCCAGCACAGACCTGCTTCTCTCTCCACTATCATCAGAAGTGTCCCTGACCAGCTGCAGATAATGAGCGTTCAGTGGGAAAGGGCCTCTTGGTCTTAGTGAGCCTGCAGGTTCTACTCATGGATCACCAGCCACAGCAGCGGCTGTAAACAGAATGTTTAGGGTAGAGACTTTGAGGTCATTGTCCTCTGTCACTTGTCAGTGTTTGCAGAGTCTTTTCCTTCCACCTGGAGATGTGAACAGTGACATGCAGCTTCAGAACTAGGAAAGAACCTTAGGGGTTGATTACTCAGGAGTTCTCAAACTATATTCTCCGGAGCCCGTGAGAGAGAGAGAGAGAGAGAGAGAGAGAAAGAGGAAGAGAGAGAGTGTGTGTGTGGGTGTGTGTGTGTGTGTGTTTTGGGGACCAGAGAGAGAACTGAAGACAGGAGGAACAAATGACCCTCCAGACCTTCTGTCATGGCTGTGTCATTAACTCTCAATGTTGCGACTCTGAGCAAGTTATTTAATCCCTCTGAACCTGTTTCTGCCTCTGTAAAGGGGATATGAGAGAGTGAATGTTAGCATTTGACTTGAAAAGATTTTTTTGTAGGTACTCTCATTAATAGTACAATTTGTAAGGTGCTGTGGGGTTTCCGAAGAGCTTTTCGCATATGCGATCTCGCCACATTGTCTTAACAGCCAGAAGGTGGTATTGCCCTCATTTTACTGATAAAGGAGGAACTGAGGCTAAAAAAACTTAGCAGGTAGCAAAGCCAGGCCTAGAAGTTCACAATTTCATATAATAGGGATCCTTTCTATTTTCTAAAAGTTTGTACTTTTGTTCATTGTGCTGATGACAGGTTCCCACAATTTGACGATGACATAGTCCCTAGACCTCTCTTGTGCACAGTGATGTTCACTGAGGTTTAGGGAGTCCTTGACGTGCTCCATTTTAAGTCTGCTTGACTGGGAGGGAAACCAGCAGGGTGAGCCAAATCCTGAGCCAAGTTAGACTCTTTGTGTTCACAGTTCCAGTCTGTCACTCACAAGCTATGTCACCTGGACAAGTGACTTAACCTCTTGGAACCTAAATTTTCCCATGGACAAAATAAGGACAATCATAGCACCTACCACGTGGACCTATTGTAAGAATTCGATGAGATAATACATGTGAAATGTTTAGTCCAATGTCTGACCCAGTACATCTTAGCTGTTGTCATTACTGTTGTTATAATTATTAGCACTTTCACACTAAATGTATCCATCTTCAAATGGGCCACTTTCCATATTTTGGCCGTTACACATTAAACACATTTTTAATAAATGTATTTTAGGCTTGAAATGGTAGTCTCCTCTGGTTTTCTTTTTAGCATCTGTTGGAAGTATTTTTAAAAGCCCTGCCTGAATTCATGGGGAGCCCTTGTAAATCCACTTGAAAGCAGATCTCATCACTAAAAACCCACAAAACACCTCAGTGAGAATGGAGGAATCAGGATGTAATTTACGGCATCCACTTCTCGCTGCCATTTGGCATTTTGCAAACTGCCACTGCCATTAACTGTCACTTTTGAGTATTTATGGTCTTGTGGTTGGAGCTCTTTGATTCTCATAACAGAAACAGGGTCACATTTAGAAAATGTACCCTAGACCTAGCTGGAAAATGAGATCCCCCAGGGTGGCTGATGGATGGGGCCACATAGGGGAAGTGTGGCCTGCCAGCCAGCTGAGCTATGCCCTTTCCATACACCCCAATTGGAAGCTGTCTTTTTGTCTCAGGCCTAACCTGCCAGGTCTGAGCATTCTGCTTGGCGATGGCTGGGGGTTGGGGGAAAAAGATGCATAGCTAAATACCAAACGTCTTCCATGTGGATGCCCTTTACAGTCACGAGGTTAGCAAAGCTAGAGCTAGGATTTGGCAGGAATTCCTTGACGGTCCCAAACTGGTTCTTTGTGTCCTGGGTAGTGGAGAGAGTTTTGGTTATTGCACGTGAGGAAAGCATGGTCAAGTGTGTCACCAACATACTAAACTGGCAACATGCAGGACACTGTCTCCCACTTAGGGCCTCAGGTTTTCCTCTGCCTAATGGTCCTGGTGAGCTCTGAGGACAATTCCTCCAGCCCATTGAATCTCTTGATTCCCGTGAGGTGCTTGGCTGCCAAATTATACAGGATTTTTGGTCAAAAGAAGTTGAGGGTTTTCAGAGAAGGGAATAAATTGCACTTAAATTGCAAATTTTTTAAAAATCAAGATATTCAACTATGTATGAAAAGGAATTCACCTCCACCGTTGTGTAATACACCAGCCTGCCTGTGAGAATGTACCCACCAGGAGACTCTGAGGCAAGGATCACAGTCCTGAGTGCTGTCTCTATGAGACCTCGGATGGGTTTCTCCTCCTAGATTTGTTTCTCCCTCTGGGAAAATCCCTCCAGGATACCACATTACATTAAGTTGCCATGTCTACTTAGGCTCTTCTTGGTTATGACAGTTTGTCAGACTTCCCTCGTTTCTGATGAACTTGGCAGTTTTGAGGAGCCCTGGTCAAGCATTTTTTTAGATTTTATTGGGATTTGTCTGATGTCTTTCTGATGCTTAGATGGGGTTATAGATTTGGGGGAGGAAGACCACAGAGGTGAGACGCCATTCTCATTGAAAGAAGTGTTTTCCAAGCTAGCCGCAGGAACGCCATTCCGCAAGGCACAGAAAAATACCCTAGTAAAAAAAAAAAAAAAAAAAAAAAAATCAACAGCAGTTTCCAGGGCGCCCTTCAGCTGTTTCAAGAACTCCCACATGACCCGCGCTTTTTCCCTGGCCTTGTTTAAACCGACCAATTACCTTGCTTCTCGCTTCTGTACCCGCGCTTTTTGCTATAAAACAAGCTCAAAAACTCTACTCGGCGCGCCAGTCTACCGAGAGACTGAGCCGCCCGGGTACCCGTGTGTTCAATAAAACCTCTTGCTAATTGCATCCGGAGCCGTGGTCTCGTTGTTCCTTGGGAGGGTCTCTCCTGACTGATTGATTGCCTAAATCAGGAGTCTCTCATTTGGGGGCTCGTCCGGGATCAGACCCCCACCCAAGGACCACCGACCCACCAACGGGAGGTAAGCTGGCCAGCGATCGCTCCGTGTCTCGTTTCTGTGTCTGACTCCGTAACTCTGACTGTCCCTCTGAGTGCGCGCATTTTGGTTTCAGTTTGTTCCGGGCTGATCGCTCTGGGAGCGACGTGTGAGTAGCGAACAGACGTGTTCGGGGGCTCACCGCCCGGTAATCCTGGGAGACGTCCCAGGATCAGGGGAGGACCAGGGACGCCTGGTGGACCCCTCAGGAGAGGATCATTATGTTCTGATCCCACTGCCGCGTCTAGAGAGGCGCGCTCTGCCATCTGACTCCTTCTTTTGTCTCTACGCTACTCGATCTCGCCGCCGTTTCTGGTTTCTTTTTGTTTTGTTCCTGATAGGCCTCTGTGTCGTGGTCCCTCTCTTCGAAATGGGACAAAATAACTCTACCCCTCTCTCCCTCACTCTAGATCACTGGAGGGACGTGAGAGCAAGGGCTCACAATCTGTCTGTGGAAATCAGAAAGGGAAAATGGCGGACCTTTTGTTCCTCCGAGTGGCCCACGTTCGGTGTCGGGTGGCCGCCGGAAGGAACTTTTAATGTCTCTGTCATTTCCGCAGTTAAAAGGATTGTCTTCCAGGAAATCGGGGGACACCCGGACCAAGTTCCATATATCGTGGTGTGGCAAGACCTCGCCCAGAGTCCCCCACCATGGATGCCGCCCTCTGTCAAGGTCGCTGTCGTCTCCAGTCCAGAGAGGCCATCCGCTCCTCCCCGACCCCCCATCTACCCGGCAACAGACGACTCGCTCCTTCTCTCTGAGCCCCCGCCCTATCCGGCGGCCCTGCCACCTCCTCTGGCCCCTCAGGCGGTCGGACCGGCGCCGGTCCAGGCGCCCGATATTTCCGAACCTGAGGGACCAGCCGCGGGGACCAGGAGTCGCCGTGCCCGCAGTCCGGCAGACGACTCGGGTCCTGACTCCACTGTGATTTTACCCCTCCGAGCCATAGGACCCCCAGCCGAGCCCAACGGCCTAGTCCCTCTGCAATATTGGCCTTTCTCTTCAGCAGATCTTTATAATTGGAAATCTAATCATCCTTCTTTTTCTGAAAATCCAGCAGGACTCACGGGGCTCCTTGAGTCTCTTATGTTTTCTCATCAGCCCACCTGGGACGATTGCCAACAGCTCCTACAGATTCTCTTCACCACGGAGGAACGAGAAAGGATTCTCCTTGAGGCCCGCAAGAATGTCCTGGGGGACAACGGGGCCCCTACTCAACTCGACAACCTCATTAATGAGGCCTTCCCCCTCAATCGACCTCAGTGGGACTACAACACAGCCGCAGGTAGGGAGCGTCTCCTGGTCTACCGCCGGACTCTAGTGGCAGGTCTCAAAGGGGCAGCTCGGCGCCCCACCAATTTGGCTAAGGTAAGAGAGGTCTTACAAGGACCGGCAGAACCCCCTTCGGTTTTCTTAGAACGCCTAATGGAGGCCTATAGGAGATACACTCCGTTTGAGCCCTCTTCTGAGGGGCAGCAGGCTGCAGTTACCATGGCCTTCATCGGACAGTCAGCCCCAGATATTAGAAAAAAGTTACAGAGGCTAGAGGGGCTCCAAGATTATTCCTTGCAAGATTTAGTGAGGGAGGCAGAAAAGGTGTACCATAAAAGGGAGACAGAAGAAGAAAGGGAAGAAAGAAAAAAAAAAGAGGCAGAAGAGAGAGAAAGGCGGCGCGATAAGCGCCAAGAAAAAAACTTGACTAGGATTTTGGCCGCAGTGGTAAGTGAAAAAGGTTTTAGAGATAGGCAGACAGGGAATCTGAGCAACCAGGCAAGAAAGACACCTAGGGATAAAAGATCTCCTCTGGACAAAGACCAGTGCGCATACTGTAAAGAAAAGGGTCACTGGGCAAGAGAATGTCCCCGAAAGAAAAACGTCAGAGAAGCCAAAGTTCTGTCCCTAGATGACTAGGGGAGTCAAGGTTCGGACCCCCTCCCCGAACCCAGGATAACGCTGACTGTGGAGGGGACTCCCATTGAGTTCCTGGTCGATACCGGGGCTGAACATTCAGTTTTGACCCAACCCCTGGGAAGGGTAGGGTCCAGACGGACAGTCGTACAAGGAGCAACAGGGAGCAAAGTCTACCCCTGGACCACAAAGAGACTTTTAAAGGCTGGACATAAACAGGTGACCCACTCCTTTCTGGTCATACCCGAGTGCCCCGCCCCTTTGTTGGGTAGGGACCTCTTAACCAAACTAAAGGCCCAGATCCAGTTTTCTGCTGAGGGCCCACAAGTAACATGGGAAGACCGCCCTACACTGTGCCTGACCCTGAACCTAGAAGAAGAATACCGGCTACATGAAAAGCCAGGTCCCTCCTCTATCGACCCATCCTGGCTCCAACTTTTTCCCACTGTATGGGCAGAAAGGGCAGGCATGGGACTGGCCAATCAAGTCCCACCAGTGGTAGTGGAACTAAGATCAGGTGCCTCACCGGTGGCTGTTCGACAATATCCAATGAGCAAGGAAGCCCGGGAAGGTATCAGACCCCACATCCAGAGGTTCTTAGACCTAGGGGTCTTGGTGCCCTGTCAATCGCCCTGGAATACCCCTCTACTACCTGTAAAAAAGCCAGGGACCAATGACTATCGGCCAGTCCAAGACCTGAGAGAAATTAATAAAAGGGTACAGGATATTCATCCCACCGTCCCAAACCCTTACAGCCTTCTGAGTTCCCTTCCGCCCTGCCACACTTGGTATTCAGTCTTAGATCTCAAGGATGCCTTTTTCTGCCTCAGGCTACACCCCAGCAGCCAGCCGCTATTCGCGTTCGAGTGGAAAGACCCAGAAAAAGGTAACACAGGTCAGTTGACCTGGACACGGCTGCCCCAAGGGTTCAAGAACTCTCCCACTCTCTTCGACGAGGCCCTCCACCGAGATTTGGCCCCCTTTAGGGCCCTCAACCCTCAGGTAGTGCTACTCCAATATGTAGACGACCTCTTGGTGGCAGCCCCCACATATAGAGACTGCAAAGAAGGGACACAGAAGCTCCTACAGGAATTGAGTAAATTAGGGTACCGGGTATCGGCTAAAAAGGCCCAGCTCTGCCAAAGAGAGGTCACCTATCTGGGGTACCTACTCAAGGGGGGAAAAAGATGGCTGACCCCGGCCCGAAAGGCTACTGTTATGAAGATCCCCGCTCCCACGACCCCCAGACAGGTCCGTGAATTTCTGGGCACTGCAGGATTCTGCAGGCTCTGGATCCCTGGGTTTGCTTCCCTAGCTGCACCCCTGTATCCCTTAACAAAGGAAAGCATCCCTTTTACCTGGACTGAGGAACATCAAAAAGCTTTTGACCACATAAAAAAAGCCTTGCTGTCAGCCCCCGCTTTGGCCCTCCCAGACCTCACCAAACCATTTACTCTATACGTAGATGAGAGAGCCGGTGTGGCCCGGGGAGTGCTTACTCAGACTTTAGGACCCTGGCGGCGGCCAGTAGCTTACCTATCAAAAAAATTGGATCCGGTGGCTAGCGGGTGGCCAACCTGCCTGAAAGCGGTTGCAGCCGTGGCACTCCTTCTCAAGGACGCTGATAAGTTAACCTTGGGACAGAATGTGACTGTGATTGCTCCCCATAGCCTCGAAAGCATTGTGCGGCAGCCCCCCGACCGGTGGATGACCAATGCCAGGATGACTCATTACCAGAGCCTGCTGCTAAATGAAAGGGTATCGTTTGCACCCCCTGCCATCCTGAACCCAGCTACCCTCCTACCAGTCGAATCGGAAGCCACCCCAGTACACAGGTGCTCAGAGATCCTCGCCGAAGAAACTGGAACTCGACGAGACCTGAAGGACCAGCCATTGCCCGGGGTGCCAGCCTGGTATACGGACGGTAGCAGTTTCATCGCGGAGGGTAAGCGGAGAGCAGGGGCCGCCATCGTAGATGGCAAGCGGACGATGTGGACAAGCAGCCTGCCAGAAGGTACGTCAGCCCAGAAGGCCGAACTAGTGGCTTTGACGCAGGCATTACGCCTGGCCAAAGGAAAAAACATCAACATCTACACCGACAGCAGGTATGCTTTTGCCACTGCTCACATTCATGGGGCAATATATAAACAGAGGGGGTTGCTCACTTCTGCGGGAAAAGACATTAAAAACAAGGAAGAAATTTTGGCCCTGCTAGAGGCCATTCACCTCCCTAAGCGGGTCGCCATTATCCACTGCCCCGGCCACCAGAGGGGAAATGACCCTGTGGCCACCGGGAACCGGAGGGCCGACGAGGCTGCAAAACAAGCCGCCCTGTCGACCAGAGTGCTGGCAGAAACTACAAAACCTCAAGAGCTAATCGAACCCGCCCAGGTTAAGGCCGAGCCAAGAGAGCTCACCCCTGACCGGGGAAAAGAATTTATTCAGCGGTTGCATCAGTTGACACACTTAGGACCAGAAAAGCTTCTCCAATTAGTAAACCGCACCAGCCTCCTCATCCCGAACCTCCAGTCTGTAGTTCGCGAGGTCACCAGTCGGTGTCAGGCTTGTGTCATGACTAATGCGGTCCCAACCTACCGAGAGATCGGAAAGAGACAACGAGGAGATCGACCCGGCGTGTACTGGGAGGTAGACTTCACAGAGGTAAAGCCTGGCCGGTATGGAAACAGGTATCTGCTGGTATTCATAGACACTTTTTCCGGATGGGTAGAAGCTTTTCCTACCAAAACTGAAACGGCCCTGACCGTCTGCAAAAAGATATTAGAGGAAATTCTACCCCGCTTCGGGATCCCTAAGGTACTCGGGTCAGACAATGGCCCAGCCTTTGTTGCTCAGATAAGTCAGGGACTGGCCACTCAACTGGGGATAAATTGGAAGTTACACTGTGCGTATAGACCCCAGAGCTCAGGTCAGGTAGAAAGAATGAACAGAACAATCAAAGAGACCTTAACCAAATTAGCCTTAGAGACCGGTGGAAAAGACTGGGTGGCCCTCCTTCCCTTAGCGCTGCTCAGGGCCAGGAATACCCCTGGCCAGTTTGGTCTAACTCCTTATGAAATTCTCTATGGGGGACCACCCCCCATACTCGAGTCTGGAGGGACATTGGGTCCCAATGATAATTTTCTCCCTGTCTTATTTACTCATTTAAAGGCTTTAGAAGTTGTAAGGACCCAGATCTGGGACCAGATCAAGGAGGTGTACAAGCCCGGTACCGTGACAATCCCCCACCCGTTCCAGGCCGGAGACCGAGTGCTTGTCAGACGCCACCGACCCAGCAGCCTTGAGCCTCGGTGGAAAGGCCCGTACCTGGTGTTGCTGACCACCCCGACCGCAGTAAAAGTCGACGGTATCGCTGCCTGGGTCCATGCTTCTCACCTCAAGCCTGCACCACCCTCGGCACCAGATGAGTCTTGGGAGCTGGAAAAGACTGATCATCCTCTTAAGCTGCGTTTTCGGCGGCGGCAGAACGAGTCGGAGTGAAAACCCTCACCAGCCTGTGACCCTCACCTGGCAGGTACTGTCCCAAACTGGGAACGTTGTCTGGAAGACAGAGAAAGTCCAGCCCCCTTGGACTTGGTGGCCCATTCTTACACCTGATGTATGTGCCCTGGCGGCCGGTCTTGAGTCCTGGGATATCCCAGAAACCGATGTATCAACCTCTAAGAGAGTCAGACCCCCTGACTCAAACTATGAGAACGCTTATAGACAGATCACCTGGGGAGCCATAGGATGCAGCTACCCTAAGGCTAGGACCAGAATGGCAAGTTCCACCTTCTACGTGTGTCCCCGGGATGGCCGGTCCCTTTCAGAAGCTAGAAGGTGTGGAGGGCTAGAATCCCTGTATTGTAAAAAATGGGGTTGTGAAACCACGGGGACTGTTTATTGGCAACCTACGTCCTCCTGGGACCTCATAACTGTAAAATGGAATAACACAGAGCGATCATGGGGTGCCCTACTGGCAACCTGTGAAAAAACCGGCTGGTGTAACCCCCTTAAAATAGATTTCACAGAACAAGGACGGCAATCCAAAGAGTGGATAATAGGAAAAACCTGGGGATTGGGATTCTATGTGTCTGGATATCCAGGCGTACAGTTGACCATTCGGTTAGAGATCACCAGCAAGCCAGCTGAGACAGTGGGCCCCAACTCCGTCCTTGCGAAACAAGGACCCCCTAACAAAAACCCCCCTTCCCCAACGAGGGAAGCGCCGCCCATCTCTCAACCCTCGGCGGCTCCTAGCCAAGTCCCTACGGTACTGGAGGGAAGTGTTGCCCTGAACACCCTGTCTCCCACCACGGGCGACAGACTCTTTGGCCTTGTGAGGGGGGCCTTCCTAGCCTTAAATGCTACCGACCCAGACGCCACGAAGTCTTGCTGGCTCTGTTTGGCCTTGGGTCCCCCTTATTATGAAGGAGTTGCCTCCTTGGGAGGGGCCTTCACTTATACCTCCAACTATACCCAGTGCCGCTGGGAGAGCCAAGGAAAGCTTACCCTCACTGAGGTCTCAGGACACGGGTCGTGCATAGGAAAGGTGCCCTCTACCCATCAGCATCTTTGCAACCAGACCCTACCCATCAACTCCTCCACGGAACATCAGTACCTGCTCCCCACCAACCATAGCTGGTGGGCCTGCAGCACCGGCCTCACCCCCTGCCTCTCCACCTCAGTTTTTAATCAGTCTAAAGATTTCTGTATCCTGATCCAGCTGGTCCCTCGCATCTATTACCATTCTGAAGAAACTTTGTTGCAGGCCTATGACGATCCTCACCCCAGGGTTAAAAGAGAGCCTGTCTCACTTACCCTAGCTGTTCTTCTGGGGTTGGGGGTCGCAGCAGGTATAGGTACTGGCGCATCCGCCCTAGTTAAAGGGCCCATAGACCTCCAACAAGGCCTAGCCAGCCTCCAGACCGCCATGGATACTGACCTCCGGGTCCTCCAGGACTCAATCAGCAAGCTGGAGGACTCGCTGACTTCCCTATCGGAGGTAGTACTCCAAAATAGAAGAGGCCTTGACCTACTGTTCCTAAGAGAAGGAGGCCTCTGCGCGGCCCTAAGAGAAGAGTGCTGTTTTTATGTAGACCACTCAGGTGTGGTGCGAGACTCCATGAGAAAACTCAAAGAGAGACTAGATAAAAGACAGTTGGAGCGCCAGAAAAACCAAAACTGGTATGAAGGGTGGTTCAATAACTCCCCTTGGTTCACTACCCTCCTATCAACCATCGCCGGGCCCCTATTGCTCCTCCTTCTGTTGTTCACCCTCGGGCCCTGCATCATCAATAGGTTAGTCCAGTTCATCAATGACAGGGTAAGTGCAGTAAAAATTCTGGTCCTTAGACAAAAATATCAGACCCTAGACAACGAAGACAACCTCTAAATTCGCTCTAAGATTAGAGCTTCCCACAAGAGAAATGGGGGAATGAAAGAAGTGTTTTCCAAGCTAGCCGCAGGAACGCCATTCCGCAAGGCACAGAAAAATACCCTAGTAAAAAAAAAAAAAAAAAAAAAAAAATCAACAGCAGTTTCCAGGGCGCCCTTCAGCTGTTTCAAGAACTCCCACATGACCCGCGCTTTTTCCCTGGCCTTGTTTAAACCGACCAATTACCTTGCTTCTCGCTTCTGTACCCGCGCTTTTTGCTATAAAACAAGCTCAAAAACTCTACTCGGCGCGCCAGTCTACCGAGAGACTGAGCCGCCCGGGTACCCGTGTGTTCAATAAAACCTCTTGCTAATTGCATCCGGAGCCGTGGTCTCGTTGTTCCTTGGGAGGGTCTCTCCTGACTGATTGATTGCCTAAATCAGGAGTCTCTCATCATCACATTATATCCAGAGTACGTACTGTTACCATGACTTGGCGATGATGTTGACCTTGATCACCTGGCTGAGGTAGTAGTGCCTGTCAGATTTATCCACTGTAAAGTGACATTGTTTTTTCTTCCCTTTCATACACTACACTTTGGAAGGAGGTCACTATGAGCTGCCCTCATCCTCCTCTTTTGACAAGGGCTTTGGGGCCATTTATTTGTTTTGTTAAACATTATTGGTTGTTTCCTACACGACTGGTATAGTGTTGGGTTCTAGCGACACGGAGATATGCAGGATGTGACCTGTGCCATCAAGGCATTCAGGGTGTAGAAGGCAACACGGCCATGTGCCAGCAGTCACAACACCCTGTGGTAAGTGCAATGAGACATTTCCACAGTAGCGCAAAGGAAGTCACATCACACCAGGCTTTTGTATTTTATATTTTTGTGCTTTAAGTGAATTTTCCTAATGCCCTCCATTTCCTTCAATCATAAAGTTTTAAATGTTAAAAAAAAAAAAAAAAAAAAAAGGCTAGCTTATTTCCTTTCCATACTTACCCTGAGACTTCTGGATGTTATTATTTAAGCATTTGCATAGCACTTTCCATGTTAAAAGCATTTTTAGTCATTAATTAGTAATTCACATTAATATGCAGATTGAATTAATCTATTTCAGGCAGAAGTTTGTCTTGAGGAAACAAAATAGCTTAAGTGTTATTCCTCCCCACCTGCATGGTCTCTTTCTCCCCCTACACTTTAGCCCGATCATTATTAGGATTATTGCCCTGATTATTAAATCCTGAATGAGCACCGCAAGTGTCTGTGGTGCTTCAAAGAACTCCGGGGAGGCCAAGTCCCTGCTCTCAGGACTCAGAGGTGCACAGAGGCTGCTGTGGGAGATTCATTAGCACTAGAAAAACCAAAATTGGCCTCATAAATAGTCATCCTCAGGAAACAGTTTAAGCTCTCCTATTTCTATTTTAGTTGTACTAAGCTGAATTCCTCTTTGGCTCTGTTATTGTCTGAGGAGGTTGGCTTTTACCGTCAGAAAAAAGTGTATCCTCCATAATATGACTACCATTTATTGCACTCTACTGTATACTGAGTGTTCAGCAAAGCTTATATTTGATTCACACCAGACTTATGGGGGAGGCTCTGTTATCTTCCTCTTTGCAGAGATGAGGAAGCTGAGCCTCTGAGGGAAAAAAATCTCAAGGCTGGTAGATGTCAGACCTGGGATTTGAACTCTTAAAGCCCTCCCTCCGAATGTCTGTCTTTAGTCCACCATTCAAGGCCTTTGCAGCTTCAGTGCCCACTTTCCCCTGTATCATGACATCCTCCCTCCTGTTCTCACTGGTCTCAGGTAGGTAGATGGCTTTCTGTGGATAGTTCAGTTCAGCCTTATTATAACTGCAGGGTAGGTACGATTTTATAGTGATCTGGCTCAGGAGCCCTCTGCTGCCGCTGGAGGAGGTTCTCTCTCCCCTCTTCCAGCTGTGTGTCCTTCCGTGCACAGCTCAGAGTTACCATCCAGGGCAGGAAAGGCTGTGTAAGGTCTCTGCCCTCATCAGCCCCTTGTTTAACACTGTTTATTGGCTGGTGCTGGGGTTACAGATGTAAACATCATATGCTTGTCCTCAGTGAACTCACATTCTGCTGGGGAAAGAGAATACCTTCAGTTCCAGATGTCCCATTAATTGGGCACTTCTGTTTCTGGTCTTGCAGTAATAGAGATCTATATTTTAATAAGCAATTACTACATGCCAGGCCTTCTGCTCAGAGAACAATATCCATCACTCTTGTTTATTCCTCTTACCCTCCCTAGCATATGAGTTTGTTGGTCTCCCCACATAACAGGTGAGGAAACAGAAGCTCTTAGAAGACTGAATTGCTTAAGAAGAGACACTTAACGAAGTGGCAGAGCTACTATTCAACCCCAGATCTGTCTGAATCCAGAGGCTCCTTTTTGAGTCCTCTTGATAGCTTTTCTTGTAGTATTTGCCTGTGTGTGTGTGTGTGTGTGTGTGTGTGTGTGTGTGTGTGTGTGTGTGTGTGTGTGTGTGTGTGCAGGACTAGGTCAGTCAGGGACACATGTCTATCTTTACAAGCCTTCAATCTGATGAGGTGACAGACAGACACAAGAATAACCCTCAAATGTGACTGAGTACTATGGATGCTAAAAGAGCATTTCTGGTTCTTTGTGACTTTGGGCAAGTCTCTTAACATCTCACAGCCCCAGTGTCCTCACCTATAAAATGGGGATAATAAAACCTGTCTCCCAGGTTTATAATAAGGATTAGAAGAGAAGAAGTACATAAAGCCCTTGGTGTGTGGTAGATCCAAAAAACGGTAGCACTTACGGCAGAAGTACTACTGAGGTCCTGGTCACAGGTTAGAGTAGTCAGTAAGGGGTCAGCTTGACACAATTTTGTGGACTTCTTAGTCTGTCGGTCTTAGATATACAGTGAGATAGTTTTTTATGTCCTGGGTTAAGAGTATGAGCCTCTCTAGCACACAGAAGACATACATACTCAACACCTAATAAATTCTCACCAATTGACTGAAAACAAGTCTCTTTTGTGGCTGGCGAATGGAGTCTGGGAAGTTGGGAAAAGTCACATAGGGGTATAAATACTTTATTTAGAAATTTCCAGTGTTGAAGAGTCCAGTTCCTTGGATGAGGAAAGAGAAATTCAAGGCCAGGTACCCCAAGGTATACGAAACCAGATGCTGTTTCACTGTGGCACCCAGCAGAGTCAGACCTGGGTCTGAGGCCCTCTCAGGCACTTCTTGACAAGGTGACCCAGGTAAGGTATAGCAGAGCCTCAGGTGTCCTCATTGGTAATTAAGGGGAAAAAATACCTGCCTTGCAAGGCTGTGGAGGTCAAATAAGGTAGTGCTTGGAATGCATTTAGTACAGCTCTCCAGCATGGAGTAGAGCTTAAATGCTCAGTAAATGGCTAGAGGTGTTGCTTTGAGGGGGCCCCTTGTGGAGATTCTGAGCACCACAGAGTTCTGCCTGATAGATGGTCTATTTAGGACTCCTATCATTCTTGCTTTTGACTGAAGTTCTTTCTGGAAATGCCCATGGAAAGAATGTGCTCTTGCTGGTTAGATGAGGCCCCTCTAGAGAAGCCCCATCCCAGCCCGTTCCTGAGGAGTATGGGTTTGGGGTTTGGCAGTTCCTTGGAATGCTGACCCCAGCTGGGGGCAGAGCTACAGGATTAGTCAGCCCAGAGCCCCTGGAATGTGGAGAGAGGCACTGGGGGGTGGTATTGGAATGTTGGAGGCAGAAGGTGAGATTTTTCTCTTTTTTTTTTTTCCCAACAGCAATATAATCTCACTGTAGAAAGTTTATAAATACAGATAATTACAAACATGAAAAGAAAATTCCCGGTGATTTTGACCATCAGAGGTACCCACAGTTGTATTGTATCTATCTGTTCACCTTTTTTTGGTATGCAATTTATATATTTTTAAGGAGATTATAGATTATAAAGAGGTTTGTGTTAACAGGCTTTGTTCACTTAATATGTCGTGAATGGGAATTATTTTATGTTAATAAATAGAGCTGCGCATCATCATTTTAGAATACTGGATACTATTCCTGTTTGGCAGATAAACTCTAGTTTCTTTAACCATTCCCGTGTTTGGGGGCATTTAGGTTATTGCCAGTTTTTCATTATTATAGACAACACCCAGTGAGCACCCTCCTCAACGCACATTAGCTTGTTTGTCCAGTTAGTTTCCTCAGTGCATACCCTTAGAATTGGAGCTGGCATATGGCTTTTTGGATGATTCATTTTTTCCTCTTTGCCACTTCAGGATGTGGAAGTGGTGTTAAGAGAAGGATGCTGGAGCTTGGAAACGTGCTTCTTATTCTTCGTCACTGTCACCATCATCACCACAGTAACTCACGATGCTCAGCCCTTCAGAGCCACAGAGGATTTTAAGTCTTTACCTCATATGACCAGCTCTGTGAAGTGGGCAGTCAAGGTATCCCCATTTTACACATGAGGAAATTGAATGTTAGGGAACTTTTAAGTGACTTGCTCAAAGTTGCACAGTTAAAAAAGAATAATTGCTGGAATCTTGATTTTACTTCACTCAGCCTAATTCAATGAGTCTTTTGATAGTAAATCACTATTTTTTCACGAGTCTAAGGCCCCCCACAGGACAACCACCTGGTGGGAGAGGGTGCATGTCACACATGCTGCTCTCTGCCCCACCTTAGACCTGCTGAGGAAGCCCTGCTTGGGGTAGCTCCGGAAGCTGCATTTTAACAGCTTCCTAGGGTGGCCATTGTGGTTGAGAATTGCTGATCTGAGCCTGGGTTCTTTGCACCACTGGCAGGTGTTTCCGTTGTGCCCCTGGGCACTTTTTCTTCTTCCTCCTTCTCCTGTGTTGTGCTCTTTGCGTATTCTTTAGTGTATCTGCCCATGTGTCTTTTCCAGGGTTAATAATAATCATGATCCTGTGGAGTGTGAACCCTTCCTGGAGGGGGGATCCCAGCGGCCAGACAGGAGATCTCTGTTCTTCTGTCCCTCTCCTGAAAGCTGACTCTCATTACTAGTGGGATAATACCCAAGCACTCAGAACCCTCCCCTGTGTGACAATATAGTCCTGGCTTAACCTTGCCAACCTTGTCTATTTGGAATGTCTGAGACTGTGCTGGCTCCTACTCCTGACCCAGACTTGCAGATATAACCCATGCATCAAAAAGTCCTCCCTCCTTTTTATTGGCCTCCCTGAAACAGAGTAGCCACTGTCTCTTAAAAGTGCTTCAATTAAAACTACAAGAAGATATCATCTCATTCCAGTTAGAATGGCTGTGATCAAGAAGACAGAAAATAACAAATGCTGGCATGGATGTGGAGAAAAGGGAATTCTCATACATTGTTAGTGGGAATGTAAATTAATACAGCCATTAGGTAAAAGAGTTTGGAGGTTCCTCAAAAAACTAAAAATAGAACTCCCTTGTGACCCAGCTATCCCACTACTGGGTATATATCCAAAGGAAATGAAATCAGTATATCGAAGAGATACCTGCACTCCCATCCATGTTCATTGCAGCACTATTCATGACAGCCAAGAGATGGAATCAACCTAAATACTATTCATGACAGCCAAGAGATGGAATCAACCTAAATGTCCAGCAATGGATGAATGGATTTTTAAAAATGTGGTATATATGCACAATGGAATACTATTCAGGTATAAAAGAAAAATGAAGTCCTGTCATTTATAGCAATAAGGATGGAACTGAAAACATTATGTTAAGTGAAATAAGCCAGGCTCAGAAAGACAAACACTTCTTGATCTCACTCATCTGTGGAATAAAAAAAAGAAAAAAAAAAAACGTGGTCTTGGGCCGGCCTGTGGCTCACTCGGGAGAGTGCAGTGCTGATAACACCAAGGCCATGGGTTCAGATCCCATATAGGGATGGCCGGTTCGCTCACTGGGTGAGCGTGGTGCTGACAACACCAAGTCAAGGGTTAAGATCCCCTTACTGGTCATCTTAAAAACAAAACAAAACAAAAAAAAAAAACGTGGTCTCATAGAAGTAGAGAGTAGAATAATAGTACCAAAGAGAGGCCAAGAGGGAAGGGAGGAGCAGGGGAAGAAAAGAGATGAATTGATGGGTACAACGTTACAGGTACATAGGAAGAATAAGTTCTGGTGTTCTAGGTTAACTAGAGCTAATAATATTATATTGTATATTCCTAAATACCTAGAAAAGAGGATCTTGAATGTAATTACCACAAAGAAAAGATCTATGTTTAGGTGATGGATATGCTACCTACCCTGAGTGAATTGTCATACAATATATGCATGTGTTGAAACAACACACTGTACTCCACAAATACATACAATCAAAAAATTTTTTTAAAAGTGCTTCAAGCTTGTTTATTCCATTGTTACCTCTAGTCTTTTATAACTTGTAATTTGTCCTATTTTGTCTTGTTTTTTAATTCTTCAGAGCTTGAATTGTTTTCCTAAGAGCTAAGTCCATTTCATTAAGAGCACAGACCTCAGAACACAGGCAGATCTGGGTTCACATCCTAGCTCTGCCATTTGATTTAACTAGCTGTGTTACCTTGGAGCTGGTTACTTCATCTCTCTGTGCCTCCTCTCATTATTTGCAAGATGGGATGGCATTAGCACTCACCTTATAGTGAATAAATAAGATAACAAATGAAAGCACTTAGCAGGGTGCGTGGTACCTGTTGCTGTCATTGATAATATTACTGTATGCTCCTTTGAGAACAGACGACTCTTTCGTTTTCTACCCCTGCTCCCTTCTGAGCACTTTGCAGTTCCCATAATAGACAGATGAGAAATACATTATTCACTGAACAAATTACTTGATTCTTCCTGTTTTCATCTAGCTACCCATTAGGACTGTTAACCAGGAATAGCTGGGTGTTCCTGGAGTCTTCAGCACCTTCCCACATAAACAAGTTTCTCTCTCTTTTGGATTTAACCAAAGGATTTAACCAAAGGAGACAACATATGCACAGTGGTAAATAATGCATGCTCCAGAATTAGACTACCTGGGTTTGGCTCCTGGTTCTGCCATTTAATAGCTATGTGACCTTGAGGAAATTGTTTAACCACTCTGTGTAAAATAGGGGCAATAATAGTTCTACCTTATGGGGTCATCATGAGGATTAAAGTAGTTAATACTTAACTCTAGTGCCTGTCACAGAGTAAGCATTTGAAAAAAGTTATTATTAAGTTATTACATTCTCTCGAAGATTTTTTGGGAAAGGTCTATTGCTGTCTAAAGGCATTTTAAGGAGTTGCTGAGAGGAGCTGGGCTTAAAGCTCAGAATTCTTCCTCTAAGCCATTGTTTGACATTTGTATATTATTAATTGGTCCCCATCTTTTTAGTTACCAGTGGCCAAATGAGCATTTAAATTCCTGAGACGTTAGAGCTTTAAAGGGTGCTTAGAGGGTTTCTAGTCCATAGTGCTCATTTTATAGGTGAAGGTCAGAGGCCCAAGCAGGGAAGGGGTTTGCTCCCCCAGGTCATTCAGTAAATAAGTGGCAGTTCCAGGAACCAGAAGCCAAGTCTCCAGCCCAGGGCTCAGATCATGAGAGCAAGCTCATAGTTTTCGGTGCCACATTTCACAACCCGCAGAGGATGAGAAGGCTCCTTTTCTTCCTAAACAGAAGCGTTGCCACTGCTGGACTGGAATGACCACCTGGCAATGGATGGCTTACATAGTTAGATATCAGTCATATGGCCTGCTTTACTCATTACATAACCACAGCCACATTTGCACAGAGAATGATTTCAACCTGCTTTGCTAGTGCGATAGATTTGGGAAACACTGGAACAGGTTTATTATGTGAGCCCAGAAGGCAGAGCTGGGACTAGTAAGATTTGGGGAGTTCAGTCTTTATCCATTTGTTAGTAAGTTTAGGATACTTTCTCTGTGCCAGGGAGAGTGCCCAGGATAGAGTGATAATCCAGCCGACAGCAAGGACAGCAGATGTGAAAACACATAAGCCCAGTAAAGTGGAACAGGTGCAGAAGCAGGTGCAGCAGCCGGAGAGAGCATGAAGCAGGGGCAGCCACTTTTAGCTGGGAACAAGGCCTGCAGGAGGTGCCAGCACTGGGCTACATCTTGAAAGATGAACGTGGGCTTGCCAGGCAGATGGGGGTCAGGGAATTCCCGACAGAGCACAGTAGTGTGAAAAGTCCATCATTTTGGTAGTCTTAAAAGTAATTAGGTGTAGAGCACGGGAGCAATAAGGTAAAGAAGGGGGTGCTGATCACCAGGGGCCTCTGGGTTCTGTCCAGGAGCTGGAATTCCACCCTGAAGACCTCAGGGATTCTGGAAGCTCATGCAGTGGAATGAGCAGCTCGCTTTGCCATTTATAAAGTTCACTGGGCTGTCAGCCTGGACAGCAGATAGGGAGGAGTACTGGAGGCCAGGAGACTTGTTGGCAGGCCTGTGTGGTGATGCTGGGGGATGAGATGAGGACCAGAACCATCACAGCGGCAATGGGCATAGCATGCAAAGATAAAATGAGAGGACGCATGTGGGAACAGTTATAGAGGTGACCAGCATGACTAGGTCCCCAGATGGACATGAGGAGGTGACGCTGAGGATAGCAATGACAGCTGGTATGCATTGAGCACCTAGCTGTGTGCCCTGCACCATGCGGAGCACCTTGACATGTGTTTATCTCATTTCATCCTCACTGAAGGTTGCTACCCCTGTAAATTTGCTGTCCCCACGTGAGCTGAGGAGACTGGCTCAGAAAGGTTAAAATGCATCCACAGTGAACAAGTCATGTAGCTGTGATTTGAATCCAGGCAGTCTGTTTTCTGAGCTCCTGTTTTAACTACCCTGCCCCACCATTCCTTGGGTTTCTGGCTTAGGCCACTGGGTGAATATGTGCAGTTTTCTCTAATGCTGGCCATATAGAGAAGTCAGAAGGGGAGAGGCTATCCTGTTCTTATTGTCCCCTGTTGAGAATAGCTCCAGGTGAGTTGCTGGGATGTAAGCAGAAATCCTAAAAATGGGTAAGAATGGTTTTGAAATAGCTCACGGTAGCTTTGTGGCTTTGCTTCCTTTTGTGATGTGTTGGGAAACACACTAGTTTGGGAGTCAGAACCAGCTTCTAGTTTAGCCTCTGCTACTTTCCAGCTATTTGATCCTAGCTGGTAGTCACTTCAAGTCCTTGGGCCTATCCTTTTCTCCCTACAAAATGATGTTGTTGGTCTAGTCTTCATGTGGGCTTGTTAAAAATACAGATCTCTGACCCCACTCTCAGAGGTGTGATTTCAGTAGACCTGGTGTGCAGCCTGAGAATCTCCATTTCCGACGAGCTTCTAGGGGAGGCTGATGCTGTTGCATTGGGGCTGCACTTTAAGAACCACTGCCCCCAGTGTTCTCTCTGTTCCTTTTGAGCACATGGGCTCCATTCCAGTGGTCAGAGGCACACCAGGCAAACACACCACACACCACTGTTAATACCAGAGAACATTCAGTCCAAGGAAAAGGCATTGAACAAACAAAAGGGGTGGCACTTCTAAGTGACAGTAGGGTACAATCCACCCTGTCATTCCATTCTCTTCCACTTTTTTTTTATCCTTTCCCCACCACCAGTGACCCCTAGTCCAGACCCCCCTAGTAACTCGTTTCCCTGTGTGGTTTTCAGGATGGGTGGGTCAGTGGAGGAGCCCTGCATATCAACTGTTGTCAGGGCCAAGACACCAGCCCTAGCAGTTGGTGAACTGAAGACATGTAAGATGGGCACAAACTCCCCAAATCACAGAAGCTCACCAGCTTGAGAGATAAAACTCCCAAGAGAGTAACCAGTAAGGCTGACCTCCACCTTGGTTGCAATGAGTATTACCAATGACCTCCACCTATGGCCTGAGTATTACCTTTGTGTGAGAAGAGGAAAAGCTTCTCCCTCCTGCTCCCTCATAGATTATCCATCTTTGCTTCTGTGGCCTTCAAGGGCATATAAGGGAAAGTTTTTTCCTGACCTCACTCCAGGCATGAGCAGCATCATGCCCTCCTGTGACCCTGTGCCAGCAATTCAATGAAGAAATTCCAGGGAGACAAATGGAGATTACATGGAAATCAATCACACGCAGCTGGTATTCTCTGCAAGCCACTGTTCAATCTTATTTCCTTTTCATTTTTCTCCCTGTTCCCTGGGATCAACTCCTTTAAGAGCTTGACACCAGCTAGACTTGTGTGATTGAGTGGTAAACTTAAGGTGGCTGCTGGAACCCTTTGTGTGTTTCTGTGGAACTGGGACCACTGCGTGGGGACTATTTAAAGGCATTTTGGTCTTTATTTCTTGGAGTCTTATCTCTAAGTGTGTAGGTGGGCTTTTTAATTATTTTCCCTTGAAACCCAGGTAAAATTTTGACTGCTTTTAGCTACAGGTAATGGAGGACCCAACTCATTTAAATGATATGGACATTTATTATCTCACCTAACAAGAACCCTTGCAGAAAGGTGACTGTGAAATTAATTAATTCAGTTGATTCAGCAACATCATCTGAGATTCATATTCCTGCCATCTTTCTGCTCTGCCATACTCAGCATGTTCTCCCCTGGTTAAAGTTCCTTATTGTCCCAAGGTGGCTACTGCAGTTCCAGACATCGCATGTCATCACAGCAACCTGCAGGATGGACAAAGTAAATGTTTTCTTAGGAAAGAGGAAGGGGTTGGTGTGAGAGATAACCTCTGAAGTGGCTCAAGCTGGATGCCAATCCTTTTTCACAAACATTTGCCCTTTCTCTTCTGCTTAAGAGATAAAGAACAAATATCTTGTCCTGACATAATGATACTTCCATAGTGTGCCCTCAATTTACATTTCCTACTTTTATTTCATACTGTTCTCTGCATGTAGCCATTGGGCAGCCAAACAGGATATTAGCCAAACTTGCTATTGCCAGAATTTGTCACACATCTCATTTCTACCTCCTCGCCTTACTTAGGCTGTGCTACATATCTGAAATATACTTTGTCCAAGATCCGTATCTTTCAACACAAAACATGTCAAAGGATAGAGATAAAAACAGAGCCTTTATCTTCTCCTTCCTGTCCCTGTCTTTTTAAAAAAAACTTTTTATTTAAAATAAGATACAAGATATAGAAATCAATACAAAACAACTGTAAACTTAATGAATTATTTAAAGTTGAACCCCCCTTGCAGCCACCACCAGGCAAGAAATGGAACATTTCCCTCAGAAACCAGTCCCTCTGGAAACCCTTTCTTGTGCCCTATTTGATCACATTCCCATCTCCCCTTAATAGTAACCTTAATTTTATAGCAATCACTTTTCAGTTTAAAAACAAATTTAACACCCAAATGTACATCTGTAGTAGTTTATTCTTACCTATTTTCACTAGCACCACACTCTACCCAAATGAACTGACCCTTCAGCTCTCAAGTCTTACCAGCTTTTAAATATGTTTTCTAAGTCTCTTTAATCTACAGGCTCCTTCATTTCTTTCTTTTCCTGATAATTTATCTATTGAAGAACCCAGCCCTTTTGAGTATCCCACTGTCTAGTTTTTGCCAATTGTACACTCATGGTTAACACATTTCTAAGTTTTCTTTATTTTTTGCAAATTGGCAGCCGGATCCAGAGACTTGATCTGACTGATGTTGATTCTTCTGGCAAGAATATACGTGGCGCTGTGCTTCCGCATCAGGAAGCACAAAATGTCTCATAGTATTCTGTCATTTCTTTTGTCTCATTGTATTCTATCATTTCTTTTTCATTTATTCAGTGGGAGTCTCTTCAGGGTGGACACTGAGTCTTTGTGATATGAGCCCAGTTGTCTTTGATGACTTCCTTGCTCTTTGCTATGTTAAGATGTTCCATATTCATCTGGCACATTTCCTACCGCAGACTTGGAATCAGTCATTTTTCTAAGAAGCTGCTTGGTTTCTTTTAGTGAGAAATGGTGTTTTAAGACCACAAAATGGGTACTAGGGATGCTCTTTGCTACTGAGCTGGTTCCTGGCCTTTTCAATGGACAGGGGTAGGAAATTATAAATACGTTTATATTTGTATTTTATTTACATTTAAAGATAAAATACCCTGTGAGTTTATAAATATATATTTAATTTAAATTCAAGACTCTAGAGTTTTTTTTTTTTTTTTCTTTTTTTTATTACATCTCTGTGTCTCCTTTCTTCACATCAAGAACACTGGTTTTCAAGGACACAGAAGGTAGTAGAATTAGACCCTTGTCTTATCCCACATTATACACACAGCAGTATCAGAATAACAATACTGATACTATCACCAATATGATTATGGAAAAACACTAAAAGATCTTTTTTGCATACGCTGTCCGTTAGCCCCATTGTTTGTACAGTTGCCCTATGTCTGTGTCCTAAGAACCACTGTCTCCCTCATAATTCTCACTCAGTCTTACTGCTACAGCTAAGTATATATTTAATGTTTGCCATCAGTATGTTGGTTGTCTGAAACTCTTTAGTAGATTTCCTAGGAAGGGCTCATGGGAACAGTGTTTCTTCTATTCTTAAAGGTTGATAACAGTTTTGCCCTTTATACGTGAAAGTCAGTTTTGCTGGATATAAAATTCTTGGTTCATATTTTCTTGAGTATCTTGAATTTGTTACTCCAGTTTCTTCTGGCATAAAGTGTTACAATTGAAATGTCTGGTGATAATCTAATTTTCTTTCCTCTGTAAATCCTTTGCTCTTTTTCTCTAACCCAAAAGGATACCCCTATTTTCTCCCCTCCCCCCTTTATTTCTTCCCCTTTTTTCCAGAAAATTACTGGATTATGCTTGGTGTTGGTTGTCCTGACTTGACATTCTTAGTTATAGAGGGTGCTCTTCCAATTTGTGCTTTAAAATCTTTTTTCCCCCTTCAATTTCAGGAAATTTTTCTGGAATTATAGTTCTTAGTATTTTTTTTTCTATTACCTTGTTTTGGTTTTCTTCTTCAGGGACTTCTCTTATCTGTATGTTAGATCTTTGTTGCCTGTCTTCACTATTTGTTACTTTCTCTTGAGTCATTACCTCTTTTTTCTCCCATTTCTTCTTGATTTAAATCTTTTTCCTCGTTTCACCTATTTAGGACATTAACTATTGTGGTGGGTTTTTTTTAAAAAAAATTCTTTGTTTCTTTTAGTCTACTCTTCATTTATGAATTAGTTTTTGTTGTTGTGTGGCTGGCTGGTACAGGGATCAGAACCCTTGACTGAAATGATTTTTCATTTTATTTTTAATTCTTTTCTGATTTCCTACCTCATTTCTGAGTCTTTCTAATTCTAATTTATGTTGTTGATTTCATATCTTGGAGCATTTTGTTAATGTCTTTTAACTAATTTTGAAATAGTAGATTGCAGTTTGATCTTTTTTGCGAGCATGTGTTTCAGGTATGCTTTTATTATCTTTAAGAATGCTCTTCTGCTTTCTGTTCTTTTTTAAATAATAATTTAGTATAGGATTTGACATCAGTTCTTTTCTCTTGTCCATTTTTTGGTGAAATTAGTTTTCTTGAACTTTCAGAATAGGTGGGGTTCAGGAAAGCTTTTCTAACTTCATAGATCCTCCTCTTCTCTTTGTATTTTGTGTAGTGTTAAAAAAATATGGTGGCTTGCTTTCTTAGATTTCCTGGCTTTGTTTCTGCTTCCACTGTTATCTGAAATTCCTTGTTTCTTTGTCTCCATTGTTTCTGTCTTGCTCAATTTGTACTATACTCTTTGTAGTTTCTCCTCAGTGCAGGTCTTGGTCTGCCCTGGCAGATCAGCTTTAAGAGTTCATAGGAGACAGACTGCTCCAGCCCATTCAGACCTGCTTACTGTGGACCTCTTACACTCTCCTGTCATTGGATTGGGCAGAAGCCCTCTCAGTTTTGGCTGTGGTTCTCACCTTGGCCTGTCGTGCTCTCGCAGTGAATACCTGTTGTCTGTTTTGGTGTTCTGCAGTCAAGACCAGCAGCCACTGTTTTCACTGCTTCTTGTTTCTTCTCATACAGATGCCAATAACATGTGAACTTCGTGGTTAATTATGGTTTGCTTTCACCCACTTGTATTTTAGGGTTCATGGAGAAGCCTTGTTAGCTAATTCGGTTGTACATGTTGTTTTATGAGTTTTGCTATCTAGTTGCTTTGCATGTGTTTCTGTGCGGATTGAAAAAACTGTGTTGCTTCCACTGCCATCTTTCTTTTTCATCAGTGCCTCTTACATACATGGTAGATGCTCACAAATATTGAGATCACACTGAAGATCGTTTCTGTTGGCAGAGAAATATTTATCTGGAGATATTTTGTTTTATGCAGCCTTTTTGGTCCCAGAATTCCTGTAGAGTTTTTTCTGTCTTCAGGTAACTTTTATTAATAATGAATTCCTGAAAGGGACAGCATCATATCAGGAATTTTTTTCTGGCATCAATACGTCTTTGACAGAAGTACATAGCTTCAGGAAGGCAAATATATTTTTATATCAGGTGGTAATTCTGATCAATTGATAATGACTTTCTGAAGCATTATGTTAAGGAGTCTAAGGCCATATCATAGCTCACTAGGTTTATAAATTAGCATGCTTTGGGCTGCAAGTAACAGAAAACCCAGTTCGAAATGACCAAAACAATGAGAGCATTTAGTATATTAAAATAACAAGAAGTTCAGGGACAGGGCAGCTTCAGAGCTGGTTGATTTAGCAGCTCAATAATATCATCAGGGACCTGATTCTTTCTGTCTTTGTTTATTATCATCCTCAGCATATCTGCTTTTTTTCTTCAGAGATATAGGATTCTTGCAGGAGCTCCTGCCAGGAGCAGAGAAGACAGTATTTTTTTTCATTATCACCTTTTAATCAGTGAGGCCACCCTTTCCCCAACCCCATCTCTAACCCTGACAGACTTCCTCAGTTGGTTCTATTCTTGAACCAATCCCCAGTAAGGAAAATGGGACCATGAAGATTGGCACAAACTCAGCAAGACATATACTTCAATTATGTGAGGGAGATCTGGTAACTATATCAAAATTAGGGCTCCGCTAGCATGGCAGAAGGGGAAAATGACTCTTGAAGTACTTGAAAATGACAGTTGAAGTACTTGCTACCATGAGAAGGAGTGTTGTGGTTGATTACGTCTGCCATGGCATAAGACAGAGATGTAGAGATGTATTAGGGGTCATGCATTTGTTGCACCTGGCTTTACAGTTTAGAAAAATATTTTCTCTGCTATTGTCTGTGCTGTTGTTGTCCCTGCTGTTGGCCAAAACTATCCTTGACCTAGCAGCTTAGGAGTTATAATCCTTATTTTATAGTAGGAACACTAAGAGCCAAATTGATTTGTATAATGTCATGCAGCCAGGGTTTCCTGCCTCCAGGTCTAGTATGCCTTCTTCTTACCACACTTTCTCACCCTGGTGGCTGGCTGAAAACCAGATTCCTTTCCCAGGGAGTAGGAAAAGGGAAGCTGGGAGATTACCAAGGGCCTTGTCAGTATCACAGTCTAGTCAAGACCCTACCCTACAGGAAAGCTTTCTTCTTCTTTTCTTTTTATTAAGTAACAGCTTTATTGAGATATAATTCACACACCATAAAGGTCACCTTTTAAAGTGTACATTTCAGTGGTTTTCAGTATATCCGTAGAGTTATGCAGCCATTACCAGTGAAGCTTTTCTTTCTTAGTGACCATGTAACTTTGCTTCTTGAGCTGGGAGGCTCACAGAGGAGGAGCCTGGTGATGGCTCCCTGAGCTCCCTGATCTCCTCCCTTCTTAAGGGTAACAGATGCAGATCCCTAGAGGGGTTTGCGGTGCCTGCCTATGCAAGAGACTGGGGAGAATTGGTGAGGGGGCAGATGGGGTGGAGAACATGCCCTACCATGTAGTGGGGCACCTGCTGGCAACTTAGCTCCTGCCAACTGCTACCGTGCAGGAACACAAAGCTGGAGTTGCCAGGCCTCCTGGTTATTCAAAGGAAGCTGGACATTTGGATCTTTAAAAGAACTTTCTGGGTTTCTAAACATTGGCTATTTATGTTTGTTTGTTTGTTTGCTTGCTTGCTTTAAAAAAAACCCTGTACATGGTTCCTTGTAAATTGAAGATGACCTTAGACCTCCAGCTTGAAATACTTTTTGTTTGATTTATCTCATTCTGTTTCATCTGTTTTCATTAACTTTTTTTCATTTCTTCCACTCTTTATTATTTTATATCATCAGGGAGTGGGGTTTTCCGGGTGTGTCACAGGAGCCAACTTTTAAAAACCTAATACCAGATAATCCCCCAGAAGATCCATTAGATGAATGTAATTGTGTTCTTAAATGTTACGAGTACGCACTTCCATGAAAGACGGAGGGCTTATGATGAGGTTTATAATCAGATGTCTGGTTCACATATTTGTCTTCAAACACTGTCACAGTGTTTAGATGAGATGCCTTCATTTTCCCCCTTGTTCTCGAGTCAGCCGCAAATGTTCTTGGTGTTAGCACTTCCACATGGGCTTCAGCAGATGTCTCCCCAAACCCAGCTGCTCCTTAAACAGCACATGTGCACACCATCCCCTTCCATCTGATCCCGCATCCAGCAAAGGAAAGAAATGATCTCTTTTGATTGGGCAGTGCTTAGCTGTTTCATCCATTAACTCTTTGGTTTTTATACCAACTCTGTGAAATTATCACACCCCCCTTTTAGAGGCGTGGAAACTGAGGTTCAAGTTTAGCAATTGCCCAAGGCCAATTACCTAGCCAGTTGCAGAGTCAATTTTAAGTTGAGTTTTAGAGATTAAAAAAACCCACTTCATCTCTGCCTTCCTAATGTTTTCTAATTTTTAAAGACATTTGTATTAGGACTCTTTCAGTTGCAAGGGACCTAAACTCATCTCAAAGCAGCTTAAGCAGAAAAGGGATTTTATTGGGTTCTGTAACTGAAAAGACTGGGAATGTACTGCTTGAATTCAGGGATGGCTTGACTCAGAGGCTTAGATGTCTCAGTACCCTCTGCTCGGTGCTGTTTTCTTCTCCTCAGAAAAGCTCTTCTTCCCCTTCGTGGCAACAAAAGACCTTCAGCAGCTTCAGGCTTCCTTCCTCCCAAAGGGAAAAAAGAGGCTCTTTCCTGATATACTTGCAGTCAAGACTTCTGTGCCTTCTTTTCACCTCTAAACCTTTTACTATGGTAAGGAGGATTCCATATTCTTTGGCACATGGGTTAAGTCTTCACTCTTAGAGTTGAAGGAGATGCCATTCCCCCTAAACCTTATGGACTAACTGTGGGAGAAGTCTGGTTCCCCAAGATCAGGATGTGGGTTCTAGAAAAAGGAGGTTATGAAGGATGGTCACATAATTGCCTGCTTTTCTATTTAAAACAACAGATATCTTAATGTTCATTAACTATCCCAAGGACCAAAAACACCTTTCAAAGAAAAATAAAGGGTCCAAATATGGATTTTAATACCCCTTCCAAAAACAGGTAATCTGTTATCAGTGGTTCAGTTAATTCCTTTAAAAAAGAAAAGGACCATTGGGACATTTGCCAAACCCACACTTTTCCATAATAGAAAAAGAAAGGGTGAGCTTTATTTCATGCATGACTAATACATGTACAATATAGATTTCCTAGGGTCTTAACACAGCTTCCTAGTAGAGCAGTGCCTCATTTATCTAACATCATTAGGTAGTGAGGTTTTCTGGATGAGTGGATTTTGCAGATATGAGTGAATTTTAAGATTTAAATCTGTTTAAAAAAATCTTTCTTAAAATATTTCCTTGTACTAACAGAATACACTGATAAAATAAACATAAATTAACATTTTCTAAGCCATTTTGCATCAAGCTTATAGAAATTAGGGTATGTGCCAGCAGGTGTGAGAATCTATAGAATAAATATGATCCTTCTTTTCAAGACCTGAGTTGGGAGGGACCATAATTTTTATGTGAAAATAAACATGAGTATGTTGTAGAATAAAATACAAAATTCTTTAAAATTTTTTAGATGAAACCTGAACTGATTTAGGCTACTAACCAGATTCCACATTTCCCTCCTTTCCCATCTCTTTCTCCTATTTATATCCATGTGCCTTTAGGGAATAGTTGACCTTGAACACACTCAGAGCCTACTTCACCAAATGTCTCCGAACTACAGTGCTTTTTTTCTTCTTCAATGTGTATTCTCTTGAGCAGTTCTCCATCCCTGCTTAGTCTTTACATTATGCTAGGAAATAACTGGGCATTGCCAGGAGAAACCAGATAGTCAAGCTTTTAAAATGTATAACAAAATCTTCACACATACGTAAATCAATAGACTTGGCAGGACAGGGATTCTGTTCTTATGAAATAAGTTCAAGGCTATGTGACTTGGCCAGTGGAGACTGACACTGGGAGGAGATTGGTGAAGTCTTTGGTACTCTGGCGCCAGATAAATGGGACTTCAACCAACCTGATCACTGATTCCAGCCCATGACCCGTTTCACTTAAAAGGATGTGGGTTTTCTATGGTTTATTGACACTAGTGCAGAATGGGCAACTTGTTCCTCACTGAATGATTCTTATTTCCTGCCCTTTGGACTTTTCCTTCAGGCAGGTACAGAGCATGATGGCCTGGCTATTCATGACTATTCAAAACTCATCGCTTTGATCATGAGGTTGAATTGCTGTTGGCCTCCAGTGAGGCCTGCCTCTGTCATATTTGAAGGTCAATCCAGGCAAAAGTATAATTGTATGTCCTGTGAGTGGTGATTCCTGTGAGTGGTGATTTGTTAAACTTGATTTAGTTGCAGAAACTTTTTTAACTTTTATTTTGATATAATTTTAAATTTACAAGAAAAAAAAAGGTTGTAAACAGAATCTTCTGTATTCTTTACTCAGCTTCCCCTAATGTTAAAATCTTACATAACCATGGTTCAATTATCTAGACCACAAAATTAACATTGAAACAGTGTTATTAACCACAAACAGATCTTATGTGAATCTCAGCAGTTTTTCCCACTATTGTCCTTTTTTCTGTTCCAGCATCCAATCCAGGATCCCACATTACATGTAGTTGTTACATCTCCTTAGTCTCCTCTAGTCTGTGACATTTCCCACATCTTTTCTTTGTTTTTCATGACCTTGACACTTTTGAAAAGAATAGCCAATTATTTCATAGAATATGCCCCAATTTGGCATTATCTGATGTCGTCTCATGATTAATTTGACGTTTTTGGGCGAGAACACCACAGAAGTGACATGCGCCCTCTTCAGTGCGTCGTATCAAGAGTATAGTTCTCATGTCTTATTACCGGTTGTATAACTTTGATCACCTAGTTAAGGTGATACCTGCCAGGTTTCTCCAGTGGAAAACTACCATTTTCCCCTTTGCCATTAGTAAGTATATTGGGGGGAGATGCTTTGAGACTATATGAATATCCAGTTGCAAGAACTTTTTCTTCAAAGGATATTTTATGTGAAGGTCTAGCATAGAAAACAGGTAGAAGTGAGTTGTGTCGATTGACATGGATGTGGGATGGGGCAACAGCCCAGTAGCCTCTTCCCACCTCCCTCCTAAAACAACCCCTGAGTCACCTCTGTTGAACTCCTAAGCCTCTGTGGAATGCTGAGAGAAAATCATGGGTCTAGGTTGTGGTTTTTGGCTTTTAGTTGTTATGATTCTTACATATGCTATAAGCCTCTTCAATCAAAACGTTCTGCAAGATGGTTTTCTTCCAAATTGAAATTAGCAAAGTTAGATTTAATGTACACAACATGAAGTATAACTAATACCAATCAGCAAACTTTTATTTAGCACATTCTGTATATCAGTCACTGTGCTAAATCTAGAGAACATAAAATTCATAAAACACAATCTCTGCTCATGAATCCTGCATCTTTTCTTTCAGAACAGAGAAGAATATATAATCTAGACCCACGGAAGAAACATGGAGGGAGAAAACAAAATAAAAAATTGGCTTTTGGGGGAAATATACTTGAGGGTTTTTTTGTTTGTTTGTTCTTTGATTGAATGCAGCGGCCACTTTGGCCTAATTGGCCATCATGTCTTGGTCAAAAGCAGTTATTTCCCCTCTGAGAAGCATATATACTTTTGCAGAAAAAAAGAGAAATAGATGCAGTTCTAACCTCTCCCCAACCACAAAAAAAGACCCACCCTTTGGTGTCTTTGATTCTCTTTTCCACATTCAAAAGGATCCAAATCCTTGTCCTTCATGGATGAGGTGTTTTAGCTGTCCATAATTACATTATTATTCCAGACACTGTCAAAATGCTTCTTGCTGAGGAGGGAGGATTAGGCTGAGGAGGCTGGAGCTTGCTGCCAGTCATCTGCCCTTTGCCTGGAAAAGGAGATTATACCTCTGGAACCGAGGTTTCTGGCTGAGCCTTTGTTACTTAATTAGTCTCCTGTCTCTTTTCCCTTTGTAACAGTGGCAGAATCCAGGACGCACCCCCTTTTAAATGAATGCAAATGCCTCCAATGAAGTTTCATAGTCGTTTATTTTAAACAAATCAGAGAATTGTCAAATCCACTCTAGTTGCAGGGAATTCAGGGGCAGGAAATAACTTTTAAAAGTGTGTGTTTCTCAAGGGAGTAAAGTAGCAAGTACCATCCCTTTAAATTCTATTTAACATGAAGTCTTTATTGACTGCTCATGATGGTTCTGCACAATTTAATGCTCTTTTAAGTGAATATTATTTAGCTTCTTCACGCAAGTCATTGCAGCCTCGTGGATCTGTAAATTTAGATGCTGATCACAACCAGAAGTCAATGTATAAAATGGTTACAATTTAATTAACCGGTAATAGATCTTATGCAATGTCAGGTTAAAGGGAATGTATAAATATTGCTTTATGAACCAGCCTCTGCAGAATGTGGAGACACTGGCCATTCTCTCTCCTCTTTCATGGAATGAGTTATGAGATGGCCCTATTAACTGCAAAGGAGTGGGGGGACCCATTATTAAACAGCTGTGTCCAACCAATCAGCCTTGAAGAATTTGACTTAAGAGATCAGTAAAGATTCCTGACACTGTTAATTTCACCTTTTGAGACACCATTGAAACTCATCAACTCATGTTTTATCTTTCACTTTTGATGTTGCAAGGGAGAGAGAAAGTTTGATGGCTTACAAGTAGGTTTGAGCTAAGGAACAAGCTTGAGGTCAACCTATTCACCTTATAGGTGGAGAAACTAAGCCCCAGAGAGGGGAGAAACCTGATAGTCTCTTGACACTGTGCAGCACCACCACCAGTCACTGCTGGTGAGGTCAAGGACCTCTGCGAGGTTTCTCAAAGTCTAAAATCCCTTGGGAGTCTTACTCAGACTTCTTGTCTCTTTAGAAGATGAAGCCCTTGGGCACTGGAGCGCATTCATTCTGCAGCTCTGTATTCAGCACCAAACAAGGGAAAACATGTCCCATTGCCCTTCTTCCACCAGCCAAGTAGGCCCCAGGCAAGAGTTCTATTCCTACTGGCTGAGGCATAGATCTCCCACTGCCTTGGTAGAATGGAAAGAGCCAGAGGTCCCAGTGCCACACGTTCTCATTCTGTGAATGACACCTGAGGCAAACCATGGTAAAATTCCTACCTATCTAGGTCACTGTTGTACCCTCATGGTCTAGCACAGCATGGGCACTTAGTGGATGATTATTCTTCAGGAATGAATGAATTCACCTCAGATCTGTGAACCATCATCTGTAGAATGTGAATGATGACTCAACCTATATCTACCCCATTTGGGAACAAGTGAGATAACGTATGTAGAAGAGCCATGAGGGCTCCGTAAATGTGAATAGATAGTTCGTGTGGGTTACTGGTACTATTGTGACATCGTAGGTTTTAGCTATACTGCATTTAGGTCTTTGTGCCATGATTTTCCTTTGACAAGGAAGGCATCTTAGTTATTGTCAGTAACATTAACTGACAGTATCTTGTCTAGAATGCAAGACCCCTAACATTTAAAGAAACCTCACATGCATTCCTCTTCCCCCTCACATGCATTCCTCTTACAAGTTAGGGAGGGGCCCAGAAAGTTAGTTTACATGCCTGACATGATGCAAAGAATCTGGCTAAGCCAGGACTAGGTCCTAGGTCCCCTGATTATGTACCCCCCAGCTCAGTGCTTCAAGTCTTCATTCCTTTTGGAGAAGCTGTGAAGTATTTAATTAGTTAGTCTGAGATGCGATATATGTCAGAGCTGATTACAGTTGGGGGTCTGGTGGGTATTATTCTCCAGGGATACACCCTGTTGTAGTTAAATGACCCCAATTAACTCCAACACTCAAGACAGCCCAGCTGGGCAGGTGTCACCAAGGGCTACTTTGAGGTAGGTGCTGGCTCCCAGTGTTCCTCAGACGTGTTCTTTTCCACCTCAGCCTGACCTGCTATTCTTCCCCTGAACTCCCTGTTGATGCCGAACAGAAACCTTAAGATGTTGAGAAGCATTTTCCAGTTAAGAGCCATGAGATCATTTTGCTTGCCACTAAGCTGGGCTCTAGCTTATCTCCCTGGAGGCTGTACTCCCAAAGCCCCCAAGTTGTCCATGTAATGAGCAGGAGAAAGGTGCTTTAGGTTCCCACCAGAATTGGGAATAAATCCCTCTTCTGAAGTAGGCCCTGTTTTTATTCTTTTATTGTTAACACCAGTAAAGGCAAAAGAAGGCTGGTTAACTAGTGCAGATTAAAGAACACAAAAGAGGTGTGACAACTGAATACAGCATATAACCCTTGATAGGATCTTGGTTTGAAGAAAAAATAGCTATGATAGCAATTTGGAGATGGACAATAACAAATATTGGCAAGAATGTGGAGAAACTGGAACCCTTAGACATTGCTGCTGGGATGTAAAGTGGTACAGCCACTTTGGAAAATAGTCTGGTGTTTCCTTAAAAGGTTAAACATAGAGTCATTATATGACCCAGCATTTCCATTCCTGGATATAAACCCAAGAGAATGGAAACATACGGCCACGAAAAAGTTGGACATGAATATTCATGGCAGCATTATTCAAAGTAAACAAAAGGTGGAAACAACTCAAATGTCAGTCAACTTATGAATGGATATACAAAATGTGGCATATCGATACTATGGAATATTATTCTGCTGTAAAAAGAAATGAAGTACTGGTACTTGTTAGAACAGGAATGAACCTTGAAAACGTTATACTAAGTGGAAGACGGCAAACACAAAAGGCCACATATTGTATGATTCCATTTTTATGAAATGTCCAGAATAGGCAAATCTATAGAAACAGAAAGTAGATTAATGATTTCTTAAGTAATAGTGAGAGAAGGGAAAAATAGGGAGTAACTGATTATCTTAATCCATTCAGGCTGCTATAACAAAATGCCATAAACCGGGTAGCTTATAAACAAGAGAGATTTATTTCTCACATTTCTGGAGGCTGAGAAGTCCAAGATCAAGGCACCAGCAGATTCAGTGTCTGATGAGGGCATGCTTTCCGGTTCATAGACGGTGCCTTCTTGTGTTTTCACATGGTAGAAGGGACAAGGGATCTCTGTGGGATCTGTTTTAATAAGGACACTAATCCTAGCCCCATGACCTAAACACTTTCCAGAGGCCCCACCTCCTAATACCATTACCTTGGGGTTTGGATTTTAACATATGCATTCTGAGGGGACACAAACATTCAGACCACAGCATGTATAATGGATACAGAGTTTCTTTTAGGTATGGCGGAAATAATCTGGAATTAGATAGTGGTGATGTTTGCACAACCTTTTAAGTGTTGCTTTGCCTCCCACGGATTTGTCACCCCTTTTCACCTGGGTGACGGAGCCACCAAAGATTACTCAAAGCCCATCTCTTTTGAGCAGTGAGAAGCCCCAGAAAGGGGTTAATATCCCAGAACTTCCTCAAGTGCAAGGCATTTCTTCCATTTGGCAAATTAACCATGAATTGGGGTTCTCTTCCTGCATTTATTCTCCAGACCAAGAAGTTACAGGAAAAGACATAGGTGGGGTTTTGCTAAGTACAGTTTAACAAGTTTTACAATAGAAGCTGGTAACATTCAGTAAAAACAAATCAGATGACATTCTGTTAGGCAATTAAGAGATCCACTAACAAACATTGATTTAGCAAACATTCCTTTTCCCTCCAGCAGCTTTTTAGTAACTTTACATATCAATTAGTAACTTGTCTGTCTTTGAGCCAGCAACCTTGCTGTGTTACAATTCTTATCTTGCAACAGAGACTCAATAGCCTGGGGAAAATTTCCTGTCCTTTGCAAGGTCAATATTGGAAACTGCAAGGCTTTGGAAAACTAGGCCCTGTGAGGTACGTTTGTTTTATGAATCCTCTAGATGTAAGAATACTAAAAAACATTGAAATATATACTTTGAAAGGGTAAATTTTATGTGAATTATATGTCAATTAAAAAAATAGGGCTGGCCAGTTAGCTCACTTGGCTAGAGCATGGTGCTGATAATACCAAGGTCAAGGGTCCAGATTCCTGTACCAGCCAGCCACAGTAAATAAATAAATAATTTGGGGGACAATGGGAAAATTCAAATATGGAGTGTATATTAGACAATAGTTCATGTCAGTGTGGTAATGGAATTGTAATTATGTAGGAAAATGTTCTTTTGCTTGAGACATGAATGCTGAAGTGTTTAGTGGCCAAGCGTCATGACATCTGCAATTTACTTTCACGTGATTCAGCAAAAAAATATATATATAGGTAGAGAGCAAATGTGGTCAAATATTAACAAGTAGCAAATCTAGGCAAAGGGTATACTGGTATTCTTTTTACTATTCTTACAACCTTTCTGTTGAAAATAGTAGACTGCTACATAATATTTTTATAAGGCAATGAGGTGGAATTTTTAGAATACCAAGGGACAGAGGTAAGTTGAAGAGCTTCTGGCTATCTGCCTTGGCCCTTTAGTCTCTATCCAAGACAAGGATAAACAAACACTTGTTTCAGCCTTCCTCAGGTGAAATTAATTTCATTTCTCAGCAGTACAAACCCTTACTTAGCTGTTCTTAGGGAGTGCCCAAAGCCCACAGCCCAATATTGTGGGCCCCTCATGTTGACTATCAAATAGGGGGCTTTCTTACGACCTCCAGTGTGCAGAAATGACAGCCATCAGGACCACCAGTCGCATTTCCCTTCCTGACCTCATTCTGGGCAGACTTTCTTTCCTGTTCCCTAGGGGAAACACTAAAATGGCCAGCAAGCATCACTTCAGGACAGAAAGATTTCTCAGTGAGTTTTTCTAGACCTCACATGTTCTCCCTTTGTTGCAATATTTAATTTTAGGAAGGGATGTATGGAGCCTTGTGGTAACTGGACAAGTCTCTAGTTTCCTGTACCCCTTTTCCAAATATGGAAAAAATTAGCAAGGTGGCAGCCAGTCTTTAGACTCATGAAGGAGAATTTTGTCAAATCCCTTCCAGAACAAGAGGAAAAACTAAATAACCAAGAATGTCAGACCTGGAAGGGACCTCAGAGCTTCTTCATTTTTTCAGTGTTGACAAGGTTTTTCACAAGAGAAACCCACTGATTTTATACCCCATGCCCACTCGGGAAATATAGTCAAAAGCATTTGCCAAAGCCTTCAAACCAACAACTGCTTTTACAATGTGCAGGCTGATTTTTCAATGTGCAGATTTGCTATGAATTTATAGAGTGTTTTGATTCTAAATTCACAATGTGCATCTTTAATGGCTCCAAGTTTGGATAATTTCATGCTGTTTATATCCTAGCAGCAATGGTTTATGCATATTTCCCAAGTTATTACCCTCCTAGGAGAAGAATGAACAGCCTTCTTTTACAAAAGACAGTCCCATATGTCCTGGTTTAGTGCATCTCTCTTCAAAGATCATTATGCATTGAGATGTCAAGAAAGCATGGCAGCTGGATGAAGTACCTACACCAGTTTGCAGGCAGGTGGGCTTTCGGGTTTCTGGACCCTCTTTTCTGGCTCCCAGATGGCCTTGCATTTGAAAATCCCCAATTGGCACTCTGCAGTCACCTGGAGTTTTTCTATTGAGACATTTTTCAATCTCATTAAAAAAAAAAAAAATATATATATATATATAGCACCCACCTCCCACCACTCTCATCAGGAAAGAAATTTGTTAATATGCAATGAGAACCTTACAAAAATGATCCAGGGATTTTCCTTCTGAGAGTCCAGCCAGAGGAGATAATTGGAAATGTAGAACGTATAGAATGTTTATTGAAACTTAAAAAAAAATTTAACTGTGGTAAAATATATATATCATGAAAAAAATGTTAGTAGTGGAAAACTTGGAAGCACTTAAATGTCCAGCACTAGGGGATATGATGCATCCATGTACTAGAATATAATACATTCTTTGAAAATACTTTCAAAGAACTTTTAGAACAGGAAGTTTCTCTTGACACATGATGGATGAAGATAGCTGGTTCCAGACTGCCAGTTAGGTCTTCAGATTTCAGACATATGGGTTGAAACAAGATAAGAAGGGTAACCACAAAATTATTAACGATGATTACTGGATGGAGGATTTCTTTAATTAATTTTTTAATTTTCAGTTAATTGTAGATTTCACATGCGTTTATAAGAAAAATTACAGAGAGATCCTGTGTACCTTTTACTAGTTTCCTATAGGGAATTTTAATTTTCTCCTTTGTGCTTTTCTTTTTCTCAAAGCTACAGTCAGGGAAAATAAAATTGAGAGCTATCATTTTTAAAAGATAAACTTATCCATCCTTCTGGATAACTTTCTCCAGATTGTAATTGATATCTCCTTTCCCTATAAACCCACAGCCCATTGCCTGGCCCTTTGGTCCACTGTATCTTAGCACCTTCTGCTAATACTGGAGTGAATTGCATCCTTGCCTATGTATGGGCTTCCCCGCAGTGAGCTCATGTAGGTTAAACAAGGCATACCTTCCAAAAACATCAGGATCACTCAAACAATTTGGAGAAGAAAAAAACCCATTATTTTTATATTAAAATAAAACATCTAAGTTAGGGAGTAGAAAGTAAGATTTGAGATATGAGATGAAAATATAAGGTAAAGCAAAGTAGCTGTGGCTACTTTAGGTTGCGTGCTCTGAGCATATCATCTCCTTTAGGGAAAGTGGCAGCAGGGTGGAAGGTGGCGGAAAGGTTGAGAAGCACTGCTAGTAGATGTCCAAGAAATGCATCTTGAATGGAATTGGGCAGTCTGCTTCTTCAGCCGCTTTCTTGTCCCTGCTCAGCAGGATGTCAAAGAACACACAGCACTGTAGGAAATCACTGAAGAAGACGATGACTGGAGTCCTTCTCTTTCATTTTTTAAAAAACTGTTGAGCTTTTCTCTCTCTGCCATAGGTCCCATGTCTTGCTGGAAATCACACTACTGAGGGAACCGGGGGCCATGGGTTTGATTCTCGGACTCAGTATTGACCTGTGTGTGAGCCTGGCAGGACGTCTTATCTCCAAGTTGCCTTTTCCTTGCCAGCAGAATGAGGTGTTCAGACCAGACATTGCAAAGAGTGCTCTAACTCTGAGATGCTAAGGTTCCATCAGCCCAAAGCATGGGGTTTTCCCAGATTTCTGAAACTTCTTGCACCTAATTGAAAGTGCACGATAAACTTGCTAGAATTTTAGCATCTTTAGACATCAGTCTTCACTGATTTGGGTATTTCTTTGCCGCCTCAGTGAACCTTGGTGTCAACACTGCTCTTTTGTCATAAAGGAAAAGAAGGCTCAAAAGAAAGAAGGTTGTAAAAGCTGATTAACAGGATACCCCCTTTTTTTCTTTCCCCTGAAGAGTATCTTGGGGATGTCAAAAGCAATTTTTATAGGCAGGTTGGTCTTTTACAAGAGATGTGTTTACAAAGCATGAAATTAACATTTTGCACAGAGCCAAATAATTGCTTATAACATGGTGACTTTAGCAGCAGGTTTGCAGCTTGAGCAGTTATTAGCAAGGTCAGATGGTATGTGCAATAATGCAATTAGCAAACTCTATCATCAAAGCAAAGGTAGCCAAGCACCTCATGAGGGAGCAGGTCCCTTTTCCTGAAAAGTTCTCCTATGATGTCATTCCAAATGTTGGGAGTGGCACAGTGCATTGACACTGCAGTCCACTGAACACCACAGTGTTTTGGAAAATATAAAGAATCTGAGATGCCCTCATCTCTCTGTGGCTCAGATCCAGGTGTGTGGAAGAGAAGGAAACTCTTTCTTCCTCTATGCTTGCCCCTCTGGCAGAATTTATACTCTAAAACAAGGAGAACAAATTAATGCTTGAGATGGTCTCTGCCACCTTGGTGGGAAACAAATAAATGTTTGAGATATTCTCTACTGCTTTGCAGAGTAAAAAGTTGCAAGCATTAGAGTCAGGCAGACCTGGGTTCAACTCCTGGTTTTACCACTTGCTACATCTGTGGCCTTGAGCAAGTTATTTAATTCCTTTAAAATCTTAGCTACTGTCTGTAACCCTGGGGATAATAATTGTACCCACCTCCTGGCTTGTTTGGAGGATTAAATGAGATAATGCATTGAGAAGGAATTATTCTAGGGACCAGCACATAGTATGCACCCATTCATCCATTCATTCAGTTTATTCAGCTAACATTTATGGAGCACCTATATGTGTCTGTTGCAGTGCTCGGAGTTAGCAAGCCAGGTGTTACAATGAGCCAAAACAGACACTGCCCCTGCCCTTTTGGAGCTTATAGTCCAGGCACCGATATGCATTCATTAAATAATCACTCTAAGTAAAAGTCTACTTACTAATTTAGTGTTCTGAAGGACAGGACCATACTGTGTCTTCCAGCACCTTAGGTTAAGAGGTCAGGGAAGACTTCCCAGAAGAAATGGCATCTGAGCTGAAATGTGAATTGAATCTGGTGGGGAGTGGGGGGAGAGGACAGGATGTTACAAGTGTTCAAGGGAAAGGAAGTAGCTTATGCAAAAGGCACCATGGCAGGAGAAAGTGAGGTACATTTGAGGGACTTAGAAAAGTGAGTGGAGCTCTGGCCAAGGGGAGCATGGTGCAGGATGGGCTGGAGAGGTGGGCAGAGGCCAGGCCCTGTAGAACCTTCTAAGCCTGTTAAGGAGTTTGGTTTCATCTTAAGAGCAGTGGGAAGCCATTTAAGCAGGGGCTTAAAAATCATTAAGCTCAAAAAATGTTAACTATTATTGTTACTTTCTGGGAACTTGTATGCTACATCCCACCATTATCAGTTCTCTTATTGGATTTTGTGAATACCTAATTTTAAAAAACACAAAAATATCCTATTGATCTGTTTGGTGTTCTGAAAGCAGAATCTGTAATACCCTAGAATCACTTGGTCTATTATGAAGTGCTTCCTCCTCTATGTGGTATCAGAAGAATGCTAAAAACAGCTTGGATCCAGGAAAGAAAGGTGAGACAATCAGAACCACAGCAGGGCCCAACTGGACATGGCTGGAACTAGCAGACTCCATGGGCCTGCTGAACCAGAGCAGCTTCCACAGTAGAGCGAGGCCCCTCCAGGCCTCTGCCAGTGAGTGGTTAACAGGCTGGCAGGTGGAGAATGGTGCCAGTGGAAGGTGCAGACAGGACATCCGCATTAGGGAATCTGGGATACCCCTGGGGCTGGACTGGCAGAGGGCAGGAAGAATTGGGCTGTGAGTCAGAAGATCAAGGGGGAGCCCACAGTGACACTAAGGTGAGAGGTAGGCCCTTGTCTGAAGGAAGAAGGAAGGAGTCTGGGCACTGAAGCTAGTACAAGAAGTCCAAGTAGTCTGACCCAAATAAGGATGCTGAGCCCCACAACCTGGGATCAAGGGAGCCTACTCTTTCTCCTGTCTAAGGCCAGACTGATTCCAAAAGACAGTGGCTTGGCTGAGGGAATCACATGGTCCTGTTAGGGCATTTTTGACTCATACCTTGATAAATCCATGTCAACTGTCTGGCTCAGAACTAGAGCTCCTAGAAACTCTACTGCCTACCAAGAGCTTGTATCTCACATCTTTCAGCCTTTCCGCACACATTTATCTATCTCTTTCCTGTGGTAAATCCCATAGTTGGAACAGCATAGTGTGTATTTGTCATACATACCAGCTCTATATCTATTATTTTATCTAGCTCTATTTAGTCTAGTGTAACTGGGTAACTAGTTATAGAGTTAACTGAACTTAGCATCATTGTGCATAAGAAAAAGGGCCAGGCCCAGCTGGAGATTTCCTGGACCCACAGACTCGACAGGCTTTTTACAGAACAAGAAGCAGACAGACAGTGCTTTCCACATCCTCAGCTGAACAACATGAGACCGCTGGTTTCATGGGTGACCCAGTTCAGAAGATGGGGATGACTGCTTCCATGGACATGACTCCTTACAGTCATGAAATGCTTTCCTATACGCATTCTCCTCTGGTCCTCCAACCAGCTGGTTGAAGTAGCCTGGGCAGCTGTTACCCTCACCCTTCTACAGATGAAGAAACTGAAGCCTGGTTGATGGAGTTTGGATGTGTTGTCCCCTCCAAAACTCATGTGGAAATTTGATCTCCAATGTGGCAGTGTTGGAAAGTGATTGAGTCATGGGGGCGGATCCCTCATGAATGGATTAATGCTCTCCCTGGGGGACGGGGGATTAATGAGTTCTCACTCTGTTAGTTCCCACGAGAGCTGGTTGTTTAAAAGACCTTGGCACCTTCTCTTTCTCTCTTGCTTCCTCTGTCTTGCTTCCTCTTGCCATGTGATCTGCTTGTACTTGCCAGCTGCCTGCCACTTTTCCACCATGAGTAGAAACAGCCTGAGGCCCATGCCAGATGCAGCTGTCCCAGAATCATAAGCCAAATAAACCTCTCTTCTTTATAAATCACCCAGTCTCAGGTATCTCTGTGATAGCAACACAAAACAGACTAAAACAGAAAATTGGTACCGAGGAGTGTGGTGTTGCTAAACAGATACCTGAAAATATGGGTGCAGCTTTGGTACTGGGTAATTGGCAAAGGTTGAAGGAGTTTGGAGGACTTAGAAGAAGACAGAAAGATGAGGGAAAGTTTGGAATGTCTTAGAGACTTATGTGGTGGCAAGCAGAATGCTGATAGAAACGTGGACAGTAAAGGCCATGTGGATGATGAGGTCTCAGATAGAAGTGAGGAACTTATTTGGAATTGGACAAAAGATAACCCTTGCTACACCATAGCAAGAAACCTGGCTGCATTGTATCCATGGCCTTGGACTTTGTGGAAGTTAGAACTCAAGAGTTGTGAACTAGAGCATTTGGCCAAAGAATTAAGCAGCAAAGTATTAAGGATGCTACATGGCTACTTCTAACAGCCTACCCTGAGTTATGGCAGCAAAGGCATAATATAAAGCCAGAATTTAAAAGGGAAGCAGAGCGTAAAGATTTGGAAACTTTGCATCCTGGCCATGCGGTAAAGAAGTAGAGAGCTAGAGAACAATGCAAGGGTGAAGCAGATAAATTGCTTGCTAAAGACATTATCTTGGCTGTGAGGCAGCCCAGATGCTAATAGTGGAGAAAATGAGAGGAAAGCCCTGCAGGCATTTCAGAAGTCTGGAAGGGTGCCCCACCCATCACAGACCCTGAGGCCTAGAAGGACTGAGTTGTCCCAGAGGACAGACCTGGGGTCCAGCTGCCCTCAGGATCCTGCTTCCTGTATCCCAGCGGCTCTGGCTGGAGCGGCCCCAAGTGTGGTTCCTGCAGCAGCCCTGGAGAGTAGAGGCCCCAAACCTCAGTGGCGTCCATGTTGTGTTAAGTCTGCAGGCCGGCAGGATGCAAGAACAGTGGAAGCGTGGCAGCCTCCACCCAGATGCCCAGTTGTGCCCAGGATGCAGGACTTGGAGTCAAAGAACATTATTTTGGAGTGTTAAGACATAATGTCTGCCCTGCTGGGTTTCAGAGTTGTTTGGAGCCAGTTTTTCCTTTGTTCTGGCCTATTCCTCCCTTTTGGAATGGGAATGTGTACCTTATCCCCGTTCCACCATTGTATCTTGGCAGTAGATAAATTTGGTTTTGACTTTTTCAGGTTCACAGCTGGAAGGACTTTTGCTTTTGGTCTCAGATGAGACTTTGGACTTTGGACTTTTAAGTGGGTGCTGGAGCAAGCTAAGACTTTTGGGACTGTTGGGATAGAATGATTGTATTTTGTATGTGAGAGTGACATGAGTTTTCGGGAGCCAGGGGCGGAATGATGGAGTTTGGATGTGCTGTCCCCTCCAAAACTCATGTGGAAATTTGATCTCCAATGTGGCAGTGTGGGAAACCAATTGAGTCATGGGGGTGGATCCCTCATGAATGGATTAATGCTCTCCCTGGGGGAGGGAGGAATTAATGAGTGAGTTCTTGCTCTATTAGTTCCTGCGAGAGCATGTTGTTTAAAAAGACCCTGGCAACTTCTCTCTCTCTCTTGCTTCCTCTCTCTTGCTTCCTCTTGCCATGTGATCTGCTTGTACCCACGGCTGCCTGTCACTTTTCCGCCATGAGTAGAAACAGCCTGAGGCCCGTGCCAGATACAGCTGTCCCAGAATCGTAAGCCAAATAAACCTCTCTTCTTTATAAATCACCCAGTCTCAGGTATTTCTGTTATAGCAACACAAAATGGACTAAAACACTGGTCATTAAGTGCTGCAGTCAGGGTCACTTGTGAAATCACAGCTCCTGGAACACCAAGTGGTCAGTCAGGATTAACCTGCTGGGAGCAGGTTGTGTGGTTCACTCTATGCCTTAAAAAAAAGATATGGTGGGCAAACGACATGATTGAAGAAACAACAACCTGGACAAATATTTAAATCCTGTAAATGAGGGTGGGGCTGTATGTAGAGCAGACAGTGCTTGGTGTAAGGGTTTAACAATGGATGACTTTGCTGCATTCAAGCTTTCCAAGTACAAGGGCGTATGTGTGGCTCTGTCTGTCTGTCTTATTACATGTCCATTTCCATCTGGTGAGGAAGCTGAGGTTAATATGTCTATAAATTTTGTGTCCTTTGAGCACTGCTGTATTTCAGGGAGTGCCACATGTCTAGTCATCCGTGACTCCTTCAGGAAACTAAAACACATATCAGGAGAGGAAAGCATTGAAAGCCAGAAATACAGGTAGAGTCCATGCTCAGGTTCAGGCCAGCCAACATAGCATGTTTTTTAGAAAATAGCCTCTGTTGTATGAAGAGGAGAGGCTTCTCCCCTCCTCTGCCTCCATCCTGTGTAATTTTTAAAAGCATGAAAAATGAAAGGGGGCCCTTCACATATGAGACAACTATATTCTCAGGTCTCACACCTTCCTTACAAAATAGCCCTAATAAGGCAACTTATAATTATGCTTTGCCTGGCAGCATATTTTTGCCTTCTGAGTGAAAGTTGAAATTTCTTGGCAAAGAAACGCCATTGAGAATAAGCCTACCTTTTCTAACCTGGTGCCAGGTTGCCCCTCTGTGGCAGTCTTCCTACCCACACAGGCCTCCTTGCAGAACTTAAGTCATTTCACCAAGGAGTTCTTCTCAACTCCTTCACTTATCCCAAGGGTGCAGGGAGGGCTGAGCACCCCTCCTGAGGGAGCCACACCAGTCTGATTAACTAAGGTAAATAGGGGAGGGATTGGCTGAGGCTTAAACTCCAGGCAGGTAACCTAGGCAACAGCAGAGAGTCTGCACCACAGCTAAGTAACATGGGATTAATTTCTTCCCAAATCTGTGGCCTTCTGTTAAGTTCAGAGTCCACTTCAAGAGCCTCAAGAAGGAGCTGGCTGTTGGATAACAGGGGGAAGGGAATTAGAGCCTGCGGGTTTACTTGTAGGTGCTTTGTTCCCTTCGGGAACATGATGTGGGCAGTGTAATGGGCAGACGTAACATCAAAGACCTTGTGGTCAAGGCAACTCACAGCTTTAGAAACTTCAGCAAATCCCTTCTGAACCTTGGGTTAGCCAGCTATGTGTTCCTATTCCAGACTTCCAAGTCAGTTTCCTCATCTGTGAAATAGAGACAATAATAATAGTGCCACCTTCTATGCTTGTGGTGAGTTTAAGGGCTGGAAATTGCCTGGCACAGAGCCTGGCATATAGGGAGTCTAATAAATGTTAGCCCTTTGGGTCTTCTGTAGTGAAGAAAAAGGCCCCGGGTGCTCTGTCTTTTTATGTACTGTTTATGATCAGGCAGAAAATGGGCTTAGCCTAGAGAGGGATTCAGGGTTTCCAGTGGTTAGAGAGGGGGCTGCAGATAGGGAATGCTGGGGGAACAACTGAGGCACAGAAGGCAGGCAGGAAGGTTGGGAATCAAAGGGCAGGAGCCTGAGGGCAGGAGAGCAGTGGAGAGGCAGGCATTACACCCGGAGAGCATCCAAGGCTGGAAGACGAGCATCTTCTAAGGCCATGGGGATGGAGGTGTTGCCCCTTGCAGGAGTTTGATTCAAGCCTGAGTTCCCTTCTAGTGGCCCAGACTGTTTGCTGAGCATGCAGTTGTATAGCTGCTCCCCCTGGCTTAACAGTGGCCAGTGTAGAGAACCTGATTCTAGTTGTTTCTCCACTGTGTGAAACAAAGACCATGGGGAAATAGGGTAATGTGAAAAAGACATGTGATCTTCCTGTTCAATGAGGGAGGCCAGCAGTTACATAGTGTATGGTTTCTGACACTACTAATTGGATTGGGGAGAGAGTTTGATATCTGTTGAAACATTTGAGACTTTAGCAAGTTATAAAAGGAGAAAGAAATGCCAGGAGCATAATGTCCAGTAAGTAGCCCTGGATCTGGCTGTATAACCTCAGACAAGTCAACCTTTTTAAAAAATTTAGAAGGAATATGCAAGAAATTGTTAATAGTGGTTATCTCTAGGGATTGAGTTTAGGGGGTTGGAGTGGGGAGAGGTTTTTATTTTTTATTGTATACTTTTTTTGACGGTTTGAATCTTTCACCATGTGCCTTTATTATTTTTATAATTGCAAGTCAAATTATAGGGTTTGGCTTTTAAAAAATGCAGTGAAGGGGTTGGATTAGATCATTGGTTTTTTAAACTTGTTTTTTAAGCAGTGGAACACTTTTCACATAATCTTACTTGAAAGCCTAATTAATGTGTAACAAAGAAAAAAATCAGAGCTCCTCTTGCTGGGACTCCCCCTCCAACTCCCAGTTGCAGCATGTCCAAGGGATCCATTGAACAAAGTTTGAAATTAACAAGTTTAAATGATTTCTCTCGGGCTCCTTTTACCTCTTCAATTCTATGCTTCTCTTTTATTTATATAGCAAAGGAAGCCGGGGCATCTTAGCCCCGTGGCACAAGCTGCTGCTTATACTGCAGCAGCTGCAGACACATCCTGGCCCTTTGCACAGGCAGCAGTTGGAAAAGATGAGCTGTGCGCAGGCTGAGTATCACTCAGACTCTGGGGGACAGGAAACAGGTCACCCTTCAATTGCTTCTTCTGGGTTGAAATGATAGAGAAATGTTAAAAGGTAGATTTTGCAATGATTCCAGGGAAAACTGAACCTGGGGCTTTGCTAAGCAGGATGCTACAGGGACAGTGGCATGATGTTAGGTAGAAGAAGACCTATTCACCTCGTAAAAACATGCTTATAAACACAGACCTGCTGCTTACTTGCACTTTGATCTTTGCAAGTTATATAGCTTCTCGGAGTCTATAAAAAGGAGAAATACTAGTGCATACTTCCTAGATTGTTGAAAAGATTAAATGAGATTGTAGGTCTATGTGCTTGGCATAGCACCTTGCCCATAGTAGCAGCTCAATAAATGTTGCAATACTAATCATAATCCTCATCACCATCAAATTCCTGGACAAGTCATAAAATGGCCTTGCCACCTCTTCCTATGTATTCTTGGTGAAATCTAACCTCTCAGGACCTCATTTCCTTACCTGTAAATTAGAGGTGTTCCAAACAGATTAGGAATTGCAAATTGGTGGCCTGCTGGACAAAATCTAGCCCACAAACATGTTGGCTTAACCATTGTAATATATTAAAAATCAAGAAATGCTCCCTAGAATTTTCCAGCTTCTCTTTAAAAAATGAATATGTGGTTGTACTGGCCATCATCTGACAACAGTTGGCTAGAGCTGGGGTGGCAGCTGCCCCCCCACATGGGCATGTATACACTTGCCTTTCACAGCCTCCTCCTCCTCTCCATCTTCTCTTATACCTGGCCAACCCCCTTCACACATAGGCAGTTGGTTTGCAAAGCCTGGCTTGGAAGGATTCAGGAATTTTGTGCCCGTATCCTGGTTCTGTCACATGCTTATTCCATGACCCTGAGCATTTTATTCCCTGAGCGTGCTTATTCCCTGACCCTTCACCTCTCTGGATGAGCACAACACCATCTAGAAAATGAGGGAGTTGAGCTTCCAGCCTCAGCTTTCTTTGGGTCTTCTGTTCCGTCAAAATAAACATTTACCAAACCTTTCCTATTTCCAGGAATTCTAAGGGGCACTTGGGAGGAAGCAGAGATGAATAAGAACAGGGCTGGCCAGAGATGTTTTATATCAGTGCCTCTCAGAGTATAGTCTGCAGATCAGTGCCAGCTCACAATGAGATAAATACAGGAATTAAGGATCAGCATTCAGAAACTTTTGTGGCACTTTAACAATGCCGTGATGGCCAGGTGCAAGCTCAGTGGACTCATCTTGTTGAATAGACACAGATCAGTTCACATGCTGTCAAGCTCACGTGGTGAATTGGATGTGGCGCAAGCTGCATGCTTGTTCCAGTTACTACTGGTGCTTAACAAATGCCCTAAAACGTAGAGGCTTAAAACAACAGCAGTCATTTATTTGCTCACAGATCTTCAATCTGAGCAGGATTTCGCAGAACAGTTCATCTCCCCTGTACACAGTGCCTGCCAGGGTGGGTCAGCAGGGGCCAGCAGATCCACTTCCAAGGTGGCTCATTGATGTGACTGACAAGTTGGTGCTGGCTGTGGGTTCCTTTCCATGTTGGCCTCGCCACAGGAGCATCTTCATAGCATGGTGGCTGGGTTCCAAGAACGAGTGTCCCTTGAGAACAAGGAGGAAGTGCACGGCATTTTTATGATCTAGTCTCAGAAGTCACATTGCATCTCTCTTGTCAGACTCTACTGATTGAAGCATTTACAAAGGTCTGCCCAAGTTCAAAGGGAGGAGACATAGATTCCACTTATTGATAGGCTTGTGGGAAGCTCTAGTGGGACAGAAGATTTTGTTGCAGCTAGCTTTGGAAAATATAACTTGCCATACTGAGAGGTATGTTTGTTTCCTGTTGCTGTGTAACCAGCTACCAGAAATTTAGTGCTTAAAATAATACACATTTATTAGCTCAGAGTTTTATAGGGTATAAGTCCAAGTAGACTTGGCTATATTTTTCACTTGGGGACTCACAAGGCCAAAAATCAAGGCATCAGTTGGGCTGGGCTATTATCTGGAGGCTCTGGGGAAGAATCCTCCTGCAGCCTCACTCAGGCTGTTGGCAGAATTCTGTTCCTTGTGGTTGTAGGATTGAGGTCAGCCAGGGGTTGCTCTGTGCTCCTAGAGATCACCCATACATGGCCCCCTCGATCTACAAAGCCGGCAGAGCCACACCGAATTTTTCTCACTCTTTGAATCACTTTGACTGCCTTTTATACTGCCAGATGGAGAAAGCTCTCAGATTTTTGTGTTACTAGGTTAAGTCAACCTGTATAATCTCCCTTTTGCTATATAACATAATGCAATCACAGGAGCAATATTTCATCATATTCAGAGGTTCCATCCACACTCAAAGGGGAGGGAATAATAAAAGGATGAAGGTCATTGGAAGTCATTCTTAGAATTCTGCCTACCACAGATGGTTTGGTTCACAATGAATTGGAAATCAAAACAAAGTGGTTCTTCATCGCAGATAGTTTAAAAACACTGGCTTGGAGTCCAGTAGGAGGGAATGACATGTATACAAATGGCTGTAATTTAAGACCTTAAGTGCTAACTTCCAAAAAGAGAAGGGTAGAGAGAGTGCAGTGAGAGGTCAAGGGAAGGGAAGATTATTTTTTAAGTGGAGAGAGATAGAATTAGGGCTTCTTGAGGATGTGGTATTTGAACTGAGCCTTGGAAGACAGGTGTGATTTAGATCTTTAAAAATGAGGTGAAAAGGGCCGAGCCCGTGGTGCACTCGGGAGAGTGCGGCGCTGGGAGCGCGGCGATGCTCCCGCCGCGGGTTCAGATCCTATGTAGGAATGGCCGGTGTACTCACTGGCTGAGTACCGGTCACGAAAAAGACAAAAAAAAAAAAGAGGTGAAAAGACTGGATTCAAACAGTTCTATTTCTATTTTGGCACCTTTGATACAAACACAGAACTGAATTGAATCCTCTCTGAGGTCATTTTACTACTTCTTTCTTACCACAAACTGTGCTGTGTAACAAACGATCCCAAAGCTCAGTGACTTCGAACAACAACCATGTATTATTGCTTACATGTCTGCAGATGAGGGGTGTGGTCTCTCTGGCCTTGGCTGTGTTGATCGAGCATCTCTGGTCAGCCATGGGTAGGCTGGATGGCTTTGCTGGTCTGGCTAGGCTCTCTCACATCTTTGGGGGTTGGCTGTCTGTCACCTAGTCTGGAATGGCCTCAGTTCTTCTACACGTGTCTCATCTTCTATTTGCCTCTCATTCTGTAGCATATGAGGCTGGGTTTGTTCTCATAGATGAGGCAGAGGAACAAACAACAGGGGAAGAATGCCAGTCTCCTGAGGCTTAGGCTCAAAACAGGTATTCTGTCACTTCTGCCTCTTTTGGCCAAAGCAGGTCAGGAAGCCAGCCCAGCTTCAAAGTTGGAGAAATAGCCTCCACCCTTGGTGGGAGGAGCTGCACAGTCCCATGGCACAGGGCACAGATATGGGGAGGGATGGATCCATGGGCCACTTTTCTCGTGGATCTACCACAGTCATCCTGAGAAATCCTCCTAAATTGTCTGGAATAAAATAACTTCAAATGCATTGTTTCTCAAACTAAGCCAAGGTTTTTGGAGAGATAGGTGGGAAACCATTTGGGAGATGTAAAGTGATCCATCAATCAGAGTTGTAAGAAGCCAGGCTTATAAAACAGACTACAGCCTTCTTTGTGAGTAGACGATAAAAGGAGTATTTCAGGACAGCTGTATCACCTTTGCTCATGTGGTGCCTCCACCAGTGCACATTATACTCATCCTTCAATGCCAGCCCCAGTGCCTGTCTGCAGACCCATTCCCAGAACCATACATCTCGGAAAAGAACACATGGTTCTTCTCCAGGTCCCAGGAGCAATTTTTAGAGTGAAATCATCTCAAATCTGGCCTGTATTGTATACAGAAACTATTGTCTTTTATGATATGCTTTGAAGCACCTAACCTAAAGCCAGCAAATAAGTAGTTACACAGTAAACATGTATTAGATGAATGGATAGATGGATGCATGCCTGGGTGAGTGGACAGATAGAAGACATGCTTCAGAAGTTGACTGAAGACTTCCTTTAGGAAATGTTACATTATCATAACTGTATTTCCCTCCTTCCAAGTTATTGTGTTAGCTTGAAATCTTGTGTAGTTGTTTCATGTCTACATGCTTAAGAAAAAAAAATGACAACACTGGATCACATGTTGCAAGGGGAGGAACCATGTTCTGTTCTCCCTCATAAACCCTGTCATTACTGGTATCACAACGAGGTCCATGAGTTCCCTAGGATTGTCATCATTCTCTAGCAGGCGGGGATGGGGAAACATCTAGTCAAATAGGTTTGTGAAATGCTTAATTAAACAAAGTTAGATTTTTTTCTGTAGGACTATAAAGAACCTTTAATATGTTAATATACATTGTGAATCTCCAGAAGAGCAATAGAATACGTAAGGATTGAAAACTGGAAGGGTTGGCTTTTTTTTAGAGGGAGGAGGAGGAAGGTGTAATTTTTTTATTGTAGTATAAAGTATATATATAATATATATAACATATTAGTTATCATTTTAACCATTTTTAAGTGCACATTTTATGGCATTAAATACATTCACAATGCTGTGTAACCATTACCACTGCCTATACTCCATTTTTTTTTCATTCCCAACTGTACTAACACCCTTTAAACAGTAACTCCTCCCCTCCACTCTCCTTACCCCTTGGTAACCTCTATTCTATTTTCTGTCTCTGTGAATTTGACTATTCTAGGTACCTCATATAAGTGGAATCATATAATATATATCTTGCTGTGTCTAGCATATTTCACTAAAGTAATATCTTCAAAGTCCATCTTTGCTGTAGTATACATCAAAATTTTGTTGCTTTTTATGGCTGAATAATATACCATTGTATGTATATGGCACATCATGTTTATACTTTTATCTATCAATGGAAACTTACATTGTTTCCACCTTTTGGCTATTGTAAATAATGCTACTGTGAACATTGATGTACAAATGTCTGTTTGAGTCCCTGCTTTCAATTCGATTAGATATATACCTAGGAGTGGAATTGCTGGGTCATATGATGGTTCTACGTTTAACTTTTTGAGAAACTGCCAAATCGTTTTCCACAGCAGCTGCACCATTTTGCATTCCCATCAGCAATGTAGCATGAGGGTTCTCATTTTTCCACCCACATCCTCACCATCACTTGTTATTTTCCATTTTTAAATTATAGCTATCCTGGTAGGTGTAAAATGGAATTTCACAGTGGCTTTGATTTGTATTTCCCTAATGACTAATAAGATTGAGTTGTAAGACTTCTTTATGCATTCTGAATACGTCATTCATCAAATACATGTTTTGTAAATATATTGTAGTTCATGGCTTGTCCCTTGAAAAGCAAAAGCTTTTAATTATAATGAATTCCAACTTATCAATATTTTATGTTGTTTGTGTCTTGTTAAAGAAACCTTTGCCAAAACCAAAGTCATGAAGATTTTCCAACATATCTCCTTCTACAAATTTTGTAGTTCTGGCTCTTGCATTTAGGTCTATGATCTATTTCAAGTTTATTTTTCTGTATGGTGTGAGGTAAGAGAGGAGGTTTATATTTTGTCATATGGATATCTAACTGTTCCAGCATCATATATTAAAAAGATGATCCTTTACCCATTGAATTTGCTTAGCTCCTTTGTTCAGAATCCACTGTCTGTGTGTGTGTGTGTGTGCGCGCGTGCACGTGTGTGTGTGTGTGTGTGTGTGTGTGTGTGTGTGTGTGTGTGTGTGTGTGTGTGTATCTGAACTCTCCACTCTGCTTCATGGATCACATGTCTATCCTAAATCTAGTACCACACTCTCTTGGCCACTGTAGTTCTAGAGCAAGCCTTGACATTAAGATATGTAAGTCTTCCAACTTTGTTCCTCTTTTTTTTTTTTTTTTTAATTGTTTTGGCTATTCTTCCAAGTACCTTAGATGTCAGTTTCTACAAAGATGGCATTAAGTCTATAGATTAGTTTTGAGAGGACCAACATCTTAACAATATTGAATGTTCTGACCTATAAACATGATATATCTATTTACTTAGATCTTTGATTTGTCTAGCAGTATTTTATAGTTCTCAGTGTATAGGACTTATACATTTTTGCTAAACATCCCTTAAGTATTTAATATTTTGACACCATTCTAAATGGTATTTTTATTTCAGTTTTCAGTGTTTCACTACTAGTATTTAGAAGTAAAATTGAAGGGTCGGCCTGTGGCTCACTCGGGAGAGTGTGGTGCTGGTAACACCAAGGCCACAGGTTCAGATCCTATATAGGGATGGCCGGTTCACTCACTGGCTGAGCGTGGTGCCAGCAGCACCAAGCCAAGGGTTAAGATCCCCTTACCAGTCATCTTTAAAAAAAAAAAAAGAAGTAAAATTGATTTTTGTATATCAATCTTGTATCTGTAACATTGCTAAACTCACTAGTTCTACTAGCTATTTTTGTAGATTCCTTAGCATTTCTTATATAGATAATCATGCCCCGAGCAGATATTATTTTGGCCTTCATTCTACAGTCAAATGTTGACCTTCATTCTGCAGTCAAAAAAGAGAAGGGAACCTGCCTAAGGTGCTACTCTTCAAAAATACAGAGCCTGGAGTCTGAAACCTGGGTATTCTGGTTCCTCCTTCAGGGTCCTCCCCACCACACTGAGCTGATTTTCAGTCTTTCACACCTCAAGAGAAGAAGCTTATATCAGTTAAGATTAGATTTGAATAGGGCCAAGCCCGTGGCGCACTCGGGAGAGTGTGGGAGCGCGGCAGCGCGGCAACGCTCCCGCCGCGGGTTCGGATCCTATATAGGAATGGCCGGTGCACTCACTGGCTGAGTGCCGGTCACGAAAAAGACAAAAAAAAAAAAAAAAAAAGATTAGATTTGAATGGCTCAAATAAGATAGAAGTTTATTTTTCTCCCATTTAAAAGTCTAGAGATCTGCAGCCCAGGACTGCTATGACATAAAGTCCTCAGAAACCTAGACTCCTTCCTGCTGGTGGCTTCACTATCCCTAGGGTATGGCACTCCTCCTCATGGTCCCTTATGGTGGCATTTGCATTCTAGACAGCAAGATAGAGGAAGGGATAAAAAGGAGGGGCAAATGTACACACCACCAATTTCTTCAGGTGGGTTTCATGAGACTGCGTCATAGCCCGTTTTGTGCTGCAATAACAGCAGAGACTGGATAATTTATTTATAAAGAAAATAAATTTATTTGGTTCATAGTCTGGAGGCTGTAGTCCAAGATCAAGGTGCTGGCATCTGGTGAGGGCCCTCTTGATGCATCATGATGCATCTTGGGTGCACACACATGCACAAGAGAAAGAGAGGGTGGGCCAAACCTATCCTTTATAAGATACTCACTCTTGAGATAACAACATTAATTCATTCATGAGGGCTGAGCCCTCATGACTAATCACTTCTTAAAGGTTCCTCCTCTCAGCACTGTTGCATTGGGCATTAAGTTTCCAACACATGGACTTTGTGGGGCACATAGCAAGCCATCACACAGCATCTCTGCTGAACATCTCATTAGACAGAACCTCATCAGGATGTCAGGGAAATATCTTTATTCCAAGCACTCATATTCACAGCTAAATTTCTATTACTGTGGAAGAAAAGGAGAATAGCTCCTAGGGGACATACAGCAATTTCTGCCACAAACTTTATTAAAAGGTTAGGAATCCAGAAAGGCAACAGTTTGGAAATGAAAGAAGGAAGAAGGTGGAAGAGTTGACAGCCCATTGCATCTTTCGGAAATCATCTAGGCTCAGGTGAGCCAGCTCTCTCTGGAGTTTTTTTAGCCCATTAAGTTGACCTGAAGCGATTTAGTCATAGGATAAAGTTAAACCTCAGAACCCCTTTATGGTATTAAATCCTTGTGACTAGATAAGACATGTCTAATCCCTGGATGACCTTTCCTTCATCTAGAAAAGATACAACAAAAAGTGTCTCTGCTCATTCATTCATTCAGCAAAACCTGATATCTCTTACCCTCGTGGAGCTCACGATTTGGGGAGAGACAGACAATAATCAAACGGTCACCCACATGAATGTGAAATCACATAGGAGCAGTGAGAATACCATAAGGATACATCAGGGGCTGTGCTCTTGTCAGGGGTGGGGGGTGGAGGAGGGGTAGAGTGGGGAAGTTTGCCTGAGGGTTGGATTCATTCCTGCAGGAGTGTCTGCTTTCACAGCAGTGTGCTGTGTTGTGGTTGCACCTCACGCATCCAGCCTGGGGGCACCGTATGTCTAAGAGATCACTATGTAAAAACAAGAATGTGAGAGTGAGGTGGGGGAGGTGAAGGGTGGATGCTGCCAAGGACCTTCAGAGCCCTTTGTGGGCTCCACCTTAAGAGAAACGGAGAAGAGGAGATGAAGTCAGCAATTCCAAGATGGCAGATGGAGGAGGCCAGGGTCATCGTCCAGTCAGAAACTCCTGGTGGGCCAGGGAAGAACCCAAGGAGCTAATACCAGAAGGAATATTCTAATAACTCTAGCCATCCTATGGAGGAAGAGAGTTTCCCATCCCCTGAGTGCCCAAGCCAATCTCAGTGACTGTCCATGTGCTGTAGCAGAGAAAGAGTCACTGGATCTATCCATCCAAGGAGATGACATCTCAGCTCCCACTCGGCAGCTAGAACAGCAACTCTGTGAGCATGGCACATGGAAGGCCCCAGCAGTTATGGGTGAGGGGAGGACAGCACCACAGGAGGGGATCACCATCAGTCACATTCTATCTTCCCCAACCCCTGTCCTTCTGCCCATCTTGGTGGACCCTTGCAAGTAATGAGCAGCCAGCCAGCCTGAAGATCTAAGACTGTAATCAACCAGTGGATCACTGTCTACCAGTTGGGAATTCACTCTCCCAGCTTCAGGCAGGCATGGCAGATGGGTCCTGTCCCCCGGCCCATGCTAGCTGACTATAAGGGCCACTTGGAGCACAGTGTTGAGGAAGATTCTCTTGAGTCTAGGATCCACAAGGAAGAACATTAAATAGATTGGTTATGTCTGTCTTCATCCTAGTGCAATTACGATGAAGAAAAGGGAAGTATACATAAAAATGCTTCGTAAATTGTAATGTACGATCCAAACTAATAGTGGCAGCTACAGTTTTTGGTGCTTCTTAAATACCAAACACCACTAGGAGCTATACATTCTGTATCTCATTTAATCCTCAAAATAACCTTTATGCTAGATACTGTTACTGTCTCCTAGTTTACAGATGGGAAACCAAACCTTGGGAAAATAGTGTAACTTGCCTAAAGTTGCAGAGATAATAAGGAGTAGAGCTATGACAGACTCCAGAGCAAGTGCTCCTATTCACCTTGTTTTGCTGTCTTCTAAATGTAGGGGATTATAATTATTACTACTAATAGAACAACTAGTCTACTACTTGGCGGGTCAGCCCTAAGTCCCCAACAAGGAAATTAATAGGATGTGTTTGCAGTCATTTTTCAGTCCCTGGAAGGTTGGAACTTGCCTTCTTTTGAGCTTGCCAGTTTTGCCTGCTTTTCTTTTTACCATAGAAAGCAATGTAATGACCCTCTGTTATGCACAGCTGCTCAAGCCTCTGAGAAGAACACTTTTTACAGGGCTTCCTGGGACTAGGCACATAGCAGCCAGACTGAGATTCTTCAAGATCCCTTGTGAACTGCTCTCTTCGTGCAGAAGCATGATTTACTTCAGCAGGTTTTCCTTTCTTAAGAACTGACTGTGTTCTGAGCGCCCTTCTAGACCCTGAGATGTGGGGAGGAGTGGGCAGATAGGTACTATTAGCTGTGATGGTTACACTCATGTGGTGGTTGGCAGTTTGCAAAATGCTGTTATATCAATTTTCTCTCCAAGCCTCAGTTTTGTCATCTACAAAGTGGATATAATGACAATAATAATATAGTTAAGTCTCATCTCATGAAAGAGTTAGGCTATAATAAACTCACCACTTAAGGTGAAAATAACATAAAATCAGAATCATCCTTGACAATCACCCATGGAATATAAGGACAAACCACCTTTCAAAAGTCCAGTTTAGGCAGTTTTTCTTCCAGCATGAAAACCTATTACTGTTTCTTTGGCTGTAGTAATCGCAGCGCCTTCTGAGGTAATGAGAATACTTATCTTCCAGGAGTGGGCTCACTCAACACAGAGTGAGAGAACTTCTGGAGACTGGAGAGAACAAGGGCTTCTAGGAGGCCATGGGGTCTCAGGCATACTGAGCATGAGGGCGGGAGGCTCTTGGCCTCCCCAGTTAGGATTTCTCTTTCCCTTTTTAACTGTGTGTCACTGAATTCCTGAAATAGACATATCTTCTCACTTCATTAGGTCTGGTTTCCTGATTTTCTTTCCATGGAGAGTATTGCAAGTTGAAAGTAGCATGTGATGAAACAAACACCAGGCTAGGTGAGAGGAGAGCTAGGCACGGGTCCCAGGTGGGTCCCACCTGCATCTATGGGACTGGGGGAACCGGATCTTACAGGTAAACTGCTCACCTGAGTGTCTTAAGTTCTCAGGCTACATTTCTTCACTCAGACCCGAAGACTCTCATGACCCTATTTTAAAAGAAAATGTATCTGTGCCCATCCTTACTTCTGCCTTCCTAGGCCATGCTAGCATCATCTCTTCCTGCACCAATGTGATAGCCACCTCCCTGGCTGTGAGGAATGCCCTCACCCATCCAATGCCAAAGGATGAACACGGAAACACGAGGTACAACGAAGTGAGACTTTAATTACAGCCTTGCAAGGTTTGGGTGTCTGAAGGACAGGCACACATGAAATGGTTACATTGAGCAATTTATTCCCTAGTGCGCAAGTCCCTTCCCCCACTTCCTCATTGGCTGAGTACAACTATGGGGTAAACAATCTTTCTGAATGACGCCTAAAATTTATTACCCCCTTGCAAGAAATTCCTTTGTCTGTGGGCTCAGGACAAGCCTGCGAAAAAGGCCTGCTAAAGCCCTGTGAAGAGAGCAACACCAGGGAATGAAGAAAACAAAAGGAGCTAGCAACTAATTACCATCTCAAGGAGAGCCTTATCTGTTCAGTGACCCTCTGGGAAAATGAAGAAAACAAAAGGGGCTAGTAACTAATTACCATCTCAGTAAAACACCTTCAGATGAGTCATTTCTGAAGATGAATCACTTAGATTATTTTCTTACACTGGCCTCCACCCTTCCTCTTGGCCTCCTAATCCCTTCTCCATTTGGCTGCAAGAGAACTTTCCAAATGCAATCTGACATTGTCACCTCCATATATAAAACACATTTCCTGGGGGAAAGACAAAATCCTTGTCTCTGCATGCTTCTCATTCCCACCAGGCTTCCCCTTCTCTGTGCACCACACACACTGCTCTTTCAGTCCCTCCTGTGTTTTATGTTTGCCCAACTACAGGGCCTTTGCATGTTCTTGCCTTTTCCTGTGTCTTATATGCTCTGTTCTCCTCTATCTACTGAGTTAACTCCTAATCCAATTTCCTCAGGGAAGCCTTGCCAAATGGTTCAGAACTCCCTGATCCAATCTGAAGGAAAAGGACTCTCTTTGCACCATGTACCTCTCTTTTATGCACCTGCCCCTGTAGCTATTTTATTTGTGGCTCTGGATTAAAGTCTGTATTTCTCTCCTTCCACACACACTCCTATGAGCTCTGTGAGAGTGGGGCCCTTGTCTGCCTTGCTCACCAATGTATCCTGCCTCAGCACCTAGCACAGAGCCTGGTTTGTGTTGTATTCATTGTACATTCATGTGGATGGATGTACAGACAGACAGATGGAAGGATGGATGAGTGGGTGAGAAACATAAATAAAAATTATCAAACTATCAATCGGTGAGTTTGTGTTTGGGGTGTTTCTTTTGTTGGTTTTTTTGGTTTTTTTCTCCCAGTGATTTGGGTACTTACTATGAAGAAATAGTTGCAATTGTTCATTTAGAACAGAAAGGAAAAATTACTGTATTCTGTTTACCCTCTAGATAATAGACATTCTGTTGAGCTAGGGCTGGTTCTGGAGCTCACAGACCCCTTGAGCCTGTTCACAGACTGGGTCACAAACCCTTCACATGCCAGGCTGGGTCCCCAGACCCCTCACACGCAGGGCTATGAGCTAGGTAACCAGCCAAAAGGTCCTTGGAGCCGTAGGCTCAAGAGCGTGGCCGCATGGGGCAGACGCCTGAGGGAGTCAATGCCAGCCAGGTGGCAGTGCCGTGCATGCACACTAACTCCACCCACACACAACTTGCTTACAAAGAATGCACCGCACCACCCCCAACCAGACCTAAGGCGAGGGGGCCTGATTAAATTATTCTATTTTCCCAACAATCCACCCCTTCAGGGTCCCTTGCCATACAATCTACATGTTCAGAATCTTCCCCGATGTTCCCTTAGAGAGGGTAGACGACCCTTACGTTCACATATTACACATTCCATCCCTGTCCCAAAAGTCTTTAGCTTGTTGCAGCACCAACTCAAAAGTCCAAAGTCTCATCTGAGAGAAAGGCAAAACTCCTCTCAGCCATGAACCTGTTGAGTCAAAAACAAGTTTATCTACTTCCAAGATACAGTGGGACAGACATTGGGTATCCATTCCCATTCCAGAAGGGAGGAATAGAAAGGAAAAACAGGCCCCAAAGAAATCCAAAACCCAAACAGGGCAAATGTTAAGCACACTGGGGCACCTTGACCCCTAAAGCACTGGGCAACCTCCCTCCTACAGCTCTACCAAGTGCAGCCCATTGAGCTGCCCTGGTGCCTGCAGCTTTTCCAGACTGGCGCTGCACAATGCCAGTAGCCCTATGGTTCTGGGCTCCTGGTGGCAGTCCCACCATCCTGTCTCCACTAGACATTTCCTCTGTGGGGGTTCCGACCCCACTTTTCTGTTCCATATTGCTCCATAGACCTCTGCAGCGGCTCCATCCCTGCAGCAGGTCTCCGCCTGAGTCCCCCAGCTTTTTCATACCTCTTCCGAAATCCACTCCTCTCACATACTGCTGGCCTGCAAACCTAACACAACATGAACACCACCAAGGTTTTTGGCTTTTCACGGGTGCTGAAGCAGGATTGCTTCAGCCAGAGTGGCTGGGATGTAGGGCGCAGTTTGCCAAGGGCAGCAGTGCTCCAGGTCTGTCCTCTGGAGAAACTCAGTTTTCCTAGGCCTCTGTGATGGGAGGGGTACTCTCCCAAATTTCTGAAATGCCCTCGGGGTCTTTTCATTGTCTTGGCTATTAGCATCTAGTTTCCCCATCCCCTCTTCCTGGCTCCTGAATTACTTGAATCAGCTCAGCATACACTGGCTATTCATTCACAGTCTCGGGCAGTTCTGCAGCATTCATCCACAGTTCGAACAACTGCATTCACTCAGTCACTTTTCTTGGGTTTATATGGCACCTGTAGAGCCATCTACTTTCTCGGGTTTATACAGCACCTGGCCAGCCATTAGGTTTAAGTGGCAGCCTCTGAGCCTTCTCGGGTTTAAGTGGCACCCGGTGAGCCATCTGCCTTCGGACAAACACGATGTGCGTTTACTACATCATATGCGTTTACTACATCGTCTCCAGAGCACATTACACCATCCACCCTTAGGTCCCATAGCTTCAGCAGCCAACCAATTCATCCTGGGTAGACGAGACATAGGTGGTGAACTGGGTCACCTGTGGGTTGCCCACCAGTTGTCCGTCTGGTCCCATAGGCTGCTCGTATTTCAATTTCTCATGGACAACAGGTTGTGCCTGGAGACACATGGTCTCCCTCAACTCACCACTGGGTTGGTCGTCTTCCCTGGTGTGAGAGGCAGGAGTAGCCAGTCGCTGCACATCATCCTCCAGGATGATCATCCACGCTTCCAACAACTCTGCTTTCTGCCACAAATCTCGATCAGTCTGCAGCATAGTGAGCAGCAGCCAGGCTCTGGTCAGCAGAAAAGTGGCCACCAGGCACCACATGCTCAAGGATAGCCACTTTTCCTTCCCTTCCCAAGGGGTTTTCTGCTGTAGTGCGTGGTCTATGCTGGCTTGCAATACAGTGAGCAGCAACCAGATCACAGTCTACAGGAAGGTGGCCATAGGGCAGAGCATATTCAGATGTAGCGACATTTCTTCCTTCTTCCAAGGGCTTTTGGCTCTGTACCTACTCAGAATCCTGCTACAACTATGCCAATTGTCAAGCTCTTTTACCTGCCTGTAATCCTGCAATGACTATGCCAATTGTCAAGCTAGGGCTGGGTCTGGAGCACACAGACCCCTCGAGCCCATTCACAGACTGGGTCACAATCCCTTCACATGCCAGGCTGGGTCCCCAGACCCCTCACACGCCAGCCTGGGTCACCAGACCCCTCACACACAGGTCTGTGAGCTAGGTAACTGGCCAAAAGGTCCCTGGAGCCGTAGGTTCAAGACGGTGGACGTCCGAGGCAGTCAACACCAGCCAGGTGGTGGCACCGAACATGCATACTAACTCCACCCACACATAACTTGCTTACAAAGAATGCGCCACACCACCCCCAACCAGACCTAAAGCAAGGGGGCCTGATTAAATTATTCTATTTTCCCAACACATTCCAAAATACCTTGGCTTTTTTTCCCCCTGCCATTTAACAAGTCTTTTAATGAGCTTTCACACCTTAAGAAGCAAATGACCTTTTCTAGAGCCATCTATACAAAATAAAGGATGAATTGGATGGGTGGTATGGTTCTGTGAATGGAAACGTAGGATCAGCCTTTTTAAACAATGGCTCCTATCCGTGAGTGACCTTCCCCATAGGGAATGGGGACCCATCCAGATTTCAGATTCCAACATCCTGGTGTTGAGACAACACAGTTATTGGAGCAGGGAAAACTGACCTGGCCCGATTGCTGCTTGGAACAGCAGGAGGTGACTGACATGGGCCCAGGAGATTTAGTCTCATAGTTGCTGAGTTGTAGCATCTCCTAAGATTCATAAACAGTTACATTTTGGATTGATTGATAAAAACAATCCAGCTGATGTCTTCAAAAATCATGAAGAAAGTACATTTATCTAATTGTTCTAACTCCTTTGCCTGAAGTAACTTTATGCTTTTGGCTAAATTAAGCTCTACTTGGTCCTCTTTGAAGTGTAATCTTGAAGGTAACCTTGAAGAGAATGCTTTGCTGTGTGCACGTGAGAGAGATGGTTATTAGAATAATCTACTTAGTAGATAAACAAATGTTTGGAATTATGCAGAGTCATTTAAACCTCAAAGCAAAAACATTCCAGTGCCCTTGTAGGGTTGGTTGAGAGGAAGGTGGGGGGAAGCCATCCTAAAACTTACAGCAGAATCTGATCTGTAATATAACCTCAGACCCTGGAAGAAGCAGATGACCTGCTCAGTTTTCTTTTCAGCATTGCTGTTTTAGAGCACACAGTCCTTCCATTGTTCTGAAGACACTGGCCAGCTTGGCCAGAGACACAAGTGTCCTCACCGAGCAGGCTTTGCCAACTCTGCAGTCTGGGGATTAAAGTATGTACTTTCACAAATCTCTCTTCTTGAGCAGAATACACTCGGCCTGCTTCACCACCATTCTTTCCTCCCTCCAAAGGGTGCCAAGCACGCTAAACAGTGATTAAACAAAGATTAAAATTCCATATGTGTGTGTGAGTGTGTGGCTATTTGAACACTAATCTATTCCTTTAGTGGAATGTTAAGTAAAAGCATGCAGATTCCAGAAGCAGTTAGTTAGAGCAGCCAGTCAAAATCCATTTTCAATCTATTGTTTAATGTGATTTCCACACTAATTCTGCCAGCCTTCTCCACAAATTCTCCCTAGCCTCTCTTGCCGTGCTCCTTCCCAACCCCTTGCCTCCCTGCAGCAAAAGGACATCTGGAAACTGAGGAGAAGAAAAGTAGCAAAAGATGGTTGAAGGAAAATAATCACCACTTTTATGGAAAAATCTTTTGAGTCTACAGAATTAAAGAAACTTAAAGTTGCCTCTGGAGTGAAAATCCAGACGTGCTCTTTTAATAATATTGTGATTGCTATTGCATAAGAACTGCTATCTTTTGAGAAGTGTTGTTCGTGCCTTTTCTGTTGCTAAAGATCTGTGGCATTAGTTTCTATTGTAAAACACCACTATTAACTAAGAACTTTCTTCTTTCCTTGAAGAACACTGAGTTTCCACATGGGCATATGACATCCTGTTAATGAGGAAACTGTCTAAATCCTGTTATCGGCAACAGTCAGTTGAATTGGATCAGGTGTAAATAGGTTGCCTCTGCAGGACCCACAGTTTTGTTATTAGATTCCCATTCCTCTCCTATTCCCCAAACATGGGCATCACAAGCACCAGAACATACTTTGTTTTCATAAACTTTCTCTAAAAAGAATGTATTAATAGTAGCTGTCCATTGCTGAGAGGACTTAACTTTATCCTAGATACTAGCTAAATACTTCATATAGAGAGTAGCTCAGTTAATTCTCCCAACAACCCAGAAGTAGGTACTGTGTTCTGTTAGTATTCCTATTTATCAGTCAGGGAAACTAAGATCTACCTGCCCAGGAAGTGAAAGCTAGGTTTGTGCAACTCTAGAACCAGAATGCTGTAAGTCATTAAACTAGACTACGTACCCCATTGATGAGCAGTTCATTCATTCATTCATTCTGCTGTTATTTATTGAGGGCCTAAAATGAGCCACGTATTGGCCTAGAAATGCACAATAACGAGCCCAAACATACATGTCCCTGCCTTGAAGGAGCTCACATTCTATCCCAGGGAGAGAACAAGCTATAGGATCTAGGTCAAGTCCATTCTACTCTGTTAGTCTCAGATTTCATATCTATAAAATGAGGCAGCTGTTATTTAGATAATCATTTTCCAACTTTATTGTGAATCAGAATCACATGGAGAATGTGTTCAAAAAACTCATCTTCCTGGGCTTCTGTCCCTAGATACTTTGACTTAGTAGATTTAAGGTGGAGTCCAGGAGTTTGCATCTATCATGAGGGCCCAGTTCCCCCAAGAACCATGCTTTGAGAGAGACCAGTTTGGCTGTAAATGCTATTAATGCTTACAAGGGATCTGTATTGTCTTGCCTGGAGCCCCAGTGCGTAGCACTCTGCCTTGCACAGAGTAGGTGTCGATAAACATTTGGTAACAGTTCAAATAATCTGAAGTTTTTAAATCTGCTCTCTCATGAAATTCCATGGATGGACCTCAGAGACTCCTAAGTCACTTGAAATTAACCACAATTTTTGTTAAGGTTTGTGGGTAGGATTTTAAGGAATCCAGAGAATACTCTGTGAATTTAGGACTGAAACAAGTTTTCCACCCTATAAAGTCTCAGATCTATTATTGGAAACCTTTTTAACCTAAATAGTAAAATGTGAGTCCTATATCAAGGTGATTTGGTGAGAAGATGTCGACTGAGTCAATATTCACAATCTGTGTAAATTTTGAGAATGTTCAGGATATATTGTTTGTGATTTTCTCAGTTCATCTGGAAAGTACCTTTTGGGCAGGTAGTGCCATCTTCATTTTTCAGGTGGGAAAATTGAGGTCCTGTGACTCCATAGCTTGTGCAAGGTCATACTGCAAGGGCCCTTTTCACGAAAAACTAGCCTGGGAATCAAAAGACATGGCTGTTACTCTCTTGCCTGCCTTGTGGCCTTGATTGGGTAGCTTGGCCTTTTTGAACTTCAGTTTCCCTATTTGTAAGATGAAGAGAGGTGGACTAATTGTCTCTGAGTAGCTGCTTAGCTCAGATGTTTAAGGACTCTAGCAGCTGTGTGCTTAGACATGTAGAACTCCCTGTGTCAGCAAGTTCCGAAATCCTCTTGGTTTAGGCAAGATGTAAGGACTAATGAGAACACCTGAAACAGCATGGGTCACCTCTACAGACCCTGCAAGGGAGGGAAGGAGGGAGGAATGCACATTATTAAGGCAAGGGCAGTGGAGTTGAGTATGAAACTCCCAGGATTTGGAACCTTAATTCTCAACACTGTCAGTTCAGCAATCCACCGTTTCCTTTTGAGAACAAGGTTCAAGTTTACTTCCGTGAGGTCATGACAGTACCCTATTCTCAGTAGCATCAGAAGGACTTTCATACGCACATGGAGGAAACATTGCCCTTCATGGAATCGTGGACTCAGGAAATGTTCTTTGAAGCTTGCCTAACCCTTGCTACTCAAAAATGTCTTTTTTGGACCAGCAGCATCAGCATTATCTGGGAGCTTGTTGGCAATGCAGAATCTCAGGCCCCACTCCAGACCTACTGTATCAGAATCTGCATTAACAAGATCCCCACGTGATTCTACTACACATTAAAATTTGAGAAGCACTAGTCCTAACCAGCACTTGATTCCCCTCCTTCACATCTTGATGTCAAGCTTTCTATACCTGGCCTCCTCTAGCATCTTCTTCCAAGTGATCCTGTTGCTTCCTAGCACCAATCCAACTTTTGGAATTTCTTCTCTATCTTAGGCTGACCTATAAATCACTCAGCAAACCTCTACTATTGGCACTAACGCTAGTCTCGGGATGTCAAAGAACAAGGTAACTCCTCCCATGACCCCCAGGGCTTCTTATCTCCTAGTCCTCATACAATAGTTTCTAATCTTACCCATCCAGGATACATTTCTGTATATCTCAGCATGTTACAAACTCACTGGGGCCGGGCTGGTAACACAAATGAGAGATGAAAGGCAGGTGAAAACAATAGGGAATGGTGTAGACTGTGGCAAACTGGAGACATGCCCCACCCATACAGGGCAGCCTTTACTCAGCTCAGCTGAGGGACTGAGGGAACTTAGTCCAAGTATTGACATATCTTTTGGTTTATCAAAAGAAGCCAAAAATCTTGATAAAACTATGAAATTTTCCTGTTTTTTACAAGCTAGAATTTAAAACAAAAACAAAAAACAAGCACACACCTTGAAATCCACTAGATTGTGTTTGCAGGGGATCATATGTGGCCCACAGGTCTCAGGTTTTTGCAGCCTTTGATGGTAAATATCTGCTTAACTTGGATACAGTAGCCCAGGTTTGGTCTGAGCACAGAGCAGGCAGGATTATCACCTCCTTCATTCTGGACCAGAAGTTCTCAAACTTGAGCAAGTATCACCATCTCTTGGAAGGCAGAGAAATATAGATTGCTGGGCCCCACCCCCAGAGTTTCTGCTGCAGGAGGTCTAGGGTGGGCCTCAGGAATTTGCATTTCTAACAAGTTCCCTGGTGGTGCCTACACTGCAGTCTCAGGGACCACATTTGAGGACCATGGCTCTAGATTTGTGCCTTCCATTAAGGCAGCGTCAGTTTGCAGAGCATCTTTAGTCCTACCAGTGACCTAAAGTCATCAGCCAAAGCTCCCAGGCTTTGGGTAGCAGAAAAGGGAAAAGGAATTGGGACCAAGGACTGGAGAAAGGAGAGCAAAACAGTCCCTGACTGATCAACCCAGACATAGAAGAAGCAGACTATGACCTTGGGCAGTCCCTGGCCCACCTCAAGGCTTGGTTTCTCTGTCTGATATAGGGAAATGAATCTAGTTCAGTTTCCAAATATATCTGTTTGCTCATTTTGGAGATGCATTCATCTATTTGTTTTTAGCAGAGGAACTTTTTAAAAATGAAATCCCACCTGCAACTCCATTAGATAAAACAGATGTGTTATTGCTCTGACTGAAGAGGTGGGGGGGGCGGGCAAGCCCCTACTTTCAGCCTCCCCCTTCTCAAGATAGTGCCTGAGGCGGGCACCCCTTGTAGAACTATAGCTCAAACCTGAACTGATTAGGTGGTCCTTTAAGGACCTTCCAGCTTAGCTTCTGTGATTTCTAAAAATCCAGAGAACTGTCTGAAGGCACAGGCCTTTGTTTTTTATAGTTTTCTTTCCCTGTCTGACCAAGGCATCTAGCATACCAACTTTTAGAGTTATCTTCTTGCAACTCCGAGAGTGTGCAAGAGAGAGAATGCAGAGGATTGTTACTATCACTGGAGCTGTTGTAAAGATGTTGTGGAAAATTTACTAATGCAGGGATCAGCCAGAGACTTAATAAACAGGCGTGGGGATGATTTTTTTCAAGAGGCTTCTTGTTAGCACTAATGTTCCAGCACACCACATGTTCAGGGCCTTCACAGTTAATTATATAGGAAATAGGACTATTGGATTCTGCACAGTGGAAAGAACAAGTCTGCAGGATTTTTAATGGGCAAGGTGATCCAGAAAGCGTTCTCATTTACGTGAACACAGAAGATGTGTAAATAGCTGTGCGGAATACTCTTAACTTGGGAAGGTTCTAACAGACCCTGGAGTCTAAGCCCTTAGACTTGACTGTTGGCATGGGAAGCATCAGGTTCCTTCCGATGACCCCAGCCACTGGAATGCAGCCTTCTTTAGGGAAACTACTTCCTAATAGGCCCACCAGAATGGGCTCACCTATGCAGACACATAATGAATGCCTTCAGAGCCCCCATGGCCCTGCAGGCTGCTCTCTTCTGGCTGCTGTATATTCCTTTTTTTTTTTTCCCAGTCATTCAATTGCTTGTTCATACAGTCCACACCCCTTTGCCAAATGTTTGCCCTCTTTGGTACTGGGCGCTTAGGACCATAGAGATGACCAAGATCTACTCCTGCACTCAGGCCACGCACAGCTCTGCCATTCTCCCCACCTGTACCTCACAGTCTGTGCCCAGGCTGCTTGCCCTGCCTGCCTCTCACTTCTTCTGGACTGAGGCCAGCCTGGATGTCTTCATGTCCATGAAATGTTCTCCATTCCTCCCCAGTGGAAGTGAGCTCCTGTAGTGCTTTCTCTGGTCCTCTCACCTAAGATTCACTCACCTTGCCCTGTCAGATATGTAGCCACTAGCCACATGCAGCTATTAAGCACTACAAATGGGTCTGAATCAAAATGAACACAAGTGGGGCCAGCCCCGTGGCTCACTCGGGAGAGTACGACACTGGTAGAGCCGAGGCCACGGGTTCAGATCCTATATAGGGATGGCTGGTGCACTCACTGGCTGAGCGTGGTGCGGATGACACCGAGCCAAGGGTTATGATCCCCTTACCGGTCAAAAAAAAAATTAACACACGTGTTAAATATACACTGGATTTCAAAGACTTAGTACAAAAAAATAATGTAAAATTCCTCAATAATTTTTTACATTGGTTACATATTGAAATGATAATGTTTTAGACAGAGCATATTGGGCTAAATAAAATATATTACTCAAACTAACTTCACCTATTTCTTTTTCTTTTTTTAATGTGGATACTTGAGAATTTGAAACTACATATGTGGTCGTATTATATTTCTGTTCGGCATCCCCATGCTTAGCACCATCTCCCTTGGGTGTAAAGAATGTGTCCTCTCTTTTCTTCCTTGCTGGTTTGTGAGTTCCCAAAGGGTGAACACTGTGTTCCTGTCACCTTGCTGAGCTTTGCACGCCTGGCTGGCATGCGGCAGGCACTAACAAAGGTACACTGAAGGAATAAACAAAAGATGACAGACATTCGATCAATACCAAAAGCTCCCTCAGGCAGTATAATTTCTCAGTCTGTATTACTGAACTTATTTCTCTTTCTCTTCTTTTTAACAGTTTTTGTCTTTTTTTTTTTTAAGGGCTCACACAATCAGCAAAAGAAGACATTTTTCTTGGGAGATGGGCAGAAGCTGAAGGACTGGCACGACAAGGAGGCCATAAGGAGGGACGCTCAGCGCATAGGTACACGTTGCACTCTCTTTTTCCTCACACGGATTTGCCGCCTCTCTTCCCTGGGTGAGAGAGACGCACAGGATTACTCAAAGCCCATTTCTTCTGAGCAGTGAGACATCCCAAAGGGGTTAACTTCCCAGAACCCTCAAGAGAGAGGCATTCCTCCTCAGGAAATTAACACCGGACTGGGGTTCTGTCTATTTATTCTCCAGGCCAGAAAGTTACAGAAAAGGAACATAGGTGGAGTTATGGCTAAGTATAGTTTAATAATAGAAGCTTGTAACATCAGTGAAATAACAAAGTGACATTCCATAATGCAATTAGTAAGAAGTTAAGTCAGTCCACCAACAAAAGCTTGTTCTTAGCAAACCCTTTCTTTCCCTACAACAATTTCCTTAGCATATTTACATAACACTCAGCAACTTTCTTAACATATCAATCAGCAGGTCAACCTGCTCCAAGGACGTCTGTCCTTGAGCCAACAACTTGGCTGTTACAATTCTTTATCTACATCAGAGACTTTAGCCTGGGGAAAGTTTCCTGTCTTTTGCAAGCTTAACATTTCCATATGTAATTTTTAAAAGTTGGGTTATACCTGAAACTACAGAGCTTTGGAAATTAGGCCCTGTGAAATACATTTGCTTTATAAATTTTAGTATGCTCCACAGTATGGAGGGCAGACTCGTCCATGGGCGGGTTCTGAAGAGCGTGTGTGCACACGTACATGTGTGCACATGCTTGTGTGTATATGAGTGCATACATGTGGGTGGGTGGGTGGGTAGGTTTAGCGGAGCTTCTGGACCTCCTGTTGACTCCCTCCCCTTCTGCTGCCATCTCATCCCCTGATTCCCAGGACCCCTTTCTCCATTAGCATCACCAGATCCACTGCCTACAAGAATTTGCCTGCCACCTCTACTGAGTGATTGAAAATGTCTTCCCCCATATAGGATATTTTAGTGATATATTATCTCCTCCATATACCTCTAAAACAAGGAGCCATAATATCAAGAGCCAACACTTATTGAATACCTGTGGTGAGCAAGGTCAATGCTCTGCACTTTTCTCTTGAAACCCTGAATCAGTCTTTATGGCCTATTTAACAAAAAGAGAGCTATGGCTCAGAGAGGTGCGATAATCTGCCTACCGTCACAAAGTGAGAAGGAGGCAGACAGGATTTGAGCCCAGATGTAAAGGGCAGAGTTGATCCCTATGAGGTTGAATTAATTTAGTGGGCTTCAGTTGAAGTTTTCTTAAAACTTTCAAATTAGTTTTTGGAGCAGTTCCTATTAACCTAGAAAGTTGGAAAAGGTTGGAGTAGGTGGTATAGAAATTATGTGGGGAATCATCTCTAGAGAGCCTGGAACTAAGGAGTCAGGAAAGCAGCTGTGATGACACTTACCAGTCATGTGAGCATTAGAGAAAGCCCATACTCCCTGGGCCTCAGTCTCTCCATCTGTCAATGGAGCTCATGCTTCCTGTTTTGACAACCCCAGGATGTTGTTCTGAAGGTGACAAGTAAAGTGATGGGTGTGAAGTAGCTTTGCAAACCTGGGAAGCCTGAAAGAAATATAAGGGATTGATATTTTATTCATTTTTATCTCAGTTAAAGATACCTACCAGTATTGATTGTTTTAAATTACATTATGACAAAACCAGCTTGTCATAAGACTCTGAATAGAGCTGATATAATAACTTAACTGATGGTCAGAGAAATCTAAAGACATGCCATATATTTTTCTGTATGCCAGTGATTTACAATGAGGGGGGTGGAAGGATGCTCCTTAAATTAAGAGAGGAAACTTGGAAAGAATTGATTTGCCAAACAGTTATACCAGAAATATTAGAACACTAAACTAAGCAGCAAGAAAAGAGTAAGCAGTGGAGACATTAAGAATAATAATAACCAGCATTTGTTGAACAATAACTGTGTGCCAGGCATGTTGCCTTGCATTACCTCCTTAATGACAACATGATCATTAACGTTAAGGATAGTGTTTCTTATTGCAATTACTGCAAACGGCAAAAGGCACACCGAAGATGACATAGCTGGGGACCAGAAGGGTCGGCCATTGAATTCCACTCTGCCAGGCTCCAGGGTCTGAATTCTGACTTGCTCCCCTGTACTGTCCTCCTGAAGCTTCCCTCCCAGAGCAAACACTTCTGGTCTGCTTTTTCTGCTTGCTGCATTGTATCCCTTGTGGAATCCATCCTGGGCACTACTAGTCAGCGATGTCTTACCATGGAGCATTGCAAGTTACAGACAATGGAGTCCTGTCCCTTATCTGAGTGAATGAAATAGCCACAGCCCTTCACCTTCCTGTCAAGCTGTTGTTGTCAGCATTTACTTTGCAAAGTAAATAGGTGTTGTTCAGACCACAAGCTCTGGAAGGTGAGGTTATTTTTAACCAGCTGGTTTTATTGCTTTTTCTTCAAGACCCTGACAAAGGACAGATTTGTGGGCTACTACTGCAGGGGTTGGTGTGGACATTCCTACTCACCATATGCCTATGCTCTTTGAGAACCCAGAGAATAATTTCCTGGAGTGTCGGAATGTGAAGAGCGAAGAAAGCTAACACTTCATCCACCCAAATCGTAACTTAAAACAGCACTTTTCAGGCCTTGGCTTAGTGAAGGTAGATCTTAATTTGTTTACTGGCTTTAAAAAAAAAAAATCAAAGAATCTTTTATCATTTATGACAATTTTGATTTATATGTAAAGTTTGCCTTACCTAGAATAATCATATTTCCTCACATTTATATAGTGTTTTATAGTTTACAGAAAAGCTTTTGTGTATCCAAACTTTCATCTGACTTTCTCAAACATGCTGTGGGTATCAGACGAGGAAGCTGTAGAGCAGAGAGCTGGTGTGACTTGCCCAAGGTTGATCAGCTCATAGGTGGTAGACCTGGCCTCCTGGGCAGGTGATCTACTCCAAGAGCAGGGGTGTTTGGGTGCCTGATGGAATGGGGGGGGCATGGGTTTTGAAACCCACAAACCTGGTTTTATAACCTTTCTGAGTCTCGGTTCATCTTTCTATGGAATGAGAGCTCACATGTCCACCCTATAGGGTAGCTGTGAATAACACATAAGAAAAACATTTCTAAAGTGCATGACATGGCTGTGGCTGAATAAATGTTTGTTCCCCTCCCCCTCTGTGCACTTCCCTGTGCAAAATCTGGAGGTACACTCTGTATCCAAGTATAAAGTTTTATCTTTATGGTTTAATCATATTTTTCATCCTTCTTCCACCACTCCATACACAGTACCCCCATAAATGTTAGGTACTTAGCAACACCGAATTTTCTCTTTGCCTCTAGGAGATGGAGAACAAGGGAGACCTTACGCCATGACTGATGCTGAGAGAGTGGATCAGGCGTACCGAGAAAATGGATTTAACATCTACGTCAGTGATAAAATCTCCCTGAATCGCTCTCTCCCTGATATCCGGCACCCAAAGTGAGTGTAACATCTCTCATCTTCTGGGATCTAAGGATTTTGCCCCTGGCTCTTGTTGAGAATTAATTAAAGAAACAAGTACATGAAGCACTGCTGGTGGAGATAAACAGGGCGTTTGTGCAAAGGTTCATGAGATCAGATTCTCCCAGAATTTAGAGCTGACATGGCAGGGGTTGTGAGGGGAGGACGATGCTGTCTCTCCAGAAAAGCCAGTCTCCTTCCTCTTTTCAGGGAGTTGGAACCATGTAACCTATTTTCCCTTTTTCTCTGGCCCGCAGGGAAGATCAGACCTCAGTTTATTTTTTTATTTTATTTTATTTTTAAAAGATGACCAGTAAGGGGATCTTAACTCTTGAATTGGTGTTGTCAGCACCACGCTCTCCCAAGTGAGCTAACCAGCCATCCCTATATAGGATCCGAACCCATGGCCTTGGTGTTATCAGCACCATACTCTCCCAAGTGAGCCATTGGCCGGCCCTAGGCCTCAGTTTAAAGGACAATTGCAGTGGCAGTTTCAACCCTTTCTCTGCTTTCTGTGATGTATTTCTTTTTTTAAAAAATCTTTATTTTAGCTATCCTGTGTACCTATACATTTGTGTCTTTGTTATAAACTGCCTCAAATCATGAGAGGCCATATCATAATGGTTATGAAGATAACAGTGGTGGCTTATATCCTTTGAACAGGAGGCAGATGCCAAGCACTGCGTTTGTATCACCTCAGGTGCCTGAGGTTAAAGGAGGGTCATAACTCACTGAAGGCCACGGGGTGGCTAAGACGTCGAGCCAGATCTTAGACTCCAGTTCAACCAAAAGCTGTACTCTGGATCTTAAGCTCCTTCTGATGTAAGGATCCTGCCTCCCTGTATATTTTCAATATGGGTTATTGTGGCAGTGGTGGCAGTGTTGGTGGTGGTAGTGATTTTCCAGTAGAGCAGTTCATAACCTTGATGTGCCTTGGAATCACCTGGAGGGCTGTGAGAACGCAGGCTACTGAGCCCCGACAGTTCCTGATTCAGTAGGTCTGGGTTAGGACCCATGCATTTCAAACAGATTCCCAGGTGAAGCAGTGCTGCTTATTTGGGGGCTGTGCTTTGAGAAGCACTGCAAGTAGAAGATTTCAAAATCACTTCCGCACAAAGGCAGTCCTGAGTAGCACTGTAGTATAAAGCGTTTTGCTCTGGGACTAAGAAAGTAGGGCCCAGGGAAAGATAATAACAGCTCACACTTACTAGGTGCTTACTAGGTGTTCTAAGCCAGTGGTTCTCAAAGAGTAGTTCCCATACCAGCAACATCAGCATCACCTGGGAGCTTGTTAGACATGCAAATTCTTGGACCCTAGCCCAGACTTACTGAATCAAAGGCTCTGGGGAAGAGTCTAGCAATCAGTGTTTTAACAATTCCCCAGGTGATTTTGATGCATGCTCAAGTTTGAGAACCACTGTTCTAGGTCCTTTAAGGACCTTCCCAAACCCCTATGAGGTAGGTGCATTTATTATCACCATTTTACAGATGAGGAATTGAGGCACAAAGAGATTAAATAATTTACGTAAGATGACACAGCTAGTAGGAGGTTAAGCCAGCATTTGAACCCAGGGAGTCTGGCTCTAGAATCCATGTTCTTAATTGCTGATTCATAAGTCTTTCCACCTACAAGAATTCAGTCAGTGGGATGCAATAATAAAGACTTAATCATGGTAGCATATCTCGCAACTTACAAAATGCTTTCATCCCCATTACTTTATTTAGGTACTTTGAGGTTGGCATTATTATTATCATCTCCATTTTGTGGGAATCCTCAGCTAAAAGATGTGCTGTCACCCAAGATTGAGTCCTTTTCCCAAGGATTTCTTGCAGTGAGGGGGTATAGCAGGGGCTTTGGTGTGCTTGTCCATGGGGTTTGCAATTTGTTTCATTGTCTTCACGTCAAACCCCAGACTTTTTCATCTCAGTCTGAGAGTGTAGTTCAGTTATCACTGATGTTGCTGGATTCAGAACTGTGACTTGACTCTAAGGGTCAGAAATTCAATTTATGTGTTTAGCCCCTTGCAGAGTTCAGAATTCTGCACCAATTTCATCTTTCTGGATTTAAGAAAGAAGTTCATTTGAGAGCATTATACTCTAACCTCAGCTGCTGTTCTTGTGGGTTCTCAACTCTGTTCTTTATAAATTACCCAGTCTCAGGTATTCTGATATAGCAGCACAAAAAGGGACTAATACACCTTCCCTGATCACTCTATTTAGAATACTTTATCCTGATTGATTCTTCTTCATTGCACTTATCACTACCTAACATATGTGTAATTAATTTGAATACTGTATCTCTACAAAAGAAAGCAAACTCTGTAAATAAAAATTTTTCATTTGTTGCTACTAAAAAAAAAGTAAAATGTGCAAAGGCTGGGCCCCAGACCACTGGAATCCGAATCTCCAAGGGTGTGGTCTGGGTCACAGTATTATCTAAAATCTCCAAAAGCAATACTCACGTATAACCAGGGTTGAGAATCACTGGTGTGAAACAAGAAATATGTTTGCAATGAGAGAGAGAGAGGCTGGGTGTGGTCACAGCTTTCATCCATCCATTCATCTATTCATTCAATAAATACATGTGGATGGTCTTCTATATGCCAAGCCCTGTGCTTGACAGCAGGAACACAATGATAAATGAGCCATTATTGCTGTCTCAAAAGAACTCAGACTCGTGCAAGACGTGGGGACAGATGGCATAAGCAGGTGATTACACCACAGTTGAGAAGATCAATAATAGGAGTAGGCACAGGTGATTTAGGACCACAGTGACTCTGTGTCAGCCTTTTGAGAGCTAGGAAGGCCTCCCGAAGGAGATGCCATCTGCTGCATCCTAAAGGACCAACTTGGGCTAGCCAGGTGATAGAGAACAGGAATGACATTACAGGTAGAGAGAGCTGCCTGGGCAGAGGCTTCCAGGCCAGACAGCACAGATCCTTTGGCTTAGGACTTAAGAAGATGAGGCTCCCAGCTGACTAGAAGTGGAGCCAGTATGGTGACCTGGCCCCTTTGTCTCCCAGCATGGTGTACTTTCCCAGCAACTCAGAAAAGGAAACATCTTAATCTAGGAGTCCTGGGGTCCATGGACAGGTCTATGGATAGAATTCAGGGAGTCTATAAACTTGGATGAGAAAAACATTGCATTTTTCTTTTTAACTTCTAGCTGAAATTTTCTGTTCCTTTCAGTTATGAGTGTAGACAACAAAGCCCCATGATGTCACCAAACACATTTACTTTCATATCACTTTAAAGACCTCCTGAAATGCCATGTACACTCATCGCTACTTTGGAATGAAGGTGGTTTCTAGAAACTACTCGATCTTGTTTTTTCGTGTGTTAATGAAGAGGCACATTTATTACCATATTTTAAATTTTTTGGAATAAATGTTGAGAGCTGTATTTCAGTCTAATCGGTTTCCTTTACAGTCTTATGTATTTTATTTTATTCATTATGAGTATTGCTCTGAGAAGTGTCCATAGGCTTCGCCAGCCTGGCAGAGGGGTCCTGGGCATGGATAAGGTGAAGAACCGCTGTTCCAAGTGAATGGGAATTGAGCTAAGGAGGCCTCTGGCACCTCCATTACCAGCCCACCCACCCAACCAGCATCCAAGTTACTAACTGCGAAAGATGTCACTAAAGCCAGTCTCCTGACACACCCGTTTTTTAGAATCGCCAGTGTGGAAGCTGACTTTTCAAAAATGAGTTGACAGATACCTTGAAGAGCTTTTCTTTTTTTCCAGGGGGGAATTTTCCTTGCAGTTTGACAGCAGAAATGTGAGAGTAAATTAGAGCAGCTGAGCTGCTCACTCCCTTTGGTTTCTTTTAGCTTAAACAACTTCTCCAGCAGGAGCTGAAGTTTATGTTTGCCTTTTATCCCTTCACACTGAATTTTGGCAACAGCGTGTCAAGAACGGGACTAAGGAGCTGTTTGTGCCAGCTGCCCTTGCTTCCACCAGAAGCTGCGCTGGAGAATGCGCAGCACTGGGAACAGAAACCAGGGAGTTTGGCCCCAACTTGCTGGGTTTGCTTGTGGGCAGCGGCCAGCTGGCTCGAAGGGGGCCTGCCCTCTGTACCTCCCGCCAAGTGAGCGTGAACAGAGGCTGGCTGGCGGGCTGGCCCACTTTCCCTTCTCCCTGGGGAGCCTGCTGGGCTGCTTGGCAACAGAACTTGGAGGTCCCTCCAGGGCACAGGGCTGAAGGCACAAGGGAGACCCAACTGCTAAAGTGGCTGGGGTCTGCAGGTTCCTGTGCAAACCCCACTGTTGGGTGGTCAGTTTCTCCTGTGCAAAGATTATCCACAGTGGGAATGAAAGCAGTCTACAATCCTTTCTCCATTCCGTGGGTTTAGCTTCAGTAATGGGTGAACCTGAATGGAATCTTTGTAGCATTAAAAGATCCAAGTCTGCCAGAGTCTGCTTCCATGCTCCTATGTGCTTTTTCCTTTTTAAAAATTAATACAGTTAACTTATGGGTTGTGCTGAACTTCCTCAAAAGAACTTATAAGCTCATGTTATTATGAAAAGCCAGTATTCTGTTGAGTACATTTATATCCCCAACAGGTTACAGAGTAAAATAATAAGGAAAGAAGCAAACATATATGAAATATGTACTCTGAAAAAAAAATGACCACTGGCCAGCACAGGAAGTTTAAGTCAACCACATTTGTTGTAATAATGATGATAGTAATAATAATAATAATGATAATGATGCCCCAATATGAACATACACATAGACATAAAAAATACTACTTGGGGGCAAAGATGGAGTAATAGGGACCAGATTTACCCTGCTACCTGAAACAATTTAAAAAAAAAAAAGTGAAACAATGGTTTTTAAGACACTGGATATCAGGCAGTGAAGGACAGTAATCCCTATGAGATGGAAAACAAATGAGGTAAGCCCTACAATTGCCCCAACTTATAGCCTTGAAAGAGTTTCCAGCCATGGTGCACTGAAGGGGGATCCAGGTAGAGCTCAGAGGACTTCCTGAGTTGAGATGTTAGCTGAGAATCCAGGGAGACCAAGGAGGGTAGAATTCACAGGACAGTACTAGAGAGGGGAGAGCTGCACAGAGAGAGAGCTACAGAGATCTACAGAGGGTCTCCTCAACTATTCAGCATATTACTGATTAGCATATGCCTATGAGGAAGCTACCTGAGGCTGGGAGAAGAATCACCCAAAAGTACTAAAGGGAGCAGTGCCTCACACTCAGGGGCAAGAATAGCACCTCTTCCCACCATCCAGACTGGAAAACCTCAGAATTCATAACTCATGGGGAATTGGGTAGAATATTTAGAAGAGTTTTGCCTTAGTGGGGACTAATTAGCCCTAGACTGAAGAGTGCTCTGGACCAGTCTAAAAAGTCATAAATTATGACCCAAAAGGATCAAACTGTTTTCAGGTAACTTAATGCATCCCAGAACAAAGACTGAGAATACTTATAGAAATACAAAAATATTTAGCACTGCACAGTGTAAAATCCAATCAAAGATTACCAGGCATACAAAGAAGGCAGAGAAAGGTGATCCATAATGATGAGAATAATCGGTCAAAACCAACCAGAGTTGACACAGATATTGGAATTAGCAGAGAAGAACACTAAAACAGTTACCATAACTGTATTCCATATGTTTAAAAAGTTAAGTAGAGACATGGAAGATATAACAATGCCTAAATCGAACTTCTGGAAATGAAACCAACAATGTCTAAGATGGGAAAAACACAGATGGCATTAATGGCAGATTAGACACTGCAGGAAAAAAGATTAGTGAACATGAAGACATAGCAAAAGAAACTTCCCAAAATAAAACACAGTCAAAAAGAATTTTGAAAAGTGAAAAGAGCATCAACAAGCTGTGTGACAACCTTAAACAATCTAATGTTCATGTAATTGGAGTCTGAAGGGGAGGAATGGTGGAACATTTTCCAATTGGATGGCAACTGTAAAACCACATTCAAGAAGCTCAGTGAAACCCAGCCTCAAAAAACATGAAGAAAATGACATCAAGGCATATCGTAATCAAATTAGTGAAAGCCAGTGATGAAGAAAAAAATTTTAAGAAACCAGAGAAATAAAATCTCTTATGCACAGGAGAATAAGGATAAGATGACAGGAGAATTCTTGTTGGAAACAATGCAAGGAAGAACATGTTGTAGCATCATCTTTAAAGTACTGAAAGAAGAAAATTCTGTCAGCCTAGAATTCTATCCACAGTGAAAATATCTTAAAAAAAAAAAAAAAATAGTAAATAGAAATAGTGATCTTTATTCACAAAGAATGAAGACCCCACTGGAAATACTAGTTATGTGGGTAAATATATACCATTTTTCTTATTGTTCAAATTTTTAAAAGATAATTGACTATGTAACAAAAAATACTAATAACATTGTAGGATTTAAAACATACATAAAAGTAAAATGTATGTCAGCGTAAAGGTTGCAGGCGAGAAATGGGAATATGCTTTTGTAAGGTTGTCATACTACATGTGAAGTGGTATAATATCATTTGAAAGTGGACTGTGAGAAATTAGAAATATATACTATAAACTCTAAAGCAAGCACTAAAATAACAAAACAAAGAGTTATAGCTAATAAGCCAACAAAGGAGATAAAAGAGAATCATGAAAAATACTCAGTCCAAAAGAAGGTTGAAAAAGAGGGAAAGGGAAACAAGTATCAAAAAGGAGAAATACCAAAATGATGGACTTTAACCTAATCATATCAATAATCACATTAAATGTAAATTGTCTAATCATTTCAATTAAAAGAGATTGTCAGATTGGATTTTACACTGTAATCCTTTGTGGCTCCATCACCCAGGGGAAGTGGGGTGACAAATCCATGGGGGGCAAAGGAACAATGTCAGCTCTTACCTTTAGAAACTAGAAAAAGAAGAGCAAATTAATCAACAGTAAACAGAAGAAAGGAAATTTAACAAGATCAGAGTGCATAGATCAATGAAATAGAAAATAGGAAAACAGTAGAGAAGATCAATGAAACCAAAAGCTGGTTCTTTGAGATGGTCAGTTAAATTGATTAACTTCTAACCAGCTTGATAAGAGAAAAAGAGAGAAGATACAATATCAGGAACAAGAGAGGTGACATAACCACAGATTCTGTAACTATTAAGAGAATAATGAAATAATAAAGGAATATTCTGAACAACTTTGTACCTATAAATTTAACAACTTAGTTGAAATGACAAATTCCTTGAAAAACAAACTATCAAATCTTACTCAAGAAGAAATTATTAACCTGAATAGCCCTATATCTATTAAATAAATTGACAGTGTTGTTAAGAATCTTTCCATAATGAAAACCCTAGGCCCAGATCATTTCACTGATAAGTTCTACCAACAATTTAAGAAATAATACCAATTCTACACAGACTCTTCCAAAAAATTAAAGATGGAGTACTTTCCAACTCATTATGAAGCCCAGATTATCCTGATACCAAAACCAAACAAACATATTAAAAGAAAAGAACATTACAGACCAATATCCCTTATGAACAGGTTGAGAAGGTGGTATTTTACCATCATCATCATTCACTTTTTTCAAATTAGCAAATGGAAGAATCAAAGGGGAGAAGAGGTGTGCCAAAGTCACATAGGCACACCCTGAGCAGAGTGGTATCTAGAGTCCAGTTGGAATGGATTTGTTATCATGGTTTGACGGCCACTGCAGCATCCAGAACAACCGGATAAAAGGGTGGGGATCAGGAGAAGGGAGAGGACTGTGAGGAAATAGCTTCCTGGGCCCAGGAGAGCTGGCACTGAGGTCCTATTCAGGGATCACCACCTTTGCCCAAAAGAATGTGGCCTTGGTGATGCTCAGTTTGGCTTGAGAACCAGGTGTTGGGAAAATAGAATAATTTGGTCAGGGCCCTTGCCTCGAGTCCAGTTGGGTGTGGTTTTAGCACATCCTTTGTAAGCAAATTGTGTGTGTGTGTGTGTGTGTGTGTGTGTGTGTGTGTGTGTGTGTGTGTGTGTGTGTGTGTGTGTGTGTGTGGAGTTAGTGCGCACGCACACCAATGTGCCTTTTTAGTTTTGTTGCTATTCTTGTGTTCTTCAGAGAGAGAGAGGGAGGGAGAGAGAGAGGGAGAGAGAGAGAGTTTTAGTGAAGCAGGCAGGCATCTGCCTTGGGCGTCCACCCAGCACAGCCATGCTTTCCAGCCTATGGCTCCAAGGACCTTTTGGCCAGTTACCTAGCTCATAGACCTGTGTGTAAGGGGTCTGGTGACCCAGCCCAGCGTGTGTGGGGTCTGGTGACCCAGCCTGGTGTGTGTGGGGTCTAGTTATGCCTGGCATATGAAGGGTTTGTGACCTAGTCTGTGAATGGGCATGAGGGGTCTGGGAACTCCAGACCCAGCCCTAGCTCAATAATTGGCCCAGTCAGCAGGATTACCAGCAGGTAAAAGAGCCCGACAACTGGCATAGTCATGGAGCTAGACAATTGGCGTCAGGAACAGGATTAAGAGCGCTACAATTGGCGATGTCGACAGGATTCCAGACAAGAGCCTTAGCTCCACACCAGGAAAGCCTGATGTTTATAAATATTCCCATAAGCAGAAGGGGAGTCTTCTTGAACGGTGATGTAAGTCTGAGCTAGAAAGGGCAGAGATATATAAGAATTGAACTTTCCTGACCTGGAAGGTATCACCAGCTGTGCATACTTGTTGGGGACCGTGGCGGCCAAGGGCAGCTGTTGGCCAACTTGCCGCCTCTGCTCTTGGGCTCCCACCCTGCTTGATCACCTCACTGATGTATCCAGAGCTAATTAAATCAGGAGCTTAATCGAAGGTAGCTGTGTGTTCGTTAGGAGCTTCTTTTCCACCCTTCCACCCCCAGTCTGCAGACCATCTGAGATTCAGCCAGCCTCTACTCAGGCTTATTTTACTAAAATGATCAAGAGATAGTCCCTGCCTTGAAGAGATTCCAAGCCTGTTAGTCAGTTGAAACTGTCTCTGTAAGTCATTCATTCATTCAGTAAATATTGAGTGTTGAAATGTGTGTGGTCTAGGCCCCTGGGAAATAGCAGTAAACAAACAGGCAAAGTGTTTTCTCTTCCTAGAGTGTATGTTCCAAGGTAGGGTGGGTGGGGTGGGGAGAGTTGCGGGGGGTGACAATATAAACAAATATATTGATTTTTCAGATGGCCATATGTGATGTAGGGAAAAAACCAAGCAGGGTAAGGGGTAGAGAGAGTGTTGGGATGGGGTGTATTTTATTTCAGAGGTCTGATAAAATGACATAATGAACAGAGATATAAAGTAGGGTGGGGCCTAGCAGGGCCCTTAACTGGGGGAAGAGCCCTGCAGGCAGAGGAAACAGCAAATGCAAAGGCCCTGAGGCCATTGTGCTTGGCTTGTGGAGGCCAGTGTGCCTGGAGCCCAGCGATGAGATGTGAGGTTGAGAGGGAGCTGGGTGGTTCTCAGGGGTCATTGTGGGGTGGGGCTTTTACCAAAGTGAGTTAGATGGAAACCACTGGAGGGTTTTGAGCAGAGCGTGATACGATGTGATTTTCATTTTAAAAGGATCGCTTTCTTTGCTATTTTAAGAACAGACTGTAGGTGGCCAGGGGTGGAAGCAGGGTGACTAGTTAGGAGTATATTACAGCAGGGCAGAGAGTGATGGCAACTCAAACCACAGTGGGAGTAGCAGACTAGTCGTGGCTGGATTCTAGATGTACTTTGAAGGTGGAGATGACTGGATTTACTTACATGTATTGTGAATATGAGAAAAGGAGAGGAGCCAAGGATAACACCAAGGTTTATGGCCAGACCAGCTGGGTAGATGGAGTCATCATTTATGGAAATAGAGAACAGGATTGGGGGGAAATCACAATTTTTGTTTCAGATAAGTTTGAGACACTAATATCCAAATGTCAATGTCAGGTAGGCCGTTCAATAAAATGATGCCATTCGTGTTGTACAAAGTAGAAAAGGTGACGGGATTCTTGTCTGAGCTGCTATTTTTTATTGTGGTTTTAACTAATTCACATTGCTTTAATAGCAAGAGATGCCTGAGGCATAACAAATAGGAAGTCTAAAAATGACACGAGACCAGCCATGGACTGTGGTGTGCGGGATAATGGAGTGTGGGACAATGGATTATGTTGAGTGTTGAGAGCCCGGCATGAGCAGTGCCCACCACCTTCCACCATGTTCGAAGGTAATGAATGACTGGAGCCTGCACCCACCCTCACCCCACCCCCCATGGTGCAGAGCACTTTGTCAGACCCTCAGTGGAACAGTGACAGGCTTGGAAGACATATTTAGTACTTATTAGCAGTTTTTCCTCGTTTTGTCATGATTCATGTGGTAGGGTAAGCTCGTTTGACACTTTTATAATGGAGTACTTTGGTATAAGATTAGCATCCCAGAGATATTCAGGATGTGAGAGTGATGAGGACTTCCCGTTTGGCAGGTTGCTAGAGAGGCAGTGGAGGCGGAGGGCGGGGGGTGAGTGTAGACTGAATGATTTGTGAGCTGGGAAAGGAAAAAGTCCAGGTTTCTTTAGAGCGTTGCTGATTTTTTTAGGAGACTTCAATCAGCTCTCCTCCTCTGAAATTAAATGACTCCCTTCTGAACAATGATGTTCTTTCAAGATAACATTTATTGATCCATTGGATCTAATATTGGGATTTAAAGGTGCTCATAAGCCTTAAAATAAAATAGCAGCCAATAAAATTTCTCAAATTGACTTTTTTCCTCTAATTTTTAAAATGGATTTCAGTGAATTCAGCCCTTGGGTTGAAATTGTAGAGATTAAATAGTTTACAAACAAAAATGGCTGCCTGTCAAGTAAAAATAAAATGGGCATATATCCCCTATGATTTATGCTAGGTAAAAACCACTCGACGTCCACTTGAGCTGATGTGTGGTTTGTGTTCTTTTATCATTTCTGCAAACACATGCACTTTCTAAGTCTTATACAAATAAATGCTTTGTTCTCTGTTAATAACATCTCCCATTTATCAAGTGCTTTTACTTATTTATCAAGGTGCCAGGTATTGTGCTGGGCATTTCACTAATCCTACCTTACTCATTCCCACTCTAAGCTTTTGTGTGATAATAATTATACTTCCTTTATGTTTCGACACCTTCTGGTTTACAAAAGCACTGTTACAACTGTTCTGTGGTTCCAGCTTCTCTGAAATGTTTTGTATCAAATGGGGATCACAAGCTCCATTTTACAGATGCAGAAACTGAATCTCACAGAAGCTCAGCTCTTAGCTCCAGTTCACACAGCTAGCAGAAGGCAAAGAACACTCAAACCTAGATTCAAGCGTCTGTTCTTTCTACTGCATTATGCATAGGCTGAAACCCACGTCTCACACAGAAGGAGGGAGATATTTTTAAATTCTAATCATCTGTACATGAAGGTTCTTGAACCAGGTGTAGCAAGCAGGATTGGCTAGATAAATGGACACAACCAACAGACTCCTCCAGTTGCATTTTACTTATCAGGCTAAAGGTGATATACACTTATCCAGGAGCAATAAATAGCATTCAGTACAACTGGTTACAGAGATGAGTTTGATTTCTTAGTGGTGTTGGCCTTGAAAGGGTTTGAGGAAAAAGAAACTAATGACTGGAAGATAAAATCAATTATCAATTCTCTCCCTTCGTTAAGATGGTATCGTTAAGATGGTATCGAGGGCAGCATGGTGATAAGACAAGCAGAACAGGTTAGTTAGGAGCACTGTTAAGTAGAATAGAGCATAATTCCCTCCTGAGTGTAAGCCTTCTTCACGCCTTTTTTGAGGAAAGAAATCAATAGTCTCTCTCTCCTCTTCATCCCCTATATACTTCAGTCCTAACTCTGCCCACGTAGTGAGTGGTTAACAATGTAGTATATAGCTTTCCATAGTTTTTTTCTTTGCTTATGCAACATATATAGACATATGAATGGGGTTTAAGGCGTGGTTTTGTTTTACAAAAATGTGGTTGTATTATTTGTATTTTATTCTACAAGTAGCATTTTTCACTTAATATATTATGGTTATATTTCTAAGAGCTGTGTAATATTAAACAGGAATGTAATCTATTCAACCATTTCTCTGTAAACAGGCGTATAGGCTGTTTCCAGTTCTTTGCTTCTGGAAACAGTACGGCAAAAACATCCCAGAACACATATCTTATGGGTTTTTTTTCTTCTTTTCTCCTCTTTCATGAATCATCAAGACTCTTTATTAAAGTTTATTTCCTCCTAACGACTGTTTGCCTGGCAGCTGGCGTCTAACTGGGATCTGAGGAGTGGTCCCTATGGTTGTTATTTCATACCGTGTTCATTAATTGAGGTCCTCCTTCCTGCCGTCAGCCTTTGTTTAAAGTTTGAGGACGTGGCATACATTGCACGCGGTATCTGTAGGAGGACCAAACATTTTATCATCTGGGACAAAAGTGAGAAGAAATTGTTGGCGGTTTTTTTTTATTATTTGTTGTTTTTATGTCTTAAAACTAGATATGATCTGAACAAACAGGTTTCCAAAATGTAAGTTAAAAAGAATAGAAAAAGACAGTACAAACCAAGATCCTTTAAATACTGCTTGGATCTGATGTCACTGGTGCAAGTCAGGGAGTGCAAAACTGGTAATAAACTGATGATGCAGAAGTTTGTAATTAATAATAGTAATAATAATAACCTTTGTGCCTCTCTTAGCTGTCTATTGAGAAGAGGGAATAGCAGGTGGGTTCAGGTGACTCTCAGCAAAGCCTCCCGTAAATGGAAAAGAGCCTTTGTAAAGACGTCAGCCTTGGCCCATGTTGTCTCGCTAAACTTCTAGCTTCTCTGATTCCAGCCAAACTGTGTTAAAGAGAAAGTCAGCACCTCTCCCATGCCCCGGAGAAGGGTAGAGAAGGGCTGGGGAGCTGAGCCCCAGCCGAAGAAGGAAGGCTTACTGTTTATGTGTGTCTGGAGAGGGCCTTAAATTTGTGTCTGGAGGGAAGATGGGGCTGGGGCCAGAGACTTTTCATGCTCTGCCCACTAAGCCTCAGTTTCTTCCTTTCATTGCAGAGCTTGGAGCTGTTCGTAACTTCTGCTTAGTCAGCTTCTTGGTGGCTCCGGTGCCCATTGGACATAGTCTTTTTGAGAATATTATATTATAAGAGACTGTCCTTTATGCAAAATAGAAAGGGGAGAATTCCAGAATTTCTAACTTAAACCATTTGCTGGAAAATGACATACACTGTGGCGTCTGTGAAGTGGAAACATATTTATTTGCCAGAGGCTGTACCAGGTGCATTCACATATGTGTACCTTTTTCATTCCTTTAACAGCTTTAATAGGACGGAATTATATCTCTGTTTTACCCAGGTAGAAACTAAGGCTCAGGGAGATTGTGACTTACCCAAGGTGACTGAGTTGCTTAGTGAAAGAGGTTGGATTTGAACGCAGATCTTCAGCCCATACCCTTCCCTCACCACACCTGCAGTTGTATCCTCATGGAGTGCCTTTCCTAGAACTCTTATCCTTGGACCAAGGGCCACTATTTGAGATGTGGATATTCTGTCTCACTCTGTGACCCTCCTTTTTCTGGGCGTCAGTTTCCTCATGTATAAAACAAGGAGCACAAGCAAGATGAGAATTAGGTCCTTCCAGCCTTAATAGTCAGTGGTTCTCATTGGCTTTGCAGGTTGAAGCTATGCATATGGCCTGGGAATGGTAGTTGGCCTTCTACCTAGTTCATCTACCCAGAGTTGCCTTCTACCACTTCCAAAACACACAAATTATCTCCCAACAGGCACCATCTGGCCAGTGGAAAATCCAAAATTGTTATCTGTTTGGCAAAGGAGGGTATGCTGGATTTGGTTCCCAAGAGAAGGTGCTAAAATGGTGCCCATTTCCAGAAGAAGATTGTTTATCTAGGAAGTCCAAGCACTGCGAACTTCCAAACAGCGAAGTCACTTCATGAGAACTTTAAAATGATCATTCCCTTAAAAAAAAAAACAAACCCTCAACATTGTCATCACTGAAGAACACTTTGCTATAGTATGCAGAGCATAGTAGTGGTGAAGTGCTACGGGTTGCAAGTAATTGCCCATGATTTCATGATGGCTGCTTTGGCACAGTATTGATAGGGCATTGCAAATCATGTAGAACGATAACAGTGTGTCCAGCAGCCCCACTGTCCATGGTCAGGATCCCCAGATTTCCATATTAGCAATATTATTTATGTTTAGAAATTTTAATTCTTAAAGAGTCCAATTATTTTTAGAATAATAAAGAAAAAATAAAAATAATTGATCCAGATCTAGTACAACTTCTGTATGCTTTTGTTTTTCTTTCCAGTGAATGAATTTAGGAATAGGATGAACCTCCTTGGCTATAATGTTACTTCAACTAATGTGGCATCCCATGGAAGGAGGCAGGGGTAATAAAGGGAAATGGGCATGTTGGCCAGGTGGAATGTGGGAAAAGCCAAACAGTCATGATCCCTCGAGGAGGAACTGGAGCCATGGCACAGCCAAGCCTCCCTGTGCCTGAAATGGGAAGATTTTTCCAAGTCTGGTTCCAGGTTCTCTTATGGCCCCCTCAACACCAGGAATTTCTGTATCCCACCTTTAAGAGGTCTTAGCTCCACTCTCTGTAGATCTATGTCCTCTCATTAACTCTGTGACACTGTTTCTATACATCAAGGTCAGGTCCCCAAGAAAGAGAATTTGATTGGCCTGGTGAACCCCATTTGGGCACAGATTTCTTGCAGGGCCATTGGTCACAGGCAAGTCAATGAAAACTGGCTGCCCTTGGGTCAGGGCTCTGCTACTGCCCAGGCAGCTATGGCCAGGGAAAGGGCAGTTGTAGGGCCCATCCAGGACTCGTTTCTCAGCTGGGGCTGTGGGCTTGTTCGTTTCTGTCAGAAGGGAAGGCATGGACAAGGCAGGCCTCATGACTGACCTGACCAGCACAGAAGTTCCTTTTTGGGCCAAGATGGCACCTGATGCACCCTCATGTTTGCAAAGCACCAACATGTTCCTTCCTTATTCACTTCTTAGCTCAAACCTGCAAGTCCACTTTATAAAGGAGGAAACTGAGGCTTGCAGAGGTTTGGTAACTTGCCTAAGGTTATGTAGCTAGTAAGTGATCTTTTCAGCTCCAAGTTCATTCAAAACTACTTCTGATAAATGAGAATGAACATTGAATGGACATAGCAAGCATTTTTAGGTCATCCACATTTCTACTAGAGAGAGATTTTACTTGAAGTTCGTAGAAACCCCCTGAAGATCTGACTACTCTAGGCTGTGTAGTCCAGCCTCCCACAGACCTTTCAAGCTGAGAGACAGTACTTGGAACATGATGGCAGACACCAGTTCCTTGAAACTGTGTCTGATTTAGATTTGTCATTCATATCCAGGTTCTCCAAAGGATTTTCTCTTTGTGTCATGACTAAACTGAGGAGCCAGGTTCACCTCCCAGTCCAACACCAGCTGGGCATGTGATCTGGGATCACCATGTAATCTCTCCAAGCCTCACCTCCCTACTTGCGAAACAAAAGGGTTGAACTAGGCCCCACCTTCATCCAGTTCAACCCAGCAACAATTCATGGCCTCGTCGCTGTTGGCAAGGCACAGGCCTGGGTGCAAGGGTGCACCACTCATAATGCCTTCACTGTTTGTCTTTCTAGACTGTTTTCATCCCATTTTCACCTCATAGCCATATGCAGGGAGGCAGGAAAAACTTATCATAATTTATTACTGTTCATATGATTTGTCTCTCACCCCCGCATTTGACTCTATATCGCATGAGATAGGGACAATGACTTGTTCCTCACCATTATAATCTGAGGACTTAGCATAGTATCTGTCACGTAGTAGGTGCTCAGTATACATTTCCTGAGTACATGAATGATTGAGGGAGTGAGTGAATGAGAACACTTTGAGTCATGAGCTGGCTGAAGTCTGAGGTACCAAGAGAAGAGTTCATGTCTACAAGAGCAGAACTCTTAAGCCTTACTGAAGCCCCATGCTTTTCTTGGGAAGGCCAACCCCACTTCTGAGAGGATTGAGATCGGGAGCATTCTCTTCACTATGAGTTCTCCTCCACATTTACTCACCTCCAAGGTGAGCTGGCCACATCTTCTCTCTTCACATGGCTGCTTTAAATGTACTGTTTCACCTGGTTCTCATGATGTTCTCATGATGTTAGAAAAGGAAGCTGAAGCTCAGCAAGGGATGGGAACTTGCCCGGGTCTCACAGCTGCAGAGGGGCAGAGGCAGGATTTGAACCCACATCCAGAGCATTCTTGCTCCCGTAGGCATATGCAACATCGGGTTTGTTCAATCGACTTGCATTTCAGTTTGGTCTGTGGATGGTGTCCCGTGCTAGGGAATTGAATGTCTGTTATAGTTCCCTTTAAAATGATTGAATTGTCCTGTTTCAAAGTTGATTCAGAGAGAATATTTTTGAAATGCTTCCCTTGTATTTTGACTTCTTTTATATTCTAGTGCTGCAGCATTAAGTCATGAGGGTGTATCTTAAGGGCTAGTATATTAGTTCATCTTTGTGTCCCAAGAGCTCAGAATCCTTTAGGAAATACAACCATTCCTCTGTATCCACAGGTTCCACGTCCTTGAATTCAACCAACTGAGCATCAAAAAATATTCAGAAAGAAACAAATACAAGTTAAAAAAATAATACAGTTTAACAGCTATTTACATAACATTTACATTGTATTAGGTATTATAAGTAATCTAGAGATGATTTAAAGTATATGGCAGGATGTGTGTAGGTTATATACAAATACTACACTATTTTATAGAAGGGATTTGAGCATCTGTGGATTTTGGTGTGGGGGTCCTGGAACCAATCCCCCACAGATACTGAGGGGACTGTATTAAATTTGAGATTGCTCTGTCACAAATGCCCTCAATTGTCTCCCATTCCTCCTACTGCCTTTCATCTCCACCACAACCCTCAGCCCAGGTCACTTTCTTGTAGTCAGGGAATGAGTGAAGTTCTCCCCCTGCAGCAGAAGAGAGAGCCTGCCCCCCTCAGATCAGTGGTACCTCCTGGGAATGAGTTCTGTCTCTTTGTCCTTCAGAAGTAAACAGGTCCAAAATAAGCTGATTTGACTAAAAGGGCATAGAGATTTTCCTGTTATATTAGCAAGAATTCTTTGAGTTGCAGGTGATAGAAACCTAATTCAAACTGACCTAAAGAAAGAACACGTATTGGTTCATATAACTGTAAAGGCCAGGGATAGACCTTGGCTTCAAGCATAGCTGGATCTAGGTCCCAACGTGATGCCAGCAGGAACTTCTCTCTACAACTCTTGGCTGTTTTCTACTCTGTTGACTTCATTCTGAGGCAGGGAACTGTCCTCATGGTGGCCCCAGGCAGACCAGATTTATATCCTCCCATGTTCAACAGAAAAGAGCTTACTTCTCCCCCAGTTATCTCAGCAAAGCTTTACTGTGACTTACAGGTGCCTATCCCTGAATCAGTCACTTTGGTCGGGGAAGTGTGATGCTGTGATTAAGGCAAGGGGGGATGCAGTTCCCCAAACCCTGCACAACTGAGGGGCAGGCGATTCCCTGAGAAAAATCAGGATGCTGTTATCAAAAGAAACAGGAGAAATGCAGAGCAGGCACATGAGACTTACCCCATGACCTCAGTCCAGCTTCCTCATTCATGTGGGGGAAACTGAGATCCAGCGAGAAGAAAGGACCTGGATGTTACATGGCAGAGCAAAGGCTAGAAGACAGGACTTCAGACTCCTAGTTAGTTTCCTCAATTTTTGGTTTTTATCCATTCACTCTTCTTTTTGCTTATACAATTAATAGCATTAATAAATTATCCCTATAAAAATATTAATAAGTATAAAGGACAGATCTGGGCTCCATCCCTTACCAGTCATTTGACCACAGGCAAGTTCCTTAACTTCTCTGTGTCTTGTTTCTTACTCTTTCTAATCAGAATAATAATAGTTCTTCCTTCATAAGATGATTGTAACTATTAAATGGCTTCCTACGTATTAAGTGCCTACAATACTGCCTGGCATCTTGGAAATCCTCAACAGATGTTTTCTATCATTATCATCTTTCACCTTATTTTTTTAACGTCCTATCGGTATTCCATAGTTTGAAATTTTCATCCTTTAATTATTATTCTCCTGTGGATGGACATTCACTTTTTGCTTCTGCTCTTTTCACTGTCTCAAACATCCCCAGCCCTGCCTCTTTGTTCTCATGCTGTGCACTTCTAACTCAGCTCTGCCCAGTCAGGGGTGGGACCAAAGGACAATGGAAGTACTTGTGCAGGGAATAAAATGTTTTTCACACAAGTCTTACTGGTAAGATTCTAAACTCCACAGAATCTCTTCTTTTATGGGCCATTTTGGATCAGAAATATTGAGGGCCTCAAGATTGAAGTCATGAGCTAGAAGTTATAGTGTCACCTCTTTGACCTTCTGCAAGGACATCGCGGAGCCTGAACCTGCCCCCCGTAGAGGCTGTTCCAGATATCTCAGGAGGCCATGCTACATCCAGAAGTCCAGAAAGACTTGGACACCATCTGGGGTGGGGATAGGAGAGGGAGGACACTAAAGAGTCTGTGTGCTATATGCCATGTTGTAGAAATGAATATGCATGTGCAGAGAACACAAAGGAAGATATGTCCTAAATGTTTAGCAGAGGTCAGCCCCAGGTGTCAGCATTGGGCAGAATGTTTGCTGTTACCAGTTTTCTTTTGAGCCTTTCTGTTTTCCAGACTTTTGTGCTGAGCAGTTAACACTTTTGAAATCAAGAAGAACATAAATGTTATTTTAAATAAATACTATTTGGATTTGGGGTCTGGATCCAAGTCACTTACCCTTGGCCTCCATTTTCCTCATCTGGAAAATAGGGTTAGCACTCTCAGTTCATCTCCTTCCCAAGGGTGTGGTACAGATTAGAGGAAAGGGAAAGAAACATACTCTCTATCCATCAGGTGTGATGAGCCATGAGGAGGCGGGGGCTGTTATTTCCTGGCCCACTGTGGCAGCCACACCCAACTGTTTGCCTTGGGAACAGTGTCCTAGTCCTCCTTCCTGGAGACCATTTTCTCTGCGACTTTCTGAAGGCATCTGGATGAAGGGATGCCTCTTGTTTATCATCCATAAAAGAACTGGGCATGCTCCACCATCCAGTGTTGAGATCTCAAGACACAACATTCAGACGGGTTGTACATGGGGCTGCTACAACGGGGCCAGTAAGAAGGGGGCATCACTGGAGCTGATGGCAGCCATCTATCTTCCTCTGAGCTATCCTCAGGTCCCATCTGTCTGCTGCGATCTGAGGCCTAATAAGGGGAGGAGAAATAGGGCTCCCAACAGGAAGGTGGCCTGTGGGCTGGTCTGTGGAACCAGGTTCCCTGCTGGATACTGGAGAGATCAATGTGAGCATGTCATACATTTTTTTTGTTTGTTTAAAAGAAGAGTCTCTGCTAAGCTGGGACCAAACCAGTGACTAGTGCTCATAGCAAAAGTCGAATTGAAGTTTGTGTTTTAGTAAATGGATGGATGGAGGAGGGAGAGAAAGAAAGTAGATTTGAAAAAAACCAAGAACAAAAACAAAACAGACACACATTCATGGCTGTGATCCAAGCTGAGCCTTTTATTTGAGTTCTGAATAATCTTTAATTCCATGATTGAATTTAATTAGAAGTGAATTTAGTCTGTTGTGGCTTTGTCTGCTTCCTTAATGCGCGATGGTGTTTGTATATCTACTGGCAGGCTGTGGGGCCCAGCTCTGGGGTTGGAGAGAACCGGGGCTTTCTGCTGGGTAACATCTATATTGCATTTCACCCGTGGACTCCAGGTGGTTTATTACAGCTAACCCTCCCCTCCAACCCTGCTTCAATCGAGCAAGCCTCCTATGCAATTTGATGGAAGGTAGGAAATTTAGTAGAAAACTAGATATCGCCTGTCTTTCTTGGCCACAAAGGACTCAGTCTAGTTCAGGGAAAGGAATTTTTGAGAAGAGGTGCTTTCATTTATTTGTGAAGCCCAGCATAATGAAGTTGGAGAAAGTTCCCAGAGAAGACTAGATAAAATGATCAAGAGGATTAGGGAGGTGGGGAAAGAGGCAGAGGAGGGTTGTGTGGGTACCAAATAGAAACAGCCCAGTAAGATAAAAGAAGTCTGAAAGGTCCCAAAGGGGAGGAGAGACTTGTCCATCAGAACTGGACTGCTAGAATTAGGGAACTGCTGTTGACACAGATGGGAATGAGCTCTCCACCAAGATAGCAAGGGTTCCTTCCTGCCAGGACTGGAAGGGTTAAGTCTGGGGGAGAGGGGGCTCATCTGCCCTCCCACAGCTTCCCTTGATGCCTCTGGCAGAGGTAGAATTTGAAACTAAGAAGACCGTGAACCCTGACCCATTTTTTCCCCAGCCCTTCTTTCTGAAAATTGTCAAACATACAGAAAAGTTGAATTGCACATCAGACACCCATGTTCTCACCATCTAGATTCCACAGTTAACATTCCCCTGCTTACTTGATCACATATCCATCCAACCCTCTCTCCATCCATCAATCTGCTGTACTTTTTGATGCATTTCAAAGTAAGTTGCAGAGAGACCCAGGCCATTTTGACAGTTGAACAGTGGATTTCAGTGGCAACAAAGGGGAGATTTTGTTGTTATGTGCATTGCTCCAAGATGTCACACATTTTCCCCCTAAACTTCTTACCAGTCTTTGGATCCTCCTCCTATGATATTTTTTACTTCCGGGCTCTCAAATTCTATTGTCTCAGGGGCCTGGGAGGTGACATGAGGGAGTGAAGCAGCCCTGGTGTGAGGCTGTGGGGAGGGTGACCACCAAAGTGACCAAAGAGCACCTGCCCCACAGAGAAGGGCCTCCACTGTCACCGCCAGCCCACTGCTGCAGTGTGAGACTCAGGTCAGTGTTACCTGTGTTTTAAGAAAAGCCAGAAATGAGGGCTTTTATTGTAATCTTTCACTTTTTACATGTTTGTAAACAGTATAGATAGTTTCCACTTTTTACTTGCTGGGCAAAAGGGTATCAAGGATGACTTCCTTGTGTGTTATTTTTCTATAGCTGTCATAACAAATTACCATAAATTTAGAAGCTTAGACAATGCAACATGCAATTGATTCTTACCATTTTAAACTACATACATTTATTCTTACAGTTCTGTGGGTCAGAAGTCTGACATAGGTCTCACCAGGCTAACAGGTGTCAGTGTCCCGGCCTTGTTCCTTTCTGGGGGTTGTAGGATAACCTTGCTTATCTGGGTTGTTGGCAGAACTTGGTTCTGAGGACTAAGGCTCCTGTTCCCTTGCTGGCTGTCAGTTGATCATTCCCGCCTTCTAAAGGCTGCCCACTGTCCTTGGCTCACGACCCCCTTCCTATATCCTAAGAACCAGCATTGAAGCGTCAAGTCCCTCTCACACTTCAAATCTTTACTCCTTCTTCCTTCTCCTTTCTAAACCCAGATAGAAAAGTTCTCTGCTTTTAAAGACCCACGTGACTACTTTAGACCCACCTGAATAATCCTGGATCCCCATCTCAGGGTCCTTAACCTCAATCATGTCTGCTAAGTCCCTTGTGCTTACCTTTTGTAAGGTAAACATGTTCACAGGTTCTGGGGATTAAGGCTTGGTCATCTTTGGAGGCCACTACTCTGCCTACCACACGTGGTTTCTGGCTGGAGACACAAGGTGGATGGTTGTTGTTCCTTCTGAGCCTGCCTGGTCCTCAGGTCCCTTCTTCTGGGCTCTGAGAAAATCCCCTCTGCTCCCATAGGAGCCAGATGTCCTCAGTCAGAGCTCACCATGTTAACACAATGCCTGAGATGCCCTCTCCTCCCTGGAGCCCAGCCTCATTGCAAGCTCCAACAAGGACATTTCTTGTAGAATTGCTGCCCTACATCTGCAACGCATAAGAGATGTGTAAGGGAAAGAACTTGGGATGTGTTGTAAAAATCTTGTGGTTGAACTCAGGGGTCATTCATTCATTCAGCAGATATTTATTCATCACAGACTGCATGCCTGGCACTGTGCTAGGCTAAACATAAAAATCCCCCTCATCATGGAGCTTATGTTCTAGCAGGGGAGACAGACTTGAAAACACCCAGATAAAATATGTAATTATCAAGTGTGCTGAGTGTAATGAAGAAAAAAATAGGGTGCTTTGAGATGAAATAGGGGTGGGCAAACATCTTCTCTAAAAGGCCAGATAGTATGTGTTATAGGTAGGCTTCAAGGGCCACAGAGAGTCTTTTAAATATTCTTCTTTGATTTTTGTTTTGAAAACTCCTTTAAAATGTGAAAGTCATTTTAGCTTGAAGGTCACACAAAAACAGGCTGCCAGATTTGGCCCTCAGACCGTGGTTTTGGCCGATCCCTGAGATGGAATATCAGGAGGGACCTACCTCAAACTCGGGAAGCAGACCAGGGAAGACTTCTCTGAGGAGGCGACGTTTAGGCTAGGATGTGGAGTGTGAGAATAAGCCAGCCAGGCAGCCATGTGACATATGTGGGGTGGGGGGAGATGGAAGCGGGGAGGGCGGGAGACCCCAGCTTACACCTGAGGAACCAAGGGGAAGCAGCAGTGTTTAGCGCTCCCCGTTCCCAGGCAGCTCTCTTCACCTCTCTGAGCTTCCTCACAGATTGTCTTGAGCATTACCTGAGGTACTGTCTACCAGAAGCCAGGTATGGTAGACAGAATGCTGCTCCCACCCTCTCAGACGTTCAAGTCCCATTGCTGGAGACAGGCCTATGTCACACTATAGGAATTCCACTTCGCCTGGGCAGCCGCCTCCCCTGCCTTAAGTCTCAGTGCCTTCTGTAAGTGGGGGTGGTAAGCCCTGCTCTGCCTGCCCCTTGGGGGCTCTTGTGCAAATTTGGATGTGACAGTGACTGTGGGTGTCAGCCCAATGGTTGTGAGTGCAGTACGCACATGCAGATCCTTCCTGTTTCTAGTTGTGCAACTCTGGATATGGTGCTACAACCTCTCTGTGCTTCAGGTTCGTCATGTGCAACATGGAGAGAGTAATAATGACTTCCGTGTAGGGTTTCTGTCAGTGCTGTAGGGAATAAGGTGGCACTTTGCCCAGCTCCCCTCTGCAGCTGAGGCACCCATCCCCTAGGCAGGGGACGGCTGCAGCTGTGCTTCCCACTGAGATTGCCATGGCATCAGGGAGCTGCCTTGCTCAAGATTACACCCCCTCCTGGTGACCAGCTGATGCTTAGCTATAAAGGCCAGGCCCCTTTCTCAATCTAGGACAATTTAGAAAGGCCATCTCAGCTCCACAGCTCCTGAAAAAATAAAAATGGGCTGAGGCCGCAGGTACAGCCACATGGAAGTCACACTTCTTCCTCGCCATCCTGCCCGTCTCACTTCCTTACAGGTGTATCTCCCCAGAGAACTCCCCAAGAAACCATCTGCACACAGTTTGTCACCTCAGGATCTGTTCCCAGGGAACCTGATCTCCACCAGTTATGAATGGGAATACGAGGGTCCTTCAAAAAGTTCATGGAAAATGGAATGAAAAGATAACAGGAATCCTTCCATGAACTTTTTGAAGGACCCTCATATTTTAGAGCAATGATTCTCAAACTTGAATGAGCATCAGAATCACCCAAGAGGCTTGTTGAAATAAAAATTGCTGGGCCTCACCCTGAGAGTTTCTGATTTGGGTAGACCGGGGAAGGCCCGAGAGACTGCATTTCTAACAATCTCCCAGGTGATGCTGCTGCTTCTGGCCCAGGACCACACTTTCAGAATGGCTGTTTTAGAAACTCAGTAAGTTACATCCTTCTTCCCACCTGAAGCTAAATAATAAGGCTTATTATCGGGCAAATAAGTAAGACTTATTTCTGTAAAATGGTCTTGGTATGATCAAATGGACTTGCTTATTGTTCCTTGCATTGAACTTACCCACTTCGTTAAAAAAAAAAACAAAAAACTGTAGATCTCTTATGGCATGATTTTCAGGATATAATGCGAAGTGAACAGCAAGGAAATGAAGAGTGCGTATAGCATGCTACCATTTATTCAAGAAAAGATTGAGGGGATAGCAATTTATATATGAGTTACTCACACTAAAGAAAGAAAACAATGAAAGGATAAACCCTCAAATAAAATGGGGTTCTGGAAGGAGGTAAAAAACAAAATTAGGAGATAGGGGTAAAAGCCAGAAATCTTTGAATAATCTTGTTTTCACATTTGACTTTGGAACCATGTATATAATTTATATAACTATAAAAACAAGATAATTCAAACTTAAAAAGTAAAAAGCAGTCCTTAAAAATCAAAAGCTAAATGAAATAAATGAGCCCTACTGTTTATTGAGTTGGTGGCCTAACCATGCAGAAGGGAATTATTTCAAATGACTTCAAAACATTAAAGTTTGACTATATGGGGTTACATCAAACTAAAAAGCTTTTGCACATCAAAGGAAACTGTTAACAGAGTGAGGAGAAAACCTACAGAATGGGAGAAACTATTTGCAAACTGTACATCAAACAAGCGATTAATATCAAGAACATGAGGAACTTAAACAGCTCAACAGCAAAAAAGCAAATAACCCAATTAAGAAATGATCAATGAATATTAAAAGATCACTTCTCAGAAGACATACAAATGGTCAACAGGTATATGAAAAAATATTCAACATCACTAATCATCAGGTGTATTAGTCCGTTTTGTGTTGCTATAATAGAATACCTGGGACTGACTCATTTATGAAGAACAGAGGTTTATTTGGCTCATTATTCTGGGACAGCTGCATCTGGTGTGGGCTTCGGGATGCTTCTACTCATGGCGCAAAGTGGCAGTCAGCTGGGGGTACAAGCAGATCACATGGCAAGAGGAAGCAGGAGAGAGATGGAGGTGAGGTGCCAGGGTCTTTTAAGCAACCAGCTCTCGTGGAAACTAATAGAGCAAGAACTCACTCACTACCCCCCATCCTCCCCACCCTCAGCATTAATCCATTCATGAGGGATCCGCCCCTGTGACTCAAACAGCTCCTAACACTGCCACATTGGCATCAAATTTCCACATGAGTTCTGAGAGGATAATACATCCAAACTCCATCATCAGGGAAATGCAGACCAAAACAATAAGAGATCATCTCACTCTAGTTAGAATGGCTATTATCAAAAAAACAAAAGAAAACAAGTGTTGGCCAGGTTGTGGAGTTCTCTTGGCAAGAGGAGAGCTGAACCTGTCTGTCCCTGTCCCTTGTGTCTCCCTCTAGCTGCAACAGCAAACACTACCTGGAGATGCTCCCTAACACGAGCATAATCATCCCCTTCCACAACGAGGGCTGGTCCTCCCTCCTCCGCACCGTCCACAGTGTGCTGAACCGCTCACCCCCGGAGCTGGTCGCTGAGATTGTGCTGGTCGACGACTTCAGTGATCGAGGTAGGACCTGCCACACCCAGCTTCCTGCCGCCTGTGCTCTACCCAGTGGCTCCCCAAAGGGGTGGCGGGTTTTCCTTCTTTAGCAGCATCAACATGTAGGCCATCATTTACTGCCTGCTTGCTATGTGCCAGGCCACAGACCTTGTACTGTGCATGCGTTATCGCATTTAATCCTCACAGCAACCCACAAAGCGTCTATTTTTATCCCCTTCGTATCAGTTTAGAAATGCGTTAAACTGCAAAAGATAGACAACTTAATAAACAATAGCTCAAACAAGTGAAGGATTCATTCTCTCTTTCTTTCTCTCTCTCTCTCTCTCTCTCTCTCATCTCTATCTCTATCGTTATCTCTATCTATCGACCTATCTATTATCTATCACATAACGAGATCCTGGACTGGTACAATTGGGGACTTGAGGCTGTCATCAGAACACCAGGCCTTTTCTTTCTTCCTGCCTCCTCATCCTCATGGTCACAACAGGCTGCTGTACCCTGGAAGGTCTGCCTTTCAGGCAGGAAAAGGGGGAAGGGCGAAGGGCACAAAGCCCCCTGTCGAGGCTGTACCTTCTTATTTGGGAAGATCTCCCAGGAGATTTGGTCAGAACTCCGACATCTGGGCCCCCCTGTCTGCAAAGGAGGCTGAGAATGTGAGTGTTCTGCGTTTTGGCCTCTTTAGTAGAGGCAGGAAGGGGAGAAGTAGATTAGAGGTGTCAGGTAAGCCCACCTACAGTAGCTGCCACACCATTTTACAGATAAGAAAACTGAGACCCAGAGAGGCTAAGCAATTTACCCTTGGTCACTTAGACAGTAACATGAGTGAACCATGTCTGTCACCAGGCGTGTGATCTTAACCACATGCAGAGCCTCTTAGCTGTGAGTCTCACCCTGTGGAATCTCTCTCAGCCCTGGGTTTAAGAGACTCAGAGATGGGGCCAAAAATGAAATCCAAGAAGAAATTGCCCTCCATGGGCTGGCCCGTGGCTCACTTGGGAGAGTGTGGTGCTGATAACACCAAGTCGAGGGTTAAGATCCCCTTACCAGTCATCTTTTTTTTAAAAAAAAAAAAAAGAAAGAAAGAAAGAAATTGCCCTCCAGCCAGTGGCTTCAAGCTTATTTTTTGCATCAAAGCTTTTATTGGTTGCAGCAAAATCAAGAGAGGCTCTTTCCTCTGCTAACCTTCTTGGAGAGGCACTAATAAGCAGTGAAGAATGGAGTGTGATGGCGCTCCAGAATAATCACAGCTGCCAGTTCCGGGAACATCCCACCTGCCCACTGCTCTGTTTTAATACCACACTCTTAATTACATGCCTTTAGTACAGTGGCCTCTGTGGGTTTGTGTGTATACTTACACACACATTACCACGTGTATAAGGCCTTCCCTAACTCTTGGCATACAATCATTCTCGTGGCACTCGTTACTTATCACGGGTGGAATTAAAATACTCATTTGTGTAAACACTTGTTTGTTGTGTGTCTCCCCTGCTAGACTGTACATTCTGAGAGCAGGGGCCACTGCATTGGTCTTGTTTACCACTGAGCCCCAGCTCCTTAGGCTTATAGTAGGCACTTAACACATGTTTGATCAGTAATCAGAGCTCCTTTCCTCTGTTCCCTTAGCACTTGCACCATGGTGACAACAGCCTCGAGCTCATGATATGAGATTTATTTTTGTCCACAAAGCGAGGTCTGTGAGTCCACTGATGACAGGGCTGTGCCTTCCTCTTCCCCTATCCCTGCTCTTTAGCAGAGAGCCTGGCGATAGTTACCTCTCTGATCCTGGCCCTCCGTGTACTAGCTCTGTGACCTTGACCCAGTCACTTAACCTCTCTGCTCTTGAGTTCTCTCTGTTGTAAAATGGGATCACAATACTACCTGCTACCTCTTAGGTGGCTGTGACTGCTAAATGAGTTAATAGATGTAACACACTTACGACAATGCCTGGCACATGGTGAACGTTAAAAATAAACATTTAAGTTTGGTGTTATTATAATTATCGATATTACTTATGGCTGGTTTACAGGAGGGGGAGTCAGGGCTGAGTGCACAGACATGGAGGTGTATGAACATTCTCCTTATTCTGTGGGTGAAAGGGTTTTGCAGATTATGAAACATTAAACAAACTATTGTCTCATGTTCTACCTAAATTGTCTCCCTGTCCCTTCACCTCTTTCTTTTAATAATAGCAGCCCCCATTTAGGGGACAATTTCCATGTGCCAGGCCCATGTGTTGTTTATGCCTGATAGCAACCTCTGAGGGAGTCCTTGGGATCCCTGGCTCAGGCGAGGAGCCTGGGATTAAGGATTTTCCTGGAGTCACACGGCCACCAAGTGGCTCACCCAGGACCTGTGCTCACTCCTGTCCTTTGCTCCCTCTCTCCTGCTTTTCTTCCCCAGTCTCTTCTCCCAACTTCATCCTTCTCCCAGTTTGGGCCCAGCACCCCCAGGCAAGGTTAACAACCGGGCAGTGGAAAGGGGAAAAATGAGTGGCCTGCTCAGTGATTATTAATTTCCTGCAGTATAAACAGCACCTGCCACTCAGGAGCAAACACCCAAGCCTTCCCTCAGGACGGGCTGCGCTCATTCATCGCTCCGCTCTCTGTGTCCCCGCCACAGCAGGGCTGTCTGCCCCAGAGCACACCAGGCTACCTGCCTCGGAGTCTTCATGTGCTGTTCCTCTGCCTGGACACCTCTTCCAGCTCTTCACACAGTGGGCTCCTCTCGTGCCACCTGCACTTAGGCCACCTCCACTACCACTGTTCACTGTTCTCCACGTGTGCTAACGTGGCTGTTTATTGCCCTGTTTATTCATTGCCAGTCTTCCCCACGAGACCATTTGTGATCTCCATGTAAATAGTTAATAAATGTTTGTGAATTAGTGAATGAATGAATGAGGAGGGAGAGAGGAAACACATGGCAGCTACATCCACACACACAGAAAACCATCACTAGCAAGGGGGCCATCTTCGCAGCGAGACAGATGTGGCTGTGGAAGACACGGCAGACCCTGTAGTGACTAGCACTGGCCCACATCTGTATGTTTTCAGGCTTGGGTCCCTGAAATCTGTTTTTCTGAATTATCAGCTGCCCTGAAGTGAACCCGCAATACTTGGCAGGATCCCTCTCTGAGCCACACAGGGCATTAGTCCTCCAGACATAGAATAACCCAAGCTTCAGCTTGATTAGAAACAAACATCTCTCCATGATCAGTTAGAAAAGAATTTTGAGATTGTGTAGGCCAGTGGCTTTGACCCTCCTCTTAGAGCAGTGGAGGCCCCAGGGATCTGTCAAGAAGTGCTGTGAGGGGCATGGAAAACCTCACAGGCACAGATGGGGTTCAGGTGCCTCTCCAGGTATGGTCTGTATTTGCTTTATGAAGAAGTGTTCACTACGAGGAGCTCTACTGCTTAAAAATGTGTGAAACCCACAGACATAACTTCACCTGCTTGTTTTATAGATGGGAAACCTGAGGCCTGGAGCAGTGGAGGACAGACTTAACTGAGCGCACATGGCTAGCCGGTTGCAGAGGAGGGACAAGAACCCTGACTGTGGGCGCCCAGTGCAGGCTTGTCCCTCCTCGCCTCAGCTGGTTAATGACACATCTGCAGAAGTGTGTTACTCTTTTCTATTCCCAAAGGCACTTCTCAATAAATTACTTTCCCATTGTATTAAAGGGTAAACTTCTTGCTGAAAAGAGCTCATTATCAAACCCTGCCAGTCCTGGACTATAATGATTTGTACTTCTAATATACCAGTTTTCTCAATGTTGTACTCAGTGGTAAAGATAACAATATAACCCTTCCCCAAAATAGAGTAACGATCTTGATAAAGACATTCTCCAAGTGCATCTATCTCTCCAGAAAGCAAAAGTATTAGTTCAATGTAATGTCATCCCAAGTCCCCCCCAAAATAGGGAGAAGAACAAATACTGTCCCATTTCACAGATGAGACCAAGAACTGAGGCTGATTGCTATCCCTTTGTCTCAATGAATCAGGCACGGAGCACTTAGAACTCTCACCTTACACCCTTTGGTCTTGCACATTAGCTGTCAGATTTTGCAACTAGCATTTTTCAGAAAAGCAATCATTATTCTTGTTCCAAGAAGGAATTCTCAAGGCAACTTTGAAAGAAAACTTACTCAGCAGTGATTGTTTTTAAAATGAGATTTGGGAGACACAATTTCAGAATTATGGAGAACAGCAAATATGGGCCATCGCAGAAGACAGATTTCTCTGAGCCACGTTAGCAGAGGCAGTTCTCAGAGTTGAAATTCACAGATGCTAACTACAAGCTAGATTGGCACTGCCTAGCAGAAAGCATTTTTCTCTGAAATGACTCTCCTGCAGGATCCTCAGGGCAGCTAATTGTAATTCAGCTTAGGGTCGAGACCTCAGGTAGGAGACAAAATTGGAGCAGATGAATTCTTGAAATAAAATCTAGAGCATTATGCAGGCAGCATAAGGGACTAGAGTGGAGGCAGACGCTACCACCAGAATAATCCTGGCCCTGCTTACAAATAGAACTCAACAGAGTTTTCCAGAGGTCTCCAAAAGCTCTTCAAATCTATGAGCTTTGCCCGAGGGTTAGGAGGAGGACATGGAGGTATTTTTGCACTTGTGGGAGAGAGAGGTGAGGGTGTAGGCTGGCAGACCTGTCTCCGGGTTGCACTGCCTGGTTGGCATATTTTTATCAGGTAAAACAAGAGAGGTCTTTGTTTGTTTTTATTCCTTTTCTCCTTTCCCCTCCCCACTTTCAAACAGTGTTGCTTTTCCAGAAAATTTAAAAAAGGAAAAAAAAGGATATGTAGTAATGGAAAGGGTTATTGTCTTTGGATGAACTATGGGCGCCTGGAAGGTACAGAAGTGAAAGGCTATGGTATGATCTCACTGACAGCATTTTCTCCAACTCAACTCCCTGTTGACAAACAAAAACATACACAGAGAATGGTTCCCGACAGGAACTTCTTGAGGAAGTGTTTGCAGAGATGTTGATTGGTTGTGGGCAGGGACTGGTGCTCAAAGGAGTATGGATGTTGCTGGGCCTCTTAGCTCACATGGTAGAGACCCTCACCAGTGGGGCCAGAGTCAGAGGTCCTCTTCCCATGATGGGCTTATTAACTCTGACCTGCCCTCTCACCCCATGCCAGTCATGGGAGCACATCACGGAAAGCCACTTTGCCCTGTCCCACTTTGCATTTCAACATACCACTCTTAACGTGGCCCAGTAAGCATCTATTCCTCATTTCGTGCCATCTCTCCCACAGCCTTGGTTTGCTTTCAATACCACCACAACTGTTGGGGTGGCCATTCCCCACTTCCCTTTTATTGCTTGGGTTCTTTCATCTTTTTGAGTTTTGTGCTGCGTATTTTGTTTTTCCCTACATTTGTCTTGATTTATTAAAGTAATTCATATCCATATATTCAACAATATTTCTGAAATGACTGTGCCAGATACTGTACCAAGGTCTAGAGGTACAACCAGGATAAAATAGGGTTCCCTGGAAGGCGTACCTCCAGGAGGGGAGAGAGACGAGGTGAGGGGCAACTGGAAGACCATGGAACACATGCTACCTGTGGAGCACAGAGGAGAAGGGGAAGATTTCCCAGAGAAAACTCCAGCTAAGCTCAATCTGAAGGGATAAATAGATATTATTCCTTGGAATGGGGAAGAAGGAGAATGTTCCAGGCAGAGGGAACAGCACGAGCCCAGGCTGGATGTCAAGGAGAAAATGTGGGCAGTGAAGATAGAGCCATGTGTGACCTCATCACCAGGAGGCAATTACTGTTAACATTTAGGCTTTTTTCTCCAGTGGTATTTTTTTTTTTAATAGACCCTATCTTTTCGAGCAGTTTAGGTTCACAGAAAAATTAAGCTGAAAGTACAGAGAGTTGCCATATAACCCTGTCCCCCTACAACACACAGTCCCCCACTATCAACATCCCCCACCAGAGTGATACATTTGTTACAGTCAATAAACCTACATTGACACGTCGTCATTCTCCAGGGAGGAGGAAGAGAGCCAGCCATGCCGGCACACTTAACCTACCTGGTCTCACTTCCCTGGCCACCCTCAAAGTGAAATAGTGTCCCCTCTATAGAAGCATGGGGGTAGGGGAAGCGGTTTCTTCTTATTGACGATAAAACTGAGGCTCAGAGAGGTTGTTGGTAGGTGGCCTAAACTGCTTACCTGCCCTTACAGTAGTCACCTCCTAGTTGATAATCACCTTTGACAGGAGGGATTGCTCTCAGTGGGTTCCATAATCTTAAGAATACCAGATCACGAGTATCAGTCCCTAGGGTGTCTTACCACTAAGAAAATCCACAGGCTTTCTTGATTTTCTTCTCCTTTAATATCTTTGACATCCTAAACACTTCTCCCACAGACTCCAAAGGAAAGAACCACTAAGAAGATTAAAGCTGTTACAGAATATCAATTAGTTTATAATGAGGGAAATCTGTAAACCTTTTGGTGGATATCTGTTAGGAACACAGGATGCAGGAGTTGATATATTTATGGTATAGTCTGTGCATCTTTAAAAAAAACAAGAATTTTGTGAATCAAGCACTGTATAAATGATTTACTGGGAGAAAAAAAATCAAATTGCTCACATTGCATCTGAAGCATCAAAAGCTCCAATGTTTGGGAAGGAATCGTTTCTGTAGTGGAAAATAGCTGTGTTATATTTTCAGAAAGGTGACGCTTCTATTGAGGGGGGTGAACCTTCTACATTTTGAAACCTTGGCATAGCAAGACTATGCTAAATTGCAGATATTCTCCCGATTTTCTTGTGAGAATTAAAGTCTAACCTTTTTCACTGTGTTAGTGTTTCCTTAAAAATATAATAGGGGAGGAAAAACCCAGTGGAGTGTGATATCGGAGGTCCTCTGAATAAGGTCCCCGGGGAGAGGGCTATGAAACTACCCCACTTCTGTCATAGTCTGTCTTTAGAAAGCTCCTGAGCCTCTCTGCCAGCTTAGGTCTGACATAAATTGTTATTTATTCAGGGCCTAAAGGGAGATGAGATTTGAAGCTGAAATAAAAGAGGTTCCATAATACCTAACTTGGTCTAGCGCAAACCAACCAAGTCCTGTCCTTTCACACTTGGCTCAGTAAGTAGAGAGCTGAAGGTGCTGATTTTGTCTGCATCACAGAGGGGAAAAAAGCAATAATAGCAATAAGGATAATGCTGCATAGAACCTATATAGCACTTACTACATGCCAGACACTGGTGCAAGCGACTTAAACAAGTTATATCTAATTTTAGACAAAGTGTCTCAGTAGCCAACATTTGCCTAAAGGGAAAATTTACATTTAGTAGAGAGTTCAAAGTACAAGAAATCCCCCTCCTCTCTGCACCCCACCTCCTAAATAAAACAACAACATGCTCAGCCATGATATTTGATACATGTCCATATGTCTAATAGGCTTGTTCTGCTGTGTTCATTTATCATAAATATCAACAAATCCTCTAATAATGTTGGCTCAAACAGGAAAATAAAGCACATTGGCCAAAAAGTAGGCATTAATTCTAACCTACTGCCCAACACCCAACCCACAGGCAACACCCAAATGAACCTATCGCAAACAGAGATACTTTGGGAATTCTTCCCAATTTCTGTGCAGAACTTTCAGTTCCTGAAATATTCACGCATGTCTTTATCAGGCAACCACAACTCCAGGGCCAATTTTGGTTTGATTTGAATCCAGAGGCACCTTCAGAGCTGTTAACATTGAAGCTTAAAATGTTACCAATTTTCATAGCCAAAAATAGGCAATGCTTGACAGCTCTCACTATCAAGAAGCCCAAATCCACACATTTATACACCACGTATTTATTCCAAAAATTTTTTAAAAGAAAATTGCAGCACTGTAAATCAATATAGTGTTCATGGGCATTGAAAGTTTAATTTCTCTTTTCTCTCACTTTACTATCTCAAGAAGAGAAATCTCATAAAAATGTAATTTTTACATTTTTATATAGAACAAAGAAGTAGGCATATATCAAAGCCACAGTAACATTCCTTCCTTTTCCTCCTCAGAGATGCCCACATTATTTACTAGCAGCCAAGAACCTCAAAATAACCAGTAACTTCTTGCTATCTATTGTTTGCCCTCCACTCCTGGGCCTGTTAATGAATGGGGATTTATTGGGCATTGCTAATAATCTTCCATGAGGGCGAAAATAGGTGGCATGATAAAGCTATGCTTTCTTCCCAGTCTTCTCCAAAACTTTTTTTCTATATGCGGTCAGACTATATGGTCTAGAATATTCTAAATAATAACTGCACTCCAGTCTTTGTTAATGGAAAACTCAAACTAACAATTACTTTCCCAGAGCCTCCACACCAGCCGTCAAATTTGTTTTAACCAGGCAAGAGGAAAGACCAGCCCTGATGTTTCCCAGCAAACAGGTCTCTGCTGCCATATGACAGCACTTTATCTCGTGAGTGAGTGAAAATGACCTAGAAATAGACCTTCTCTCTGAGCAGAGCTGACTCTAGATATTCCTGTGGTAGACACAGATTCTTTTTTTTTCCCCCGCTTAGGCTGAGGGGAGATGGGGAAGGTAGTTTGGTGAACTGTTCCTCACCTACCACTCAGTCCACATGATGCCAGCTGGGCTCATCATAAGTCCACATGTGTTTTAGGCCACTTCCACCCTGTCCTTTCCCTATCCCATGAGCCAATACATTCTCTTCTGTGTAAACTAGTTGGAGTGGAATTTCTTTCACTCCCAACCCAAAAGCTGTCATTTCTATCTTCCTTTCACTGGTTTGGAAAGGATTAGGTGAGATAATGTATTATGTCAGGGCCCAGCATGTGGTCAGCATCCTTGTTAAAGGACCATTTATGGTAGGGCTTATTATTATTACTATTAACTGAAACACTGAGCTACCCCATCTACATCGAAGAATCATTGTGGGGATGAGATGAAATTAGAAATGTGAAAGAGCTTAATGAGCTAAAAAGTGCAATAAGGACATAGAAGAGGAAGCTGATTTCCACAGAAGGAAAGAAGCCCGAGGAAAACTCTAGTCTGGTAGCCAAGGAAAAAGTGACCTCAAAGGCAGACATCCCGAACCTGGAGTGTGTCCCCCGTGGTCTACAGTTCCAACTAGGTACAAGCAATGGCTCTTCACTTTTATCCATATCAGCATCAACTGAGGAGCTTGTTAAAATGCAGGTTACCAGGGCCCATCCACAAAGATTCTGATTTGGTGGTTCTGGGGTGGGCCCCAGTCATCTGCATTCTTAAAAGACATCTCACATTATTTTGATAGAATTGAAAAGATGCTCACACTTCTGGAAAATGCTGGATTATAGGCATGGCAGGCCACAAAGTGTGCCTTGTGATATATTTGGATGGTGTTGTCTTTTGAAAGTATACCCTGGATCATCATAAGTGTAAAAACACGGCTCTTGTGGGGGAAGATAAGTTAAGGTGCTCTCAGCTGGGGCCAGACCCTTGTTTTCTAGGATGCCTCGTCGTAAATAACTGCCTCACTATAACAAGCCTGTGTGGATTTATGGTCCCACATTTAATTTCAACCACTATTCATTAATCCTCATGATCTCACTTAAATTATTAAATAGTCATATTCCAATTTCGAGGTCACTAATTATATCCTTGAGAGGTTGTTATTATCTGGATGATCAGATACATTCAACCAACACTAGACTGTTTTCTCCCCACTCATCAGAATTTTATACATTTCAGGATTTTTTCAGTTGCTGAGTGTGTATGTTTCATATGACAAGATCTCAGAGCTGAGGAGTTATGAAATACTAAAGCAGGGCTTCTCAAATTTTGGTGTGCATAAGAATCACCTGGGGAATATGTTTAACACACAGATTCCCAGGCCTTGCCCCTGTGAATGTCAAGGTCCTTGGTCTGGGTGGAGCTCAGGAATCTGCGCTATAACCAGCTCTCTGAGGATTCTGATGCAGGTATTCTTGGGACCTCAAGAAACTCTGCCTTCTGATGTTAGCACTGATAGGCGCATTCATGGAATATTTAATGAGAACAAGCACTGAGAGATGAGAACAGTTCCTTTGTTTTTCAGTAGGGAAACTGAAATCCACAGAGGGGAAAGCTCTCATTCAAAGCCCCACAGCAGAGACACAACCTACATCCCTAGCCCATTGTAAGGATAAAATGAGATATAGATGGGAAAGCACTTTGGAAAGTATACAGCACTCTTATAAATACAAGAAGGCACTATTATTTTCAAGCTGCAACGGCCTTGTGACAGAAATGGCTTGGTACTTTCTCTCTAAATTACCATAATCACCTGTTTGAGGCCCCAACCAAGCTCATAACTCTAAATTCACCAGACATGGAATAAATTCCTCCTGAAATGTCCAATAAAATTTTTTTTTGTTGGGAGAATGTGCTTGAGGCCCTACCTGGTCCTCAGTCAGAAGCTTCCTGCTTTTTCTGCTGCCTGGCCCTGTCTATTCTGGAGTAGATCACATCTCTAACCTCAGGGCACCTGGTATAAAGCCCTGCACTTCAGCACATGTATTTCTGCCCTTTCTAGGGATATGTAAAATTCACCTGTGAACATTTTTGCACCCAACATGCTTGCTCCATATGAGCCCACTTCTAACCACTTTCATGGCTTTGGAAATAGGAAAGCTCAAATCAAGTCCCCCTGGATCTTGGTTCGTTCAGCATGGTGTACTCACATGCTTGAGTTTGCTGCAAGTGCCCTTTGAGGCGATGTCACTAATCCCAATGGCCTCTGTGCACCTGTGCCACAGTTGTTTCGCTGTGTCATGATTAACTGGACAGCTCTTAGGAAAGCGTTTCCTTGTAATGAATTAAAACCATCCTCCTTGCAGGGTGTCTTCCTGCACGACTCCCTCCACATTTTGGGAGACCCTGTTTGTATCCCCACCCCCAGGTTTCTTCCCCTGGAAAACACATTTCTAAAAACTGTGGTGGTAGAGTGAGTTCAAGAACAGACACTGGTTCTATTCACATTTCAACCTTAAATATTTCTTCTACACGTCTACAGATCCTATCTCTTAACACGCTCTGCACTTGTGAAACCTCAAGTTCAGGCATTTGCAACTTACCCACATGTAAAGTCTGTTTTTAAATCTGGAAGAAATCAAGGCTTTCTACTGATGGTTCCCAGGCAGCATGACTTGAGAGTTCAGGGAATTTCTGCACTGCTTTCAGGAATCTTCACCCAACTTGTGCATTTTAAGAGACAAGAATGTGCATTTTAGGGACCTGCCTAAAGCCATATGGCTAGTTAATGACAAGTCCTGCTCCACATTCAGGGAGCACTTGTTGCTGGCCAAGCAGGCCCATCCAGAAGTCAGTACAAAGTCATACCCCACCCCCAGTCCAGGCTGTCCCCAGCGAACATGCAACTGCTGATAGGATCATCCATTGTGCTCAAGGGCAAGGCTGCCAGAGGAGATATGGACACTCCAGTCCTGTCTGTTTTTGTTCCTTCACTAACTTAATATATGAGCCAAAGCCTATCCTTCTCTCCCCCATCTTTATTGAGGTATAACTGAAATAAGAATTGTAAATGTTTAACGTGTTCAACATGATTTTTTGATATACGTACCATACACATTGTGAAATCATTACCGCAATCAAACTAATTAATGTATCCATTACCTCACATAGTTACATTTTTTGTGTGTGGTGAGAACACTTAAGATCTATTCTTTTAGCACATTTCAAGTATGTAATACATTATTACTGCCTGATACCCAGGGGTCCTGAGAGACAGGAGCCATGGGTCTTAGTCCCGCCCATACTGCACATCCAGGCCAGCAAAGGAGCCAGCCCCATACCTGGGGGTCCTGAGACCTTGTGTGTTTCATTGGGGTGTGTGACTTACCTGCTCATGTCCTTCAGCAAATTTCTGCTTAGATGTTTCTAATTCATTTTTAAGAGTTCTTTTTGCAATAAGGATGTTAATCTTTGTGTGTTAAAAAAAAAAAAAAAAAAGTAGAGAGTAGAATAATGGTTACCAGAGGCTGGGAGGGGTGGGAGGGGGTGGGGGAGAAGACTAGGGGTGAACTAATGGGGACAAAATTATGCTGTCTACCCTAAGTGAATCATTGTGCAGGATATGCATGTATTGAAACAACACACTGTACCCCACAAAAATATAAATAAAATTGAATTTAAAGAAAAAAATACATTATAGTCACCAGGCTGTACATTAGGTCTGCAGAACTTATTCCTTGTACCCTTTGACCAATATTTCCCTATGTCTCCCACCCCCCAGCCCTGGATTACTACCATTCTACTCTCTGTTACTATGAGTTTAATATTTTTAGATTCCACATATAAATGAGATCTTACAGTGTTATCATTCTGTGTCTGGCTTCACTTCGCATAACGTCCTCCAGATTCATCCACGTTGTCACTATTTCCTTCTTTTTTAAGGCTGAAGAAAAAATAGATATACAATATTTTATTTATCCATTCATCCATTGATGGACACTTAGTTTGTTTTCATATCTTGACTATTGTGAATAATCCTGCAGTGAACATGGGAGTGCAAATATCTCTTCTGGGTAGTGATTTTATTCCCTTTGGACGTATACCCAGGAGTGGGCTTGCTGGATCATATGGTAGTTCTATTTTTAATTTTTTGAGGAACCTCCATACTGTTTTCTATAATGGCTGTATGGAAAATATGAGCCAAAGCTCATCCTTGAATATTTTTCTTGACTAGTGCAGATGAATATTCACCCCATTTTAACATGTTAGCTAATTGCTAACACAGCACATACAGGACACACTTTCAGCAAGACTGAACAGTATTTTTAGTCATCTAACAAAGGCATTTTCCCTCTTGACGACTTCTTTGGACATACCGCCATGGGCTATCAATAGCTGACTTAATTACAAAAGCCTACCTTGGCAGTATCAGAAACCAAATTTTATGACCACTAACTCCACTATTAGATACTACTGCTTTTATAACAGTGTAAAATCACACTTGTGCCAATTTTTAAAAAAAAAATTTTTTTTAAATAAATGTAAGACTTAAACCTTAAGTTGTTTGGGTTTTGAATCATTGAGTTCTAAGAACCTAAGCTTTAGTCAGATGGTAGGATGACCTTGAGCTAGTACTTAACCTCTCCGTGCCTCAGTGAGTAAAACGGGGCTACTTCCTCAGAGAGTTGTACAGATTAATTGAGCTATTGCATGTTGAGGGCTTAGAACAGTGCCTGGCTCAGAGAAACCATTAACCTCAATACCATAACATCCCTTGATATGAAATTCTCTGTGTTCATTTTGTCCTGTCTTTTTCCTTCATTTCCCTTTCTAGCTACACCTTGAAGACCTCAATCTTAAACCATCATTATGGATAACAAAAACTATGAAAACAGTAATAATAAATGCCACCATTTATTAACACTTAATATGTGCCAAGAACTGTTCATTGATGAAATCACTGAATCCTATGAGATTGGCATTGTTGTCTAATACTACAGATGGTGAAACTGAGGATTACAAAGGTCTGAACTGGACAGCAAGAGAGCGGCATAGTCAGGATGCAAACTCATTTATTTGGATCCAGAGTGATACACTATTTCGTGTTACCTCCTCTGTGATAATAGGAAATTACTTCTAAGGATTTAATGCCTTGTATTTTTCTCATTTGTTTCTCATTGATCCATTCACTCTTGGCACCCTGACTGAAAATCAGGGTCCGGGTTAACCAGAATGAAATATCCACCTATTAGGGGAAAGAATGAAAAAAAACAGACATTTTTCTGCTGGAATTCCCACAGTTGATTTGCTGAGAATGTTCCCCCCTCTAAAACAGAGTGTGATTTTAATTCCCTTCAACCTCCGTGCCACTGAAAAATTTTAAATTATTCAAGACATTGAAAGTTTATTATCTGCTGGAAGGCTGTAATGTAATTGCAAGGTATCATTTAAAGAGCTGTCTGTCTATATGAACCACCTTGTTCTGAACATCTGCTCCTGCATAGAGAGGAAGATGTATATTTATTTATCAGTGGTGGTTTATAACTGCCTTAGATCAATGCTATTATTCTTTCTTCATGGCCCAAGCCCCCAAAATAAATGGCTGCAGATGCATGGAGCATTAAAATCATTTGTGTATCATCAGCCGTTTGTTTCTCTGCTGTCATTTGCATCTTGATGGACAGCCATGCATTTGGGGAATTTTGCTTTTATAACAGCCTTTGGTCACATTGTCCATTTGTAATACCAACATGAATATTAATCACCCCAATTAGAAAATGCCCTTTCAAGTGTTCTATCACCCCCAAATCGTGCTATTTACTCCATTTTAGTCATAGAGATATAAATGCCAACTCTTGTTTCATTCTTCCTTTTGACATCTGTTTCTAAATAGAGAGGTATCCTTACCCAGTGTTTGTCATCAGTGATAAGAGAAAGTATCTTTGTGTAAGGGAGCTGGGGAAGATACATTATTGTTTCCTCCATAAATGCCTCATCAACTCAGTGGCATCCTGGAGTAAAAAGTTTATCAAGTGGATTTTCCAGGTATTGATATGAGAACAAGTAGATCAGCTTTGGTTCCAGCTCTGCAGATAAATAGCTTTGTGACCTTGAGCAAATTACGTCACTTCTTTTTGCTTCAGTGTCGCATCTTTAAAATGTGGATGACTTCTAAGATCTCATCAAACTTCAAATCCTAAAACTCTAGGATGACTTTCCTCACTTCTTGCCCAGAGTTTAGAGTTATCACTTGATGCCTTATAGTTGTGTGAAAAAATATCCGTTATTTAAGATACGCAGCCCTCAAGAACTCCTGGGGTCTGGGAAAGTATTTACCCTTGCACAAAGTGACCTAGTGACTCGGTTTCCAGAAGCCCAAGATTGGCACTTACATATTTTTCTACATCTTCTCCCATAATGCCTAAGTCTTTAAATGACGTTTACTTCTTGTCACCTCCAGCATGTCTGTCGCTAGGAGCCTTTTTCCCTTTCTAATTTGCTATTTCAAATCAGCTTTGGAATAAGAAATCCAGTTATTAAAATTTTTCAAATTGTATCTAAAATAGGGGTTAAATGTGTCCTAAGTGGGTGAATCAAGGCTCTCGTCTATGATTAGACTTCATGAGCCATGTCTAGAGGCTACACAGATGGTGAAGCTTTTAATTCTAAATAAGAATAATCAGAGAGGGCTTCCTAAAGCAGGTGTCTTTGCTGAGGGAAGGAGGTTCCCTGGGCAAAGGGAACAGCATAAGCAAAAGCACAAAAGCAAGATGGTCTGTCAGCCATCCCTAGTAGTGATTGCTGGGAGGCTGTGCCTCTTGAGTTACTGACCTTTTCTCTCTACTGAGCTGGAAGGTCATTTCCCAATCCTCAAGGGGATGCATAGTCTGACAAAGGTAGAAAATATAGTCTGGGAGATGTCATTTGAATTCTGAAATATCAGATTTCCAGACATTTAAGAAATTTCAGTATGTCAATGTTTATGGGTCATTGGGAGCAAAATATTTGAAATCAAAGCTGATACAAATAATGCAGGATCTCTGGTCACCATGGCTATCAGTTATAGAAGAACTACAAGCCACAGTTCCTCTTGAATTCCTAGAGCTGTGCTGTTCAATATGGTAGCCACTAGCCACATGTGGCTATTTACATTTAGATTAATTAAAATTCAATAAAATTAGGAATAGAGTTTCTCAGTCACACAATCCACATTTCTCATGTTCAATACCCTTATGTGACTGGAATAGAGCAGATGTAGAACATCACAGAAAATTCTACCAGACAGCACTACTCAAGAGAGACAAGTGTGTTTGTTTTTTGGTTTCTTGGTGGCTGGCCAGTACAGAGATCTGAACCCTTGACCTTGATGTTATAACACCAGGTTCTAACCAACTGAGCTAACCACCAGCGCATAGAGAGACAAGTGTAAAACCCCTGAAGTAGCAGTTAATATTCAGTCCCCACAGAGCTGGAGGCACCAGAGTGTAGTTGGGGGAGCAGTAGTTGGTATAGAATGTCAAGAATTGCCCTGTTCTTCAGCATGCCTGGGCCCAGAGCAGGATTCTGGGTCACAGTCCATAGTCAGAAGTCCATTATAATTGGGGGCAGGGGAATAAACTCATTCCTACTATGCTGGTAGGAGTATAAATTGCCAGGCCCAACTGGCAGTGTTATCAAAACTCCTTAAACATGAGCATATCCCTTGGTCTAACAATTCCATCTCTAGAAATTTTTCTAAGGAAACAATCAAAGATAAACAAATAGATGTATATACATGGATATCCACTGTAGTGTTGTTTATAGTAGAAAAAACCAACAGAAATAGCCAGTAGTGTGCTGATAGAGTTAACAACCAGCTGGAGTGAAGGTGAGGAGCCCTGATTTGTAGCCTTTGCTGATTTCTGTGGAGTAAAAACTCCCACCTTGACTGATTTCAAGCTACCAACGGAGTACTAGAGTTGGAAAGAGATGTTCACAGTCACCTCTAATAAGCCTGTATAAGCCTGCTCCAGCACACTGCTAGCAAATAGCCTAAATGTCTGAAAGAGGAGACTGATTAAATAAATCATGGTAGAAAATGCTGTGAAGCCATTAAAAATATGCTATAAACCAGTGGTTCTCAAACTTGAGTGTGCATCAGAATCACCAGGAGAGCTTTTTAGAACCTAGTTTGCTGGGCCTCACCTGTAGAGTTTCTGATTCAGTAGGTCAAGTTCTGGCCAAGAATTTGCTTTTTAACAAGTTCCTGGGAAATACTGATCCTGCTGGCCCTGAGTCCACACTTGGAGAACTACTGTTACAGAAGAAAATTTGATGACATGATTGTGACCAAAAAGATCCCATTTTGTGAGTGTGAAAGTATGGATTATAAAAAAAATAATAATAGCTACATTTATCGAGTTCTTATAAAGTGACACATACTGTGCTGGGTATATAATATGCATTATCTTGTTTACTCCTCACAACTGTCTATGAAGAAAGTAGTGTTACTATTATTCCCATTTTACATACAAGGAAACTGAGGTTTAGAGAAGTGAGGAACTTCTCCCACACATCTAGTGGGAGATGTGAAACTGGAGTTTGAACTGGGCAGCTGACCTTGGGGACTGCCTTCAAACCACTCTAGGATGCTGCCTCGGGTCCGCTCACCTGTGGCTCACTGATGGCAGTGCGACACTGAAACATGAATGAATGCCCTCGGTTTGTTCTAGATGATGTAGTCACAGGAGATTTCTATGTCTTTTTATGTGTCCTTATGTGTTTTCCAAATTTTCTACAATGCCATATTTTTGTCATCAGAAAAAATATCCAACGTAGTAAACATTATAAATAGGAAGTGCCATTCTACCCTTGGCTCACTGTCTGCACACCTTGCCCTTGGCATCCTTTGGTTCGGACGGCTTCCATACCTCTGTAACCCACAGTCCAGCTTGACTATGCTCAGCCACCGGCATCTGCTTACCACTTTAGAGTTTACAAAGTTTTCACTTTGAGTAATTTGCCTGATCCCCACAGCAATCCTATGTCTTAGGTCACCTGACTGTGTCCATTTTGTAGCTGAGGCACCTGAGGCTCAATAAGGTGAAATGACTTGCCCAAGGTTACACACCTAAGTAGAGTGGTTTTCCCTTCAATTATGACTCTGGCTCCTACTCTTAGTTCACGGTGTAATTCAGTAGCAGTAGTTGACTGAACACTTACTTTGTACTAGGTATTTTACTTACATTGCTGCATTTTAACTTTGCAACAACCCTGAAAGGTATTATGTATTGTCATCTTTTTAGGGATGACAATGGGACTCAGAGAGTCCACATTGCCACATATAAGAATGTGCAGCCAGGCTTATGATTCCAAAGCCCATTGATTCCCTGGGGAAAAATTATAAAACATGCACTGTGTATCTGCCCACCAGATACCTGAATTTCAGACATCAACCAGTCCTGGCTAGACTCTGCAGCCAGCATTCTGACCTGGGCCCTCAAAGGAAGGCTTGCTCTGCTGCCCTGGGCTCAGAGAGCACTCTTACACACCCAGGACTCACCACAGGCCTCTCTGATGGGAACAGCTCTGTGCGTGCTGAAAGCCCCACCCCAGGTGGACATAAAGGTCACCTGTCTAACTTGGGTTTTCACCTCAGGAGCCTGTTCATCAAGAGAGTGCTTGCTGTGTACCAGCACAGTCCCAAGTGAGTCACACGCACTTCTGAATAATTTTAACACCAGCACTGTGAGGTGGTGTTATTAGTCCGTTTCTATTGCTTATAACAGAATACATGAAATTAGGTAATTTATAAAGAAATGGAATTTATTGCTTACATTTCAGAGGCTGGGGAGTCCAAAGTCTGGGGAACACATCTGGTGAGGGCCTTCTTCTGGGTGGTGACTCCACAGAAACTCAGGGTGGCACATAGTGAGAAAATGGCATGAGCAAGAGAGAACTAAGCTTCTCTCTTGCCCTCCTTATAAAGCCATCAGAACCATACCTGTTATTCCATGAATGGATCAATTCATTCACAAGGTCACAGTCCTCACAATCAAATTGCCTCTTAGGGGCTGCACCTTTCAAATACCATAATCAGATTCCATTCTCTTTGCATTGTTATAATGGGGGTCAAGCTTCAATGAGTTTTGGGGGGACATTCAATCTACAGCAAGTGGGGATAGTATCCCCATTTTGCCCATGAAAACCCTGCAGCTGGGAGAGCTTAAGCAACTTGCCCAAGATCACACAGCTAGGAAGTGAGAGCTAGGAGCTTCCCTGGGATGGGTGGGCCCCAGTCCCCAACGCTACTTCCCACCATCTCACTGCTTGCTCCCAGAGACCTTGCCTGTCACTCAGGAGGCAGAAGGGAACTGGCCTTGGACCTGTCACTGTCACATGTAATTTTTTCCAATTATGCCAGTTGCACATTTGTTACCACAGAGGTCTGTTTAGTGGAATGTAATGTTATGAAGCCTTTTAAATTGTTAGTGTTAATTGGGCAAAGCCCATGTTGAGTGACAGAAATGCCAGCAGGTGTGCAATTGCAGGGTTGCCCAAGTTAAGGAAGGTAAGCCCCACCATTTTAATGCAGCTGCTTAGGAAATTTTATTCCTTTTTTTTTTTTTTTTTTGGTTCAAGAAACCTATCTTCCTACAGTCTTACGTCAAGACATGGCTATAGCAGGGAAGAAATTTTACAAGTCCCCCAAATCAGGTGGGCAAAAATGTAAACTTTTTACAAAGAATGGGATTTCTTTCTATTTTAACCTCTGTGTCAGCTGAAGGCAGAACTTAGACCCAGAGATCCTCACCAGCTCTGACCTCTCCTCTCCAATAACGTCCCACTCTCCAGCCCAGGAGTGTCTGTAGCTCTAGCAGTGATGAGGGCCATGCAGGCTGGATATCTACTCAGAGGTGTTCTTCCAAGTGTATCATTTATGCCAGGACCTTGGCTTTTGCCAAGAATTTGTGTTTTTGTTTTCTGATGTTGGTTATATCTTCCATCTGCAGGGGCAGTGGAAGCCAAGGTGTTTTTGTTTAGGGAGGTGGTGGTGGTAGAGAGTGAAGCAGCAATTATGGGTAAACTGCAATGACACCACCACTATTACCACCCCCTAGGAAAACTTTTATTTTTTTACTGAAACTTAATTGACTATACATATCTGTGTGGTACAGAGTTGACTATCAGTATTTGTGTACAATATGTAATGGTCAAATCAGGATAATTAGCTTATTCATCATTGCAATATATAATCATTCTTTGTGTCCATTAACCTATTTCTTGCCGACCCCTCTCACCCTTTCCCACTTCTAGTAACCACAGTTCTGTTCTCTCCTTCTGAAAGCTCAACATATTACTGTGATTGTCTCATTTTTCCTTCTATTTATTAATTAATTCATTTATTTATTTATTTATTAGCTCCCACTTATGAGTGAGGAAATGCAGTATTTCCCTTTCTGTGCTTGGCTTATTTCACTCCACATAATTTTCTCCAAGCTCATCCATGTTGCTTTGAATGGCAGAATTTCATTATTTCATTCTTTTTTATGGCTGAGAAGTATTCCATTGTGTATATATTACCACATTTCCCTTATCCAGTTGTCCATCAATGGACATTTAGGTTGGTTCCATAACTTGGCTATTGTAAATAGAGCTGAGATAAACATGGGAGTGCAGGTATCCCTCTCACATAATTTCCATTCCTTTGGGTATATACCCATTAGTGGGATTGCTGGATCGTATGACAGTTCTATCTGTAGTTGTTCGAAAAACCTCCCCACTGTTTTCCATAATGGCTGCACTAATTTACAGTCCTACCAACAGTGTAGAAGAGTTCCCCTTTCTCTGCATCCTCACCAGGAATTGTTATTCTGTGTCTTTTTCATAATAGCCAGTCTAACTGGGGTGAGATGATAGATACCTCAAAGTGGTTTTGATTTGCATTTCCCTGATGAATAGTGATGCTGATCATTTTTCATGTACCTATTGTCCATTTGTATGTTTTCCTCTGAGAAATGTCTATTCAGCTCCTCTGCCTATTTTTCAATTGGATTGTTTTTTCACTGTTAAATTGTTTGAGTTTCTTGTATATTCTGGATATTAATCCCTTGTCAGATGTATAGTTTGCACATATTTTCTCCTATTCTGTAGGTTGTCTTTTCATGCTGTTGTTTGTTTCCTTTGCTGTGCAGAAGCTTTTTAGTTTGATATAATCCCATTTATTTTTTCTTTTGTTGCCTGTGCTTTTGGGATCTTATTCATAAAGTCTTTGCCCACTCCTACACCCTGAAGTGTTTCCCCTATGTATGTTTCCTTTTAGGAGTTTTGTACTTTCAGGTCCTAGATTTAAGTCTTTTATCCATTTTGAGTTGATTTTGGTATATGGCAAGAGGTATGGGTCTAGTTTCATTCTTCTACATGTGGATGTCCAGTTTTCTCAGCACCATTTATTGAAGAGGTCGTCCTTTTCCCAATGTATGTTCTTGGTGCTTTGTCAAAGATCAGTTGGCTATAGATACGAGATTGATTTCTGGGTTCTCTAGTCTGTTCCATTGGTCCATGGGACTGTTTTTAAGCCAGTTCCATGCTGTTTTGGTTACTATAGCTTTGTAGTATAATTTGAAGTCAGGTAGTATTATGCTTCTGGCTTTATTTTTTTTTTGCTCAGGGTTGCTTTGGCTTTTCGGGGTCTTTTGTTGTTCCATATAAATGTTAGGATTGTTCAAAAAAAACCCTTTTAAATATTATCCTCCCTCAATTACCACACTCAATTAATCATTAACCAAATCCCCACCAGGGTTCTCACAGGCGAAGCACTTTCCACCCTGCCCAGAGAAATGGAACAAAGTTGCAGAGAGGGCTTCTCTCACTCCTCAACAACCCCTTTCCCAGAGAGAACCAGGTTCCAGGGAGTCACGGGGTGGGGGGTAGCCGATGGGAAGGAATAAGCAACATCTCTCAGGCATGTTGGGTGGAAGGGAGGGGTAGATCACTGAGCTAAGCTCTCCATGCCTTTCTCTGCTTCCAGAAATCTCTGCTGAGCTCCTGCTGTGTGCCAGGCTTCTAGTTAGTAGACTATAGGGATACCCTGATGAATAAGAAGATGTGGGTCCTGCCCTGAGAGTCTGGGATTCTAAAGCAAAGTGAAGTCTGTGCTGCAAGAGAACAAGTGTCAGGCAGTGAGGGTTCAGAGATAAGAGTGATTTATTCCCACTCACCTTATCCTCCTGGCAAACTGCTGTTCATCCTTCTGGACCAAGTACAGGAGTCCTCTCCTCTGGGAAGCCTCCCCCAACCTCCTGTCCTCAGGCAGGGAGGATCCTTACCTGCTCTCTTTGCTGTGTCCTGTGCTTTCCTGGTGAGAGAGAAGGTGATGTCATTGCAGCTGTATGCACGACCCAGGGTTCATCCGTATAATACTGCCACTTCCTGAATATCACCAGTCATGTGTGCTACCCTCTAAACTCCAAGTCCATCTGATACACTGGGTATTGATTTTGTTTGTCTAATTCTCATCTCCCCAACCAGATTGTCAAATTGTTGTGGTCCTGCTAGTGGATTGTGCTGAATTATGACACCCGAATGATATACATACGATGCCCTTTGTGATGTATTGAGTACACACTGCCTAGCATTCTATAAGGCAGGGCTAGAACAGATATGGCTGGGTGCTGCTGCAGGACAGGGTCAGGTGACATTGCCAGGAGACTGAGGCACAGAGCCCACCTGCCTGCCCAACCTCACCCCCCATCACCCTCTCTCCTCAGCACACACTTCCTTTCACGGCTGCATGCACATCTGTTCTTCTGCCTCCGGGACAGTCCTCCTCGCCCTTCAAGACCCTCTTACCTCTGAGAAGGCCTCTCTGATGCTCCAGCCCCTGCTGGTCTTTTCCCTGGAGGTCCTGAAGTCCCTTTTGTTTCAGCCAGGTGCAGTGGGAGTGGACCTGCCTTCAAAGCTTGCTGGCAATGAGAGCACTTGCTAGAGCATGGTGTGTCTGATGCAGCAACTGCAATTGTTTGGCAAGGAAAGAAGTGATTTTTTTGGTTTCCTACTTTCTTTTTAGCGAGAATCTCTGATACCTGCTCTACTTCCCAGCGTTAAGTGGTTTGCTCCTGTTTTGCACATGAGGGAACTGAAATGCATAGGGTAAGGGACAAGATGCATAGATGGACTCCAGACACGTCCCTCATTTCCGTTCTCACTATAGTCCAGGGAGCTCAGCTCTCTTACAGTAGCCACATCATAGAGATGAGGAGATTGAGGCCCAGAAACGATAAGTGAGTGGCCCGAGGTCACATGGAAAGTTTCAGGCAAGACTCACTCAGGCCAAAAGCCAGGTCCACAGGAAAGACTGCCCCACCTCCCATCCCCTCCCCAATAGGCCACAGACCCAGCCTAGTGCCACCATCAGACACTTGGCTCCAGGATGCGGGGAACCTTCATTTCCTGAAAGCATCAGTTCTGGTATTTACAACGGGACTAGATTCTAAAGTTGAATTCATATCATCTTTTGGTGGAATTATAAAGGTGTCTCCAGCTAAAAAGATGATATCTGTATTTACAGACCTACCAATGACGTCCACTGCCCCCTTCTTGTAAATCTAGAGACCTACAGCCTCACACACCTCTGGGATGGTGCCAGGATTCAACTTGAAGCCTTCTGCACCTCTTAGTTTTGTGTCTGCCCACCTGCATGGAAGAGAAAATGTATAGGGAGCCCTTGAGAATGAACGCTTATTTTGGTGACAGCAAGGAGACAGGGTGGAGAGGGATGCTGTGAGGGCTGGGGGTTGGCTGTGAGAAAGGCTCTGGGAGAGGGATCCTAGGCATGGGGTTGAGTACGCTACAGACGAGCTGGCCACCAGGAAGCCCTGTCCTCTCAAGATCATAGCTTTACCATCTGTGACAGGAGAAGGGCCCACCTCTGTGCTCTTCCAGCTTTTTTCCTTTTCCTAAGGTTACACACCTAAGAGGTGCCTGAAAAGGACAGCGTGCAAAGATGTTTGGAATGTAGGGGGTAAGTGCAGGAAAACAAAGGCTACAGATCAGTGTGCACATCTGGGCCCATTTGTATGAAATACAAAAAACAAGTGAAACATCTGTAACCACAGATATATATGAGAGTACTTCAAAAAGTTCATGGAAAAATAGAATTAAAAGATAATACCAATCTTCTCATGAACTTTTTGAAGTACTCTCTGTGTATATTTTTTAAAATGCTTGGAAGAATATATATAGTAAAATGTTAATAGTGGTGTGGGTAGTAGAATTACAGGTGGTTTTTATACTCTTCTTTTTCCCAATCCATTATACTCCTTTGGTCTTAGAGCACTCCATTTGACGAATTACTCCTCCTTTGCTCTAGGTCATAAATTCGTGGCTTTGAAGGGTTTATGTTTCTTTTGAGGTGCTGGATACAGCACCATAGAACTTTTTATTTGCCCTTCAAAATAATTTTTTTTTTTTTTGTGACCAGTAAGGGGATCGTAACCCTTGGCTTGGTGTCACCCACACCGCGCTCAGCCAGTGCGTGCACCGGCCATCCCTATATAGGATCCGAACCCGCGGCCTCGGCACTCCCAGAACCGCACTCTCCTGAGTGAGCCACAGGGTCAGCCCCAAAATAATTTTTTAAAAATCTGATTGAATGGCCAATATTTAAAAGTTCATGGAATTCCCGTAACAATTTGGTTCTCCGGCTTTCCTGATATCATCTTTGGGCCCACATTCCCATATGACCCCATTTGGGTTTGGGGTTTCCATCTGGCCCATTTCCCACACATGCCCACCACCCCCACCCGCATTCTCAGGACTCTTCAACCTGGGAGCCCTTTAAGCATTCCACAGGGACTGCTTCCCCTGTGAGCTGAGGTGGGGATTTGACTTACATGAGGCCCAGGATGCTCCAAACTTTCTTTATGGGAAGAGTTTAGGGACGGCAATTGTGTTGGAAGAGGAAGCTTTGAGACCCTGTTTGTACAACACTTTACATAAGATGAATGGGGGTGGGGGACAAAGTGGTCAGGTGGCGTCTTCTCTGACTACATCCTCATTAATTATGGAATATTAGACAAAAAGCACCAGTGAGGTGTCGGCATTTCTACCTAGCAGTTCACATTTTTGAAAAGGCCAAATGGAAAACAGTCTTTACCATTTTTCTGCCTAAATGAAGCTCATGGAACACCAGGCGGGAATTTTGTGTAGGGCAATCAGGGGCCCTGTCTGACCTTGATTAAGCAGAAGAAATGGGATTTAAAGGGTTCTGCATGGGGGAAGTGTCTCTAGTCAATGTAAATTGGGGAGGTAAGGTCTCCTTGGGAGCTCCAAGGCTGATGCCATCTTCCCTGGCTTGGAAACAACAACAATAATAAAAACCCCAGTTAACAAGTGCTGATGCTCAGTCTGTCTCAGTCACTGGGCTTGCTGAGCGTTCTGCACACATCCTCTTATATATCACCGTAACACCCTGAGAAAAAGGGTTCTATTGTTAGAACCTTTCAGTTGAGAAAACTGAGGCTTAGAAAAATTTAAGTAGCTTGACAAAAGCTACTTATGCAGAAAAAGGTAGACATTCCATCTAAGTCTGCCTGATTTTAGAGCCTCACTCTTAATCACGGTGCTGTACTCCTACTGTGTGCTCCCTTTCATTACTACTGCTCACAATGATGATGTGCCCCCTCTAAGCATCCTTGAGCACCTTCTGTACAAACATTCCACCTGAAAAGCAGGGAAGGGGTTACTATCCCCATTTGACAGACCAAACACTGAGGCCCAAAGAGGGGCAGTGGCTTTTGCAGGGTCACATGGCTAGTCCTCATCCTAATTCCTCAGAGCATTCTCAGGACGTTTTCCCCCACTAATTGTGGCTGGGCTGTCCCAAACAGTCACAGTCCTTCACAACCTGTTTTCACAAACTCTGCTTCACTAGTGTGCATTCGTCAGAGTTTTGTGTTGGTTTATCCCCCCCTGATTTCCGCCTGCATGTGTATGAGCCATGCCACAAGAGCCTTATTAATCATTCGTAGTTGAAGGTTACCAAGAAAAATATGCCAGAGTGTGACAGGCCATTAGTACTTGCGTTGTAAGGAAACCAGTAATCATCTTAATTGGTGCACACTTTGGAACAGAGCGAGGCCCTCTTCTGAAGGGTTGTCTCCTCCTTCATAAGCTATTAACACCGTGGCAGATGCACCTTCCTCACCACTGTCTGCAGAGGCAGCTTTTATCACTGGAACCGCATTTCACCCCTGAAATCCAGGGCCGTCAGAGACAGACAAGACCTCTCACTCAGACCAGGTGGGTGGGAGTGTTTGACCCTGGTAGTGATTTATGATGTGGGTGAAGCAGTCCTGCCTCTGGCCCCAGAGAATTTATGCCCAGCCATGTGTTTTGATGGTGACCAGACATGCCTCCTAAAACACAAGTGGCCCCCGAGGCCCAGGAGGAGAGTAGTCTGCCTGCTTGGCCCCCTTCTTCCCAGCCTTTAATCAGTGACCTTCATGCAAATCCTAACTGGGCTCTGTTTGCTTTTTCTTTTTTTTTTTTAATGCTTACTTCCCTTTAAAAAACTGGCAAGACCTATCCTTTGCCCACCCCCCACCAGAGATTCTTAGAGGGGGGCAGCATATGGTCCTCTCTTTGAAAGAGGCCACCCTTTTGTGTATCACCCCAAGCCAAGACTTTGTCCAGCTCTACTTCATCTAGTTCATGTTATGAAAACACTAATTACTTTTCTAAATGTTTTATTAGATTGAATATGCCACTTAAAATATACCTTTTCTCCTCACTCCACCCCACTTTCCTTCCTAGGATTCTTACCATTCTAAACAGGAACTGCTGATGGGACTAAAAATTGGGAAAGCCATTTCAGAGGGCAATTTGGAAGTAATCAAAAAAAAAAAGTTAATGTACGTGTCCTATAATTCAGGAACTCTACTTCTCAGTGTCTAGCCTAGAGAAATATTCATTGTTCATACTATGAGCATACATAAGAATGCTTACTGCAGCACTATTTGCAATAGTACCAAATTAGAAGCAATCTAAATATTCATCAGTAGAGGAAGGAGAATAAACTATGACATATCTATAATGTGGAATATGATGCAGCTATTAAATACAAAGTACAGAGCTCTGAGATGTATTGTAAAACTTAAAGAAAGCAAATTGCATAACCATTTATGTAAACACAGCACTCAAACAAAACCAATACTCTCTTTGCAGTGTGTATGTATATGTGTGTGTAACATGTAGAAAAAGACATAGAAGGATATACTCCAACCTGCTAACAATGATTATCTGTGAGACAGTGAATCAGGATCAAAGGTCATGGCCAAAAGAATCTTTACCCTCTCTTATATTTGTAATGCTTTATTTCTTTTTAAAAGGAAAATATGTTTATGTATTTCTCATTTATTAAAAAATAATTCTATCTTGAAGAAAAGAAGGTGATTGATCCAATCATTTATTTCCTGCTAGGTTTTAGAGATTTAACATGTTCTCCTTTCCAGGAGGGGGTTTGTGTCTTAATCTTTTAAAGGCTAAATTTTTGTTTCTTAGAAAAGCCTATATTTGATACTCATACATACTTAAGAAATGTACCTTTTCAATTGAAATAAATTATGAATTATCTCTTCGTTGTTTCTAAATAAGACTTATCATTAGTGAGAAGACATTTCATTCTAATTCCCAGTGTACTCTGCTGTTTTAAGATTCCGTGCCTTTGTATGGGGTTGTTCTTTCTTCCTAGAATGTCCACCCAGATAAAGTCCATTGAAACTCTGCTTAGGAGATCTCCATTGCCCCTGGTCCCACTCCCCAAAGTTAACCCATTCTTAGAGTACTGTTTGTTTGAATAGGCTTCCACTATTAAAGTAAAGCACAGTGGCTAGGAGCGCAGGCTCTGGAGTCAAACCGATCTGGATTCAAGTCCCTGCTCTGCCACTTACTAGGAGTGTACAGGATACTCCAACTCTTCAAAACTTGCTTTTCTCATCCCTAAAATGGGGATTACATTTCCATCTTGCAGGATTATTGTGGACATTAAATAACACTTCTAGAATGCTTTGCACTGTGTCAAATACAGAGTACACTCTCAATATATGTCAGCTGTTCATGTTGTTCTTGTAGCAGAAGTATCTTCCTCAATAGACCTGGGGCCTTGAGCTTGGTTATCTAGGTTTCTGATCAGCTCACACCATCCCTGGAAAATACTTGAGACTTAGCTAAATGTTCTTTTGCACTGAACTGTGCAATAAGGAATAAGGAAGGCTGACCTTCTGAACCATGGGAATTTTCTACTAATGGGACATGAAAATCCCACAGACTGTGAAGTATTACAAAAGGAGTGCGGTGCTGATAGCGCCGAGGCCACGGGTTCGGATCCTATATAGGGATGGCTGGTGCGCTCACTGGCTGAGCGTGGTGCGGACGACACCAAGCCAAGGGTTGCGATCCCTTACTGGTCAAAAAAAAAAAAAAAAAAGGCCATCTAGCTGCCTGGTGTCCTGAGATGGGGGCCACGGGTCAGCCCCACCCTGCCTCCACAACCAGGCAAGCTATAGAGCACACCAAACCCATAGTGGTTAAGAAAGTTCTTGAGGAGAACCAATGCAGCAAAATACTTACCACCAAGCTGCACTCCCTGGAAGAGAAACCTCAAAGCAATTAATCTGAGACACAGCAGAGAACATATGCCAAATCCCTCAGAGAAAAAAAGGCATTATATACCAGTCCTGAAAAATGAGCAAGTCTAAGAAAAATGTTTGTCCTGTCGTCTTCCTGTTACTTGATCTTTCTCAACAATCAATAGCAGTATCTCCCCATTTGTCTGGAAGAATGTCACATATAAATATGATGACTCATTTGATTATCCTATAGGAATATGTTGTCAATTCTTTGTATTGAACAAACCTCATTCCTTAAAAAAAAAAAAAAACCAAAAAAGGCGACCTAGACAGTGGAGTCATTGGCAATATTTTTAGTTTTTCATATCTGACTTTCAACAATTTCCAAAATAAGTATATATTATTTGTATAATTTTTTTGCTTTTATTAGTTTTAATTAACATGTACTAATTGTATATATTTATAGGGTACAGTGTGATATTTCAATACCTGTATGCAATGTGTAGTGATCCAATCAGTAATTTTTTAAGTGTCCCACAGAGGGAGGCAGTGGTAACACACAGGAATGGTGTCACCAATGTGGAAAGTCAGCCACTGTGACAGACCCAAATGGAGGAGGCATGGGGCACTGCTGGCACATCTCAGACCACACCACCTGGCCCCTGGGTGATGCCGATAATCTATGGCTCTGCAACCCAGATGGCCATCTGGGTCCCTGTGTGAGAACAAGGTGCCTCTCCAGGGCTCAGAGTCCCTTGCCACAGTGTGCCCAGGCCAGTGTTTCTTGTTTGGTTTTGAGCTTATGATACCCTGGCGAAAGCAGCAATTTCTGTTCTCACAGGGCACCCCTCACCCAGCAGTGGTCATTAGGTGTGGGGTTGGGGGTGTTGGTTCATGTTCACGTTTGAGCATGCGCTAACATATTGGAATATATGGGCATAGAGCAGCTCATGCACAACCAGGGGACTGGAAAAATCTCTGTCCATCATTGGCCTGGATTCAGAATGCACAGAACTCCCAACCCACGCTGCTTCATACACACAGCCACATTGTAGAGTTCCCTGGAGGAAGCATTCCATGTGTTTTCTGTCCTTTGACAAATAAAACGAAAACAGCATTGAAAAGTAAAAGTTGCTCACAGCTGGGGCAGAGAGAAAATTTCTGGGGTAGATAAAATAGGCTACAGTTTATGAAAATAAAACTACATTCTCTCTATGCTGATTACTAAATGTATCTCAGAAGGAGCTATCAGGTTAAAGGAGTAAGTTCTCAAGGCTGGATTTTTACAATTCTTAGAGCTGGTTGTACAGTTAGTCCTATCATCGTGGGACTGTAGAATCACACAATTCCAGTGCTGGAGGAGGCTTTTGAGGCCATGTGGTTCAACCATTTCTCCAACATTTGAGTCTTTTCAATGGTGTGCATAATAAGTTTTACCTCTGATTGAATTCTTCCAGTGATAACTCACTCACTGTCTTATGAGATATCCCATTCCTTTGCCAGACAGCTCTTATTATTAGAAAGTTCTTTCCTTCCATTGAGCTGAACTGTAGCTCTCTGCAAAGCTTGCCTTCTGGTTCTAGTCCTGTCTCCTGGAGGCAGAGAGCACGGTATCAGGGACAGGGTGTGACCTACATAGAAAGAGAGCCCAGTCGTCTAGTCTACCAGTTGTTGTCTCTGGCCAAAATACTCCACCTCTCCCACCCATAGTCCCTGTGTCAGCCTAAGTAGGGCTCCGTCCCTTACTTGGGTTAATTTGAGGATCAAGTGAGATAGTGAAAAAAAAGGTCATGCTAGATATACATGTACTGATGTAGAAAGATGATTGTGGTATATTATTAAATGGAAAAAAAGAAGGTTTCAGAAGAAATAAATAAATATGCATGAAACATCAGGAAATTAGGTGAGAAATACAGCAAGCTAGTAAGTGTGGCCATCTCTAATGGGTGTCAGTGGCTTGTCACTCAGATGTTACATGCTTCCATGATGGTTAAAACCTTTTTTTTTTACAAAGCTACATCATATTTAGAATTACAAAAAACAATTCCATTTTGGGAAGAAAAAAATGAAATATCCAGAATTCTTTATGTTTAAAAATGGAGACCACTTGAATCAATTGTGGTGTTTCTTCCCCTGCAGGATGTCTGAATGTTGGCATATCCTAACACGATTTTGTGCCAGTGTCTATCTAAAAAAAAAAAATGGGCTTAAACATCTAATAACACCACCAAAAAAATCAGTGACTGCTTTAGGTCGTGCCCAGTCTACCTCAGGGCCTTTGCATCTGCTGCTCCCTCTGTAGCGACTGTAATCAGTTCATGTTATATTGCTAGGTGGTCACATCTGAAACAGCTGTCTCACAAACAGACTTGGATGTGATGGACAGAAATATAACCTTTTGTTAAGTGGGGAGTGATGTGAGTGGAAATGTCATGAGTGGTCAGTTCATTGATAAATATTCCACTGGGAAGATGACTTTTGCTTCCCGATGCTACCTCCTATGTTTGGAGACTTACAATTGAATACCTGGATGGCAGGGCCTCCCTTACCTGCTTTACATCTTCCCTTGGGTGACATGCCGAGTCCTCTGGAAGCACATGGTGTATATGGATTTTTAAAAATGAAAGCAGCAAATGATAAGCAAAATATATCAAATCAGGGTCATTCACCAGGCATCTGTTAGCACCTCCCATGTGCCAGGTGCTGTGAGGGAGATGAATCACTCTAGGTCCTGCTCTCCCACAAAAGCTTGCTGCCAGGCAGATGGACCCAAGTCCAAACCAGAACGTGCATCAGAATGCAAAAAGAGCTATGACTGGAGCATGTGCTGCTCTCAGTGGTCCTCAGAGGAGAGCATCGTTCATGCAGATGATGCTTCAGGAGGTCTTTGAGCTGAGCATGGAGGGAAGAATAGGATTCCCTGGGACAGAGAAGCAGAGAAGGATAATCTGAGCTGAGGGATTTGCAAGAGTAAAGGCACAAAGGCAAGGTCATTAGTCAAGTGATGTCTGCAGAGGGTGGATCAGGCGTAGGATTCAGATGAGAGATGGGCCTGGAAAGGTGGGCTCTGGCCATTACTGAAAGACCTGAAATGTCTCCACATGATGTGAGTAGACCTGTGCTGTAGCAACAGTGTGGATGGGATGAGAGGTGAGGGATTAGAGGCCAGAAGACCAGTGTACACCATCCCTGGCGGGGACATTTCTGTAAGCAGCCAAAGATCCCACAGTTCCTGCTCTGGTGCTAACCATTGCGGAAGCAGAGAGGGAAGAGGCCCCAAAGGAGAGGTTTCCAAATATTCAGTATTGGGTTGGGGTGGGGTTTTGTGGGGGAAAAGGGGGCAGTGGTGTTTGGAGGGGGTGCTAAGGAAGCTCTGACATATGTTTAGCTTTCTCTTCCTGTGCACTGAGCAGGAAAATTTCCCCCAGGAGAACACTTTTGCCCTTTAACAAATACGAAACTGACAGGCCGACACTGTTGCTGAAGTGGAAGAATGTTTTTTTTTTTTTTCTTTTTTAATAACACCTTATCTCCAACACCTGACAACCTGACATAATTTAAAAGCAGCTACCAAGAACCCACAATTGGAATTGCCTATGAATCTGCCCCCTGGATGGGCTCCAACTGGGTGAAAAAGTAGAGTGGGCCAAGTGCAAGGGACCAGGCCTTCTCTTCTCATTTGCAGCTGATTGGCGGGGAGTCACTTTCAGAAAACAGGGGCGGCTGTAATTAACTTGACAATAGTGGTTTGTGGAGTGTTTTTATTTGTTGTCTGATTACTAAACAGATTTAAGGTCCTGCCCACCCACTGAAAAGGGACCAAGGCATTTAGTTGAAATTAAAAGTTCAGACAAGGCTGCCTGTTTAGACAATAGCATCTCTTTTTTAATAGATTACTTGTCTTCTGCAAAATAAGGGAGAGGAGTTAATTTGTGTGATGAAGTGCTCTCTATTTCTGGGAGCTGGCTGGTGGATGTGATTGCTCGAAGAAGGGGAGTAATTCATTCTTAAAATCGCCAAAGACATGTTCAGGCCAAATACCTATACCCCAAGGAGTTGGGTAATTCATAAAGTGATGCCAAAGAACAGAGAGGCTTGTAGTTTCAAAGCAAATGTTTGAGGAAGGTGTATAGTTTTTTTTTAGGTTGCGGGTCACCATTTGTTTTCAGGAATGTGTCAGAGAAATCAACTTAACATGTTAATCTAAGCCATCAGACGAGGAGGCCCCTGATTGTAAGGGACAGTGAAAAGAGACAGACTTGGGCTTGAATTCTGGAGACAGCACCATGAGCTGTGTGGCCTTGGGCAATGACAGACCCACTGAGAGTCCATCCCCATGTATCAAGCAGAATCGACCCTCATAGGGTGGTGGTGAAGGTTCTAGTGTGGAATGGGGTCTGCCAAGTGCCTAGGACAGTGCCTGGTGACCAGTAGGTGTAAGTCAGGGTCAGCTGCCTCTTGTCCTCTGGCTTCAGCTCTAAGAACTCACTGTTTTCACCCTGGATGGAGAGCCTGGCAACTCCTGTAGTCCCCTGACAGAATCCACATGCACAAAAATATCAGGGAGGACTTTAGATTTCACTGATGGAAGGGGCAGAGGAGGGGTTTTACATCACGTACTCCACAGCAGCCCACTTGTAATCTCACTAGACATTCCTGTTCTCCCTAAATTTGCCCCCAGAAATTTATTTTGTTACTGGAACATGGCCATTAGCATTTCACCCAAACTCCCCCTCTCATTTCCCCTCCCCTGTTGCCAACTGTCTCCCAAAACAGCTTACAGACAAGTACGGTATTCTCCCCAACGTGGATCCCATTGAAAGGCTTGTCTCCACCTCTTTGCTCTCCACTCCCATCCCCAGGTATACCACTGCTTTGACTGGTCCAGGAATGCATGGATATCAAGGGCAGATGTATTTGTCAAGGTAGATACTCCACCAGAAGTTATTCACTATTTTGGAAAATCACATCATCAATAAAGGTACTTGAGGTGCCAACCCAGCACACTGTACCAGTCTTTTAGGAGAAATAATAATGTGTATTCTGAGATATGGCACTTACAGGTAAAGCATTTAGCTGCTTATCTAACTCCTTGTAGTCATCCCAAACATTTATATAGTGAAACGCATATTTTATTATTTCTCTTTTATATCACAGTTGGGCATTATATAGAATTGTTTCATGATAGGTGTTAGGCAGGGTATATTATTTATGAATTTTATATTAAGATATTAAAAGACACCATACAAAACAGCAGTTACATAAAGGGGCATTAAGTCACAGGGGGTTGAGAACCCCTGAATTAGGAGAATCAGCCAGATGTTGTAGCTATGTTGGCCTTAAAAAAGGGTTTAGGTCCAGTTACCTCAGATGTGCTTGTCCTTGATGGTTTCCAGCTGCCAAGAAATAGGCCCATATTTGCCGAAGGCTCTGATACACATGTTTTCCTGGCAGCTCTTACAGTGAAAGACACCTAAAATATGCTCTCTGAAGTCTTTGGCAGAAGGAAATTGGCCATTTGGGAGTAACAACTTTCTCTACCCATTGGTATCCCAGAGATCACAAATCAACAGAAAATAATTCTATCAGTGACCTATTGAGATAAGCAATGCAGTGACAGTCCTGTTTATAGAACTGGTCCCCAGGTGCATTTTTGTGCATTCTCAGAAGCCCAATAATAATAGCAATAGCAGCAGTGGGATGTCATGGAAGGAGAACCAGCCTCAGGTAAGGGGCCATGGCCAAGAACCACCCACCTCAGGATCAAGTGGGGCATCTTTTAACACTGTAGGTTCCACACTGTGCCCTGAGCCAGGGTTTTTCAGATTGCAGGAGTAGACTCACTAGAAGGTCATGAAATCAGGTTACAGAGTCATCATGCACAGCTTTTTAACAAAAGTGGACTACAGGAGGATAGAATAGGAAAAATATATCCCAGTGTATTACACTGTGTATTTCAGTTACATATGTACATATATTTGTATGCATGTGTACTCCAGGTCATGATGTAAGATGTATTTCTTTTTAGGGGTCATACTCCAAAGGTTTGAAAGCCATTGTTCCCAGGGCATAGCATCAGACTCTATGATGCTGCCCGGACATCTGTGTGAAAATCAGTTCCCCTAGGATTCTTAGGACTGAGGTCTGAAAACCCTTGCTGTGAGTCCCATCAGGGGGTGCATTCATTTGTCAGATCTTTTCTCACTTGCAGGTAAAAAGAGAGGAGGAGTTTGGGAGGGAAGGTAGGCCAGGCCAGGTTGGGGACACTGAGAGACAGGAGGAGGGTTGGGAGGGCACCTGAGCCAGCACCCATCCCCCTCACAGGTTTGCTGGAGGGTGGTGTAGCAAATAGTCTTGGATCCCTTGAAGAACTTCAGTTTTTCCATTTTTCTATCAGGCAACATCGGTTCTGTTATCAAAAATAAAGAAGAGGAGGAGGAAGGGGAGAGGGAAAGGGAAGGGGAAAAAAGAAACTGCTGGTTTTCCAAAGCCACACATCAAAAGTGTCCATTATGCCTAAGATTGTCTTATGCTCAGACCCCTGTCAAAGGAGAATGAAGAAGGTCCTCCAGCTGAACTCTGAGTTCTTTCAGGACTACCACTCTCTGAAATTCCTCCTGGGACTTGGGGCAAGAAAAGTATGTCTTTCCAGAAGGGCTGGTCTGTTTTCCTTTTCCAAACTGTAGACGATTCTTAAATGCCTGTGCATTTCACCTGCCAAAACCCATCCTGGTGTAATCATGGTTTTCCTTCCTGATCTGTCTTTCTAATTTCCCTGCTATTTATATTTACCTGTCTGTAAATAGTTTTTCAAGCATGTGAAAGACCTGGACATCCCAGAGGGTTTGGGTAGTAGGGCTGGAAATTGGTAACTGCCAGGCAGAATGGGGAGACCAGGGGCACTGAAAGATGGTGCAGTTGCATGGTGAATAATGCCAGCTGTGGAATGGCAAACACCCAGTATGACTCCTGCCAGCTGTCTGAACATGAGTCCCACAGAACTTCTCTGAGGCTCAGGCTCCCTTTGTCTAAGACAGGAGTGTTGATAGTGCCTACCTACTAGAGTTGTGGGAATGAAATGAGACAGTGTATCTAACAGCACATGACACAGGGCCTAGGCATACAGTAAGCACCTGACAGAAATCGTGATGATGATAGTGATAACAATAAAGGTGAGGGCCCACCTCCTCTTAAAATTTGTCCTTTGTCTAGAAACACCTGTGTATCAAAACAAAACAAAGGGTGATGCTTTTGAACACCATGTGCCCGCCCCTCTCTCCAAAAGGATTGCCAGTGCCTTAGAATACACTGCCTAAGACTTCCAAGTGAATAAATCTATCCCAGGAAACATATGAGCTATGACACTTTAATAGCCAGCAGCCCAGCAGAGCCGAGACATGACAAGACCTGGAACACCTACAGGTCCCAGAAGTCAGGCCAAGTGTGCCAACCGCAGCCTCTTCTGCCACGGCTTCCATGTTATTAGTGATGCCCCCAGAGGCCAGAGAACCAACTGTGGGGCGGATGCTGATTTATCTGGCTTGTGACCTGCCTCCTACTTCCCTTCTCCTCCTCTTCCCTCACTCTCTCCATGGGGCTGTCTGTCAGATGCTTGGTGTCCTGCCAGGGCGTGGGACACACAGAGCTCCTTTATTTTTGGTGCTGCTCAGCAGGGGTTTTTCTGCAAGGCTCAGGGCATCAGAGATTGAAATGCTGGTGTATTCTACTTGGGAATTAATATGATTACATAGTGCATTGAAGATTCCTAAACAAACCAATCCGAGTTCTGTCTTTGGCACTTAACTTGCTGGCTGTGTAACTTTGGACAAGAAACAACATTTTCTGGACTTATTTCCCTCCTCTTGCAGCGAAGATAATGAACTGCAGCCTGCTTCCCTCACAGGGCTGGTGAGGAAACACCAGAGGAAACGATGGAGGAAGATTCAGCGGAGATTCACAGAAGCCTCCAGCGCTAGGCACAAGGGACATGCTGGTGCACAGTGCTCACAGAACTTGCCCTTGTGGATCTTAGAGCCTAGTGAGGGAGACAAAGTGAGGAACTCCATGGATACTTAACAGTGATCACAGCCAGCTGCCATGAATAACAAGTTTTGGGACTGCAACAGGCCGATGTAGGGACCTGCTCTGGTCTGGGAGGTCAAGAAAGGCTTTTGCAAGGAGTTAGTTTGCACTGAGATCTAAAGGATGAGCAAGAGTTAATCGGGGGGAAATGTGTGGAGAGGCTTAGGATCTGGAGCAATCCAGGCAGAAGGACCAGCATGGGTGGAGATCCCAAGGCCAAAGGAGACATGAAGGGGCTTTGAACCCTGTAAGATGACAGGAGAGGGGGCACTGAGGACAGGAGGAGCAAGACAAGGCTGGAGCGGGGGCAGGAACTGACTATGCACAGTCTTTTCATCCCTGGTAAGGATATTGGACATTCTTCCAAAAGCCATGGGAAGCCACTGAAGGAGTTTAAGCAGGGGAGTGGGGAGTGGAAGGGTGACAGATGCAATTTACTTCTCTCTTCAGCGAGCACCTGAACTGCTACATGCAGACCAGATGAAAAGGGGCAGAGTCCTTGCTACTGCAGTTGGCCATGGACTGCAGAGGTCCAGACAAAGCACAGCAGAGGCCTGGACCAGGGCCTTATTCACACCGTGTCACTGTCACTATGCCAGTGTGTAAGAATCTCATCACTCCTGTATTAGTTTCCTATGGCTGCCATAATGAAGAACCACAAACTGGGTGGCTTAAAACAGCAGCAGTTTATTCTCTCACAGTTCTGGAGCCTAGAAGTCCAGAATCAGAGTGTCGTGCTCTCTCCAAAGTCTCCTTACCTGTTCCTAGCTTCCGGTGTTCCCTGCAGTCCTTGGCATTCCTTGGCTTGTAGACACGTCACTCGATCTCTACTTCCATCATCACATGCTGTTCTCTTGGTGTGTCTGTGTGCCCACATTTTTTTCTTAAAAGTACACCAGTAGGGCTGGCTAGTTAGCTCAGTTGGTTAGAGTGTGGTGCTGATAACACCAAGGTCCAGGATTCAATCCCTGCACTGGCCAGCCGCAAAAATAGATAGATAGGTAGGTAGACAGATAAAATATTAGTAGCAAAATTACCCCAGTCACTGAATTAGTGCCCACCCTAATCCAGTATGACCTCATCTTAACTTGATTACATCTGCAAAGACCCTTTTTCCAAATAAGTTCACATTTCACAGATATTGGGAGTTAGAACTTCAACATGTCTTTTTTGGAGGACACAACTACTCCTCTGAGGGCAGCTCCTCCTTGTGCCAAAACCCTCCAGGTAGAACCATCCTGAAAGTCCTAACAGCCCTTCAGGCCAGACAGGAGGGAGAGGCTCCACTTCTAAATAGGAACCAAGAGGGCCACAGGCCCCAGAGAAGCCACAATGTGTGTGTGTGCACGTATGTGTGTGTCTTCAGGGCAGCGTGTACAGTGAGGACTCTGGGAAGCACGGGCCCTGAGTTCTTGTCCTCACTCAGACCTCATCAGCTGAGAGAGTTGGGGCAAGGCCTTCCCTTCCCTGGGCCTCACTTTCCTCTCTGGTAACACCAGAATTGATGATACTGTCCCATCCTCTTTGTGTTGGCTTTGGGAGGAGTCCAATGGGATAATCAAGTATTTCCTAAGAAGATACTGTGTGCCCAGCACTGAGACACCTCACTTGGGAGAAGAACAAGAGTTATACAAGTTGAAGTTGTAATATCTTTCTGCATTATTCCCTTGGCTTTTCTCCTCTTCCAGCAGGATGGTTACAATTTCAGGCTCCATTAGCCTCAGAATCATCCCATGGGCAGGGGCAGAGACTAAACAAGAGTGACCAGGAGTTGATCGTTTCTGAAGCGGAGTGATGGGTCCATGGGGGTGCTCGTTATTCTATTCTATTTTTTTACATATGTTTGAAATGATTCTTGATTTTTTAAAAAAATAGTTTAACAAAGAAAACTTCAGACTTTGGAGCCAGATTGCCTGGGTTTTCATCCAAGATCATCCACTTACTAACTGTGTGGACCTTGGAAAAGTTACTTAACCTCTCTGTGCCCCAGTTTCCTCATCAGGAAAATGGGGATATTAATCAGCCACTTGCCTCACAGACTTTTTGTGAATATTAAATGATTAAATAGATGTAAAGCACCTGGTTTAGTGGTGCAGGTGAGTACTAAGCAAGTGTTAGCTATTACTTCTAGAAACTGGGCGCAAGGAACTGTGAGGTGTCTTCAAAAAGTTCATGGAAAGATTCATATTATCTTAATTCCGTTTTTCCATGAGGTTTTTAAAGTACCCTCCTCATATGTGTTGCTGGACGGAAATTATCTCTGTAAGCTTCATAGAATCACACATTCAGCTTTGGAGATGTTTTAAGTCATACCTGCTGCTTGGAATCTGTCTGAGTTTGGGTTTCCAGGAGCAGATCCTGAGATAAGGATTTGTGTGCAAATACAGATGCTCCTCAACTTACAGAGGGGTTATGTCCCAACAAACCCATCCTAAGGTGAAAATATCAAGTCAAAATGCATTTAATACACCTGAACTACTGACATCATAGCTGAGCTTAGCCTACCTTAAATGTGCTCAGAATCCTTACAGTAGCCTACAATTGGGCAAAATCATCTAACACAAATTCTATTTTATAATAAAGTGTTGACTATCTCATGTAATTTATTGAATACTGTACTGAAAACAGAATGGATGTTTGGGTACTCAAAGCAGTTTCTACTGAATGTGTATCGCTTTTGCCCCGTCGTAACATTGAAAAATTTTAAGTCGAACCATCGTAAGTCAGGGACCATCTGTAGTACATTTGGGAGGAGATTTCAGTAAGCACCAGCAAAAGACTGGGGAAGTGATAACGGGAAGGGGAGGCAGCCAGTAAGAGTGCCTGTGATAGGCACCACTGCAGGCAATGACACCCGATCCCACTGGAAATTCCGGGAGCCAGCATAGAGCATTATTCAGGGTTATCCTTCCTGAGGGCGAAGGAGCAGGGGCAGTTCTCCACCAAACTGTAGTCGTTGGGTGAGGCATGACACATGGGTGCAGAGAGTCCCCAGGCAGAGTGGCAGGTGGAAGGCAGGCAGGCAGACACTGGAAGAACATGAGGGGGTGCAGGTGGGGCACCAGTGCATGCACTGCAGATCCATCTGTGAGCTCGCTGGCCGGTGCTCCTCTAATACCTGCCTAAAGCCTTAACAATGACGGGGACTCACCACCTTCAGAATCAGCCTTATTTCCTGCTGATGGCTCTGACTTGTTAAATAGGGGTAATAAGGGCAAAAGCAATTCTGTATTGTATTAACATCAAGGTGACCCCTGGAATAGGATGATGAGTATGTGGCATTAGGGCTGTTGCCTCCCTGCTGGGTCAAGGCAGACATCTCTTCTCAGTTCTGGCACATTCATGCTGAGCCAGGATAGAGCCTCAGAATCTTTCTTAACACAGCTTTAGGTATCCGTTACAAACCTGTCAGTGTAAGCAGTTCAATGAAGCCAGTCTGCCATCCCTGCCCTAGTGCTTATGAAGCTGGAGGTAATTGTAGGCTGGAAAATGCCCTGAACTGGGTTACAGCCCTGCCATGTTGCAGCCTCGCTGTATGACTGTAGGTAAGATATTTAATTTCTCTGGCCCTCCTCTCTGGATAGAATGAAGTGACTCAGTAAAGTGAGGCAAAGATGGGGTTTGGTGCAATAGGAAGAACGTGCTCTTTTACAATCAGCCAAGGTGAGTCTTAGATCTTGGCTTCGTCATTTAAAAACTATGTTCCTTGGGCAGGTTACATCACACACTCTGAGCCTCGGTATGTTCTATAAAATGGGGCCATAATACCCAGTTTGTCATGGTGTTGTAGGTGTCAGAGATGATGCATATGAAATAGGGAGCTCCGTGTGTGAGCAGGGGCCCAGTAATTGTTCCCTATGATTGTCATCATCATAACCATCATCATCTTCATTTAAAGTCCCTTCCAGCTCTGAAATGTATGACTTTACGGAATGGCCACATCCAAGAAGTCAGTGTGGTAAAATAAGGCAACAGTCCTAATTTTGTGTAAACGCACTTTCTAATAAGGACAGGAGGAGCATAATTGTCCCTAAATAATTGCTCTGACTTTACCACAAGCTGTCCAAAGGCCTTAATTGGTTGATCTGTAATGACTGCGGCCATCTGCGTTCAGGGTGATTTAGCAATGGGGCTCAGCCCGAGCAGGGCCCTCAATGATTAGAGCTGGACAGGGTGATTTTTCTCCCTCTGATGGGAGTAGTGGTGTGTGGTATAGAAGATTATCTCATTCTTGTTTTAATGACCTACCAGTTGAACCCAGCCAAGAAGAAGCTGTGATCACAGATAATGCCTGTGGATTTTTTTCTCCTTTTTTAAAGATAGTGTTCCTGCACGAACAGCAGCATAACTGGAGCACGATTGTGCCTATTGCTATCTTGTCTCATTGCCCGAGAAAGTCTCTTTTGGGAAGATTTAGTCCCTCAATTAGGGCCAATTGATTTCTGCTCTCTATAGAGTCACTGTTCCAAAGAGAAGTGGGAAAGGGCGAGGGAAGCCATATTAATCTTCGTGTGCAAGCAAGAAGAGACTTGGAGTGTTTTTTATTCTTCTAGCCTCTGGTTGTAGATGTGTAGCAATCTTTTCTCTGTATATATTTTAATTGCGTCAGCCTAAAAGATGCCATGTGAAACACACTTCATCTCACAGAAGTTTCTGGAGACCTAAGTGAGAGTGTCCAGAGCAGTGTTTACCTAAGTGTGCCAGTACGAAAGTGGTTTTAAGTGGTCTCTAAGATGATTTCAGGTGGTTCAGACTAAGTAATGTTGGATCATGTGGAGAAGATTTTTCTTTTCAATTCTTTCGTTTCTTCTGATTACCTCAGATGGAGAGTCTCAGTTGGTCTCCATATCTTTCTTCATGACAAAGAGAGAGCAGACCTTAAGCTCACAGTTGTCGGGAGGACAGGAGTATCTGGCGAAAATCCAAGAACATTATTTTATTTTTATTTGTTGGAGATTTTTTTATTTATTAGTTATTTATTATAAATGATACCAATTTTCCATTTATGGTATTTAAAGTTTCTTTTAAAAATAAATTTAATTTAATGGAAAATGTAATTTAAAAAATGAATTGATTTTTTTAAAAAAATAGCTCAGTAAATTGTAGTAAAGTATGTGGATGTGGCAAAAATCATGACAGCAGTGTATGACTGCCAGCGGTTGGGGAAACATGACAAGAAAGGGGAAAGCATGTTTCTACAGAAAACCCAGTAATTTACTGGATGTGCGTGCAATCTTTATGCCTTTTATTTCCTTTTTTCTTTTTAGCAATTACACTGGCTAGGAATTCTAGTACAATTTCTAATAGAAGTTGTGAAAGTGTACAGCCTTTCTCCTGATCATAGGAGGAAAGACCTCAGTATTTCATTAGTAAGTATGATGTAAGTTTGGGGGGGTTTCTGTATCCATCCTATAGTTTTTATAAAGGACCCTAATCCTGATTAAAATCAAGAGACACCAGCATTAAGACTGGGATATTTAGGAAAAAATAGGCTTTTTTTTTTTTTTTAGTAGAACAGACTGTTGTCTTATTCAAAACAACTTTTCCATCATGGGGCCGAAATCCACCCCACATTAGAATAAGCAAGGAGAGGAATTTGTTGTCATATGTAATAAGACTATCTAGGAATCCATCTGCATCAGTGTAGAGCTAGAGCTGGGGTCTGGTGCTCACAGACCCCTCGAGCCCCTTCACAAACCCTTCACACACAGGTCTGTGAGCTAGGTAACTGGCAAAAAGGTCCTTGGAGCCTTGGTTGAAGTAGGAACGGTCTTTATTCAGCACACACACACTATGAGCTAAGCAGTCCACAGAGAAACTCAGAAGCTCAACTGCTACGCAATGTCCAAAGACAAAACTGAGCAGCTGCCAGCAGAGTAAACATGCTCTATTTTTAGACATGAGCTCTGCAGCCAGCTCTGCTTCACCAACTGAAGAACACACAATAGCAATTAACTAAAAAGCTACATGGGTGCACATGTGCACTAACTCCACCCACACACAACTTGTTTACAAGAAATGTGGAGGGAACCTGACTAAATTATACTATTTTTCCCACAATCAGCCACAGGGGGGACTAGAGAATGGAAATGTCATCAGGATAATGTCTCCCTCCATCTCTTGATTCTCATTTTTATACAATGGCTTCAGTCTCAGCAGATTCCCCCACCACCTCTCATCACCTCATTTTGCCAAAGATGTCGCCAGCAGCTCCAGACTTATGGCCAACTAACTTAGCAACTCCAGCAAAAAGAAAGGGTCTCGTTTTTCAATAGTTCTGAAAAACATTCTCAGGACTCATGATGTGGACCAATTTAGGTCACGTGGCGATCTTTGAACCAATCACTGTGGCAAATGGAATGGAATGCCCTGATGGGTCAGTCCTGAGCCGCATGCTCCTCCACCTTGGAACCAGGGGACAGAGTCAACCCAGCCACGTCTGATGGACTGAGAGGAGGAGGGGCAGTATCCCAAAGAAAAATCAAAATATTATTACCAGAAAATGAGGGAATGGACCACAGCCAGGTGTAAACCACAGATGCCCCACACCCTTATACAGAAAATCTCTCTGTATTCCAGGTCTGGCACTATCACTGGACCTCTTTGAACCTCAGTTTCCCCATTTGTAATACATAGGTGATGATCCCTGTCCTTCTTGGCCCTATCTGAAAGGTCCAATGAGGCAGTGTACAGGAAAGCTGTGTGTAGACTGTTAAGTGCAGTGCTCATGGAAAGGAGAGGTCACAAGAATGATTACTAAGTGTAGTGGATCGAATCATGTCCCCCCAAAACTCAGTGAAGCTTGAATTATATCCCCCAAGTTTTATGTATTAGAAACTTAGCCCCGACTATGACTGTTAACAGGGTGGGAAATCTTATTATGGTAATTTTAAGGTGGGGCCTTGTAGAGGTGATTGGGTTGTAGGACCGTGCAGTAGTGAATGGATTAAAAATGGTGGTCAGAGGTGTGGTTCTGAGGGCTTTAAAAGAAGAGGAGAGTCTGTCTTTCTCTCTCTCTGCTCTCTCTGCTTCCACCATCTTGCAATGTGAGACCCCTGGGTCACTGTCGCCACCACCAGATGGACTTTGGACTTCTCATCCTCAGAAACTGTAAGCAATAAATGTCGTTTCTCTTTATAAATCACCCAGTTGTGTGTATTCTGTTATAGCAACACAAAACGGACTAATACACTAAGTAACTATTCTGACCCATCTGTCCATCTGTCCTCTTCTTTCTCCCTCACAGAGCACCTAAAGAAGCCACTTGAAGACTACATGGCCCTTTTTCCTAGCGTGAGGATTCTCCGAACCAAGAAACGGGAAGGGCTGATAAGGACCCGGATGCTGGGGGCCTCAGCAGCAACTGGGGATGTCATCACATTCTTGGACTCACACTGTGAAGCTAACGTCAACTGGCTTCCTCCCTTGCTCGGTAAGGGAGCCCCCGCCACCATCACTGTGAGGCAGGTGGCCCGGGGTGAGCCCACAGTGACTGGCCCCAGTGTTGCTGCAGGGAGTCCTCTGTGAGGGTTCCCTTGCCTGCTTGAGATGCATGTAGCATGATGCCGGGTGCCATAAGGAGTGCTCAAAGAGACCTTTAAAATTCATCAGTTCTGTTCATTTCATAGAGAAGGAAGCTGAGACTCAGAGAGGGAAATGATTCACCCAAGGTCATATAGCACATTAGTGTCTAGTGACAGGACTGCTTCCCTCAAATTACTTCAAGTTCTATTGGCAAGCAAGCCAAGGCTGTCTACTGGTCAGACCCAAATTGTGGGGCACATCATCATGTCAACTTAGAGTAGCTGCCACTTACTGCACTGCAGCTGTGAGCCATGCAGGCTGTAAGCATTACCTCTAACCCTCACAGAACCATGCAAAGTCAAAAGTATCCCCCTTTGTAGTGAAAGAAAGAGGTTCAGAGATATGGAGTGACTCGCTTGTCCCCTTGGGCCGTCAGCGTTGACGTCACCATCTGTCTGGCCCCTAAGTCTATTCTTTTTCACAATCCCACATTGCCTCCTTAAATTCATTTCCTTGTAGACAAGAGTTTCTGACGGGTATCAGGGAAGGGCTATAGACAGAGGGCAATGGGATCCAGGAGTCATCCGCCATAGCCTTGTGGACTCAAGAGACATAAGGAATAGGTGCTGGGCATCAGGGGCCTCAGAGCTGGCTGAAGAACCAGGCCCCATCCTGAGGAGTTCAGCTTTGATGAAGGGAGTGAACTGGTACTGACAGGCGGACATTGAAGAGGAAATGTGCTGCTGAGACAAGGAGTCAGGTGAGGGCCAGGGCCAGGGCCAGGGCTGAAGGCAGATTGGGGACGAGTTACCAATCTAGAGAGAATTATAAACTCCTCCAGAATTGATGAGTAAGCTCTCCATAACAGAAGGCGTCAGGAGCAAAGAGGACTGAAGTTTAAGGCAGACTTGAGTGGGCATCAGAATCGCCTGAAAGACTTGTTAAAACACAGAGTGCTGGGCCCCACCCCAAAGTTTCTGATTCAGGAGGTCCAGTGTGGGTCCCAACAAGTTGCATTTCTAACCTGCTCCCAGGTGACGCCAGTGTTGCCGGTCCAGGGACCCCACTTTGAGGCGCACTGAGTAGGAATACCACCATCCAGGAGTAAGGACAGAAAACAAAACCCATGTAGTTAAACAGGATAATCCAGCAAATCTGTAATACTGATCAGCAGGGAGTTTTATTATTACATTATGTCCTCTGACCCCAAGGGTCTAGGATCTCGCTGTGTTAGGTAAAGGATGTAGCCCAGAATTTCCGGTAAACCATTTGATTAAACCAAGAGATCTTTTGCATCTGCCTCGTGTTACCAAAAGAGAAAAAAAAAAAAAAAAGGAAAAAAAGCCTCACCGTAAATCACCTAATTTATAGTCCTGAAGGAACAGCCCATTTGTAGGGTCATTCGGTGGCTCATAAAGAGAATGAAGTGGTGGGGCTCAGAGCTGAGCATGTAGTCTAAATAGCCCTTAACTCTGTTTCTATGGAAATATATGAGGGCAATTTTCATAATCTGCAGACATACATGGAAGAAACATCCCCCCCTTTTTTTTCTTTTTCCAGTAGAAATGTGAGCCAGTGGTGTAGCTTTAAAAGTCTGTCCCTGCTAATATCAGCAGCTGACAGAGCACATAATGGCTCTTGTTTGTGAAACCATGAACACCTCCATGCACAGCTCCCTCTGCCTTCTTTGGAGAGTACACTTTTCTGAGCCTGAGAAGGATTCAGCCACCCCCATAGGAAAGCCAGCGTTGATCATCATTTCCTTCATCGTCATTGTCAACATCATCATCATCATGGCTCTAATAGTCCTTAGCTTTTTAGACCACGTTAACATTTGAATGTGGCCATTATGTGGTAAAGCACGCAGACCAGCCATTATCACCCACAATTTGCAAATGAGAAAACAGAAGGGGCAAAGAGAAGGAGGGAGATGCTCAGCCCTTCAGCTCCTGCTTCTGAGCTTCTTTCAGGGATTCTGGTCACAGAGACTGCCTGCTGTGTGCTGATCATGTGCTAGGCTTGGCTCTGTTGTCCCACTCAGTCCTCACAGAGACCCCATGAGACGGATGCTGGCTTCTTCATTTTGTTGGCAAGGAAACTGGGGCTCAGAGGAATCAGATAACCTTTTCCAAGATTTTACTGCTAGTAAGTGAGAAAACCAGAATTTGAACCTGGGCATTCTGTCCCCAGGTGAGCACAGCACCATGAGATGCTGGCTTCTGAGGCTATCTTGACCTCATACCTCCCACAGTCAGGCAGCATCCAGCCGAGCACTGTGACCTCAGCCCCAACCCTCCTTAGAAGTGAAATTCCCTGAGTGGCCACGAAATATTAGGGAGTCCCATCTCTAGATCTTTCCCTGGAGTAGGTTCTTAAGCATCATTAAGAATCCCCCAGAGCCTGTCCACAGGCAGATCCAAGCCCCACCCCCAGACATTCTGATTCAGTGGGCCTGGGGTGGGGGCGGGCATGGGAGGGGGTTAAACACACTTCAGGTGCATCTGGCACTGGTGGCTCCTGGTCCACACATGGGGATACACTGCTGAAAGCAGCATTTCTCAAACTTTTTTTTTTTTTACCATGTGCCACACAGAACTACATTGGACATCTCAATTCAGTACACACATGCTCACACTCATAGCAGGAGAAACATTGAAGGATAGAGCAAACCAAAGCTGGAATTCTGAGTGACTGTTATAGAATCAGTTTCTCCTAGGCCTGATAGGGACTATAAAGCCACCTAGGTCAAGGCCTCCATTTATCATCTTGAATCCCCTAGCCTATCACATTCCTGCAGAGTGGTGGTCCTCCAGGCTGTGCTTGCATACCTCCAGTCTTGGGGAACTCACAACATTCTGGGACAGTGCATTCTCTCTTCCATAGTTCCAGCTGTTGGAGAAATTGAGCTGAACTCTTGCAAGAAGGTCCATTGGCTCACTGACTGCAGTGGTATTTATCATTAACTGACATCTGTGCTAAGCACTTTCAAACATTGTTGTGTGTAGTCCTTATAACCACCTATGAGACAAAGCCCCTTCTTGTCCCATTATCTAATGCATACTGAAGCTTGGAGACATTATTTGTGCAGCTACCTCAGGGCCCCATCGTGGGTGGCAGGACTGGGATGGGAACCCTACTCCTTATTGCTTAAAGCCTGCGCTTTTCCTTCCTCTCCATGGATTCTCACACTCGAGTGTTCAGAGACATCACCTGGAGAAATGTTAAAAATGCAAGTGACCTGCAGAATAAGGTGGTGCACTTAGCTGCTCCCCCATCCTGCCTCATCTAACAGGCATCTCTTTCTTCAGACCGCATCGCACGGAACCGCAAGACCATTGTGTGCCCAATGATTGATGTGATTGACCACGATGACTTTCGGTACGAGACACAGGCTGGGGATGCCATGAGGGGTGCCTTTGACTGGGAGATGTACTATAAGCGGATCCCGATCCCTCCAGAGCTGCAGAAAGCTGACCCCAGTGACCCATTTGAGTAAGTATGAGCATCCCAGGCTGGTCCCAAGGGTAGATCCAATGACCACTCCCAATACACACACACACCTGAGAATGGCCACCTCCCCCAAAAGTGCAGTACAGAGGGTCTAGCTTCCCACCCTGCTCAGTACCAAGTGTCACATGTCCCCATCCAGAAGCACTACCCTTCCTAGCTTGTCACCAAGCTTCAGCCCATGGACTACCAAGCTGGTCACCTCCACCTTACCCACCTCTGGGCAGTTTGCCATGATTGCCAGCAGGGTGAGGAGAGCCTCTCATGCTCTCCTCAAGCCTGGCATCCCATTGTCATCATTGTCACACCAGGAGCCAGGCACAGTGCTGAGCACGTTGTACCCTGATCTGATTTAGCCGCCAACAAGCATATGTGCTAAAAATTATCATCCATGTTTTCCAAATGGGGACACCAAGACTCCAAGGCTAAGTAACTTGCCCAGGTCACACAGCTACTTAGTGGCAATGGCTAGGTGCAAATGCAGGTCTGTCTGCCTCTGGAGCCAATTTTCCCACCATTCTGTTATGCTCCCTTGGAAGCACTAGAAAAATGACAGCTTATCCCACAGCACAAGTTTGCAGGGGGCGCCTGGCTGGAGAACTGGACCCATAGCATCCCAAAATGCGAAAGCTGGTAGGAACCTACAAATGAAGGACTCAAGCCCTTGCCAATGAGGAGACTGAGGCCCCAGGAGAGGACCAGGCTTGCCCTTGGGTACACAGTGAGTTAGGAGCTAAGCCAGAAGCAGAGCCCAGCTCTCTCTGGTGCTCCAAGCTCTGGAAAGGGTCTTTTCTTCAGCAGTAGGCTCGCCATCCCTGCACCTGTCATGGGAGCCATTCTAACTCTCCTGCCAGAGGTGTGGAAAAGATCTTTGAACACAAAGCCAAAGCCCAGGCTCTCTTGCTGTATTAGTGTCCTAGTGCTGCTGTGATAAACTGACATCTGTGTCAGTTTTACCACAAAACCCGAACTTACTCTCTTAAAGTTCTGGAGGTCAGAACTCTGAAATGAGGCTTACTGGGCTAAAATCAGTGTCAGCAGGTCTGCATTCCCTCTGGACACTCTAGGGGAGAATCCATGTCCTTGCCTTTCCCAACTTCTAGAGGATGTTCACATTCCTTAGCTCATGGCCCCTCCCTCCATCTTCAAAGCTGGGAGCATAGCATCTTGAAATCTCTCTGTTTCTTTCTCTCTCCCTCTCCCTCTTTCCCTCCCTCACACCTCCCTCTCTCTCTCTCACCTCTGCTTCCATCATGATATCTGCTTCTTTCACTTATAAGCCCTTGTGATTACATTGATGATATGTGATTACACTGGGCTCACCAGGACAATCTCCCATCTCAAGATCCTTAACCTTAATCATATCTTCAGAGACCCTTTTGCCGTGTAAGGTAACATATTCCCAGGTCCTAGGATTAGGAAATTGACATCATTTGGGGGGTCGAACCTCCCCCAGTGAACCCCGACTTTTCTGCACCCTACCCTTCCCATCTGAGAAACAGGACTGTTGGCTCAGCCATCATCATGGGCACAGCGCATACCCAGGGTTCCGGAGGGGCCCCCCCAATGCTGTGGTCCCCAGGGAAGGCTCAGAAGTAGGAGGAGCTGGGCTTCTTTGAGGAAATGAAAAGTGACTGGGGCCATGCAGCAGCCTGAGCCAAGAGTGGGGGCATGAGTGGATTCCATGTCCTCTTCAGCAGGCCAAACATTTGGAGTCTTCTCCTGACCTCCTTCCTGTTCAACTTGGTCAATCACTGCTGTTAGGTTCCTTCCTAGTGCAAAGATAAGACCACCTCATGCTGTCAGTCCCACCCTCCCTAGATCTCAGAGTCGATCCTCAGTTGACCTGAATTCTTGGGGAATAATATTAACAACAGGAGTAACTAACATCTGGCCTGAGTTGGCAAAGCAATTTCAACTAACATGATTGTGGATGGTCCTCACAACAGTCCCCAGGTGTAGGTAGAATTGTCCTCATTTGACTGATGTGGACTCTGTGGTTCAGAGAGGAAATGGGACAGCAGAAGCTGAGGTTGGAATGGGCCAGTCCAGAAAGCAGAATTTTCAGGGTAACTGAGGGGTAATCAGAACCCGCTTTATTGTTTATTGTTTGAACCTTTGCCATGAGCAGATTCATAGGCCCTAGATTCACTGTCCTCATTGCACTGTGAGGAAGGGGTAAGTCCAGGTCGTGCAGCTGGCTAGTAGCAGAGGATCAGCTGGTGTCCTCTGGTACCTCAGTCTCCTCATCTGGATATTGAAATGGTTGGCCTTGCCTGAGACCAGTGGTTCTCAGTCCCAGCTGCACATTAGCATCACCTGGGCAGCTTGTAAAAAAAAAACACCCGGGCCACCCCACAGACCAATTACATCAGGGTCTGTGGTGGGATGCGGGCATCATTGTTTTTTAAAGCTCCCACATGATGCTGATATGTGGCCAGGGTTGAGACCCACTGGTCTAGAGGCTTTCTGAGGGGCTTTCCATCTTTTGTGTCCTCTGATTCCTTCCAGAAGTCTATCTTCTGTATCACACTTGGACAAAACCGTGGGGAGTGGCCACTAGAAAAGTCCTGGTCATTTTCTGCATGCCTTCCCACGGTGCCCAGTGAGCTGCAATCTGCAGGCACAGCGTGGTGTAATGATGTTTGAAAGACACAGGTTTAGGGGGCAGGTCCCAGTTTGAATCGCAGTGTATCCACTTACCAACTGCATGCCCTTGAGCAGATTATGTAGCATGTATGAATTTCAAATTTCTCCATCTGAAAAGGGGGCTAGTAATTGAGCTTTGAGAGAGCTTGAGATAATGTCGGTAAAGTGACATTTTACATAGCACATACTGGATGCTCAGAATTGTTGTTATTATTGCTGAACACAGCAGAGAACAACAGGCTGGAAGGAGAGGACTCCCTCTGGGGGCAAAGCCTCAAGCATCCAAAGTGCCTTAAGGCTAAAAACCTACCTGGTCCACGGCAGCTCCTCGGCCTGTGCCAGGCTGATTTTCACGTGCAGTTCTGGGATTGATTTCCCATGGAGCTGTGAGTCAGGAACACTCTCTGCCTCTCGCAGCAGTTCATTTAGACCCCTAGCCAAAAAAAACACCCAAAACCCGCAATCTCCAGAAGATAAGGGGGAGTCGATACTAACACCTTGTTTTCTTATAGTACTGGTTACTTTTAGAAATATGCTATCAAGCAATGTGATAGGAGGTGTAGCTATAACTCCCTTGTGTAGATGGGGACTCAGGCTCAAAGAGGTTAAATCAGCACTGTCCACTATAATGCAAGCCACATTTGTAACTTTAAACTTCCTAGTAGCCACGTAATAAAGGTAAAGAGAAATAGCTAAAATTCATTTTAATAATATATTTTATTTAAATCGGTATATCTAAAATATCATTTTAACATGTAACAACACGTTAAAGTTATCAATGAGTTCTTTCATACTCTCTAAGTCCTGGAAATCTGGTATGTGTCTTACATTACAGCACATCTCAGTTCAGAGCTGTCTCATTTCAAGTGCTCAGTGGTCACTTGTGGACAGTGGCTTCCATCCTGACAGCACAGGGTTAATGGTTAAGCCCCCTCATCTCAGGTCACACAGCAAGCTAAGGAGAGCAGAAAATAGAGTGAGGGTTCCCCAGTTTCTGATCCCCTGTCCTTTCCATTCACTGCCTACTTCTCAGTCTTCTCAGTCCTTCCTTCCCTACAGGAGAAAGTATGTTGTGGTGGCGAGAGGGGTGCACGGTGGCTTAGCTCACAGATTCCAATCCCAGCCGTGCTGCTCAGTAGCTGCGGAGCCTGCAGCAGGTCAGCTGTCTGTACTCCAGTTTCCTGTGTGTGAAATGGGGGCGACAGTGATGAGGCCTACTTCCTGAGGGCCCGCTGGAAGTTAATTCATTTTATTAATAAATTAGTCTAGCACAGCACCTGGCAAATGCAAGCCTTCAGTAAATACTCAAGGGGATCCCCTTTTAAATGAGTCCCCTCCTGTGTTGTAAAGGCTAATGTGGGTTAAAAAGTGGGCTTTTTAAATCAGCCCACTTCCCATGAGCTTGCAGTTCCCAGGGCCAGAAAGGGGGTGGAGGCTGCTGCTGGAGTGTTGTGGTTGGAGGCCACGCTGGGATAGATTCCACACCGCAAACACTGGTTGGCCCCTGCCAGGCCCCACACGAGGCACCAGGGGGCTTCCAGGCTTAGGACCATGCCATGCTGACTTCCTGCTCCCTGGGGTGCCACGCCCGTTTTCATCTCTGCCCCCTGGCGTGCTGAACCCCTTTTCATCTCTGTGGCCCTGCTGAGGTGGTTTTCTCCTCCCAGCTCACCCTTGTCCACACCCACTCAGATGCCCCCTCCTCGGAGACTCCTCCTACCTTGAGCCTTGCCCCAGCTTCCCTCCTCGCCCTCAGAAGCCAGAAGCAGGCACACTCCCTTCACCTTCCTAGAGTGCTCGTTCTGCCCCTCCCGGAGGCTCTTACTGCACCCTGCCTGGTCTTCTGCATCCTCTGTCCTGAGGTGGCTGCCCCATCATACTGGCATCCCCTGAAGGACTCTGACAGTATTCTTCCAGCTCCTGCTTCACAGCTGGCACTCAGTGAATAAACTGATGAAAGAACGAATGAGTGGAGTTCATCTCATATCCCAGTGTAACTAAAAGCACAGAGACTGTGGCTTCTTCCATAAACACCACAGCAGAACTAATGTCCATGCTGGGCTTGCGGAGTAAGAACTGTCAAGGAGAGTGTTCAAAAACAGATTCCTAGGCTCCACCCCCAGGGATTGTTTCAGTGGCTCTGAGTAGGGCCCAGCAAGCTGTACATTTTTTCATCTCTCTAAGAGATCCTGCAGCGCAGACAGGCTTGGAGAGACCTGATTCAGACCATTTCACTAGTGGGAAGTCTCACACATGCTCGCTCTCTCTCTCTCTCTGTCTATTATATGTACATACACACACACACACACACACACACACACACACACACATATATAATGACATAGCTACAAGGCCCATGAGGGAAAAGTACTGTGATTTCGTCTCACAAGTATTCTCAGGTGTTAATCTTAGGTGTAATTCTTAGGTTTAAAGGAATGTTGGATCCGTTTGGTTAGAATGTAGCATTTGTAAAGAGAAATGGTAGGCAAGAAAGAGAAAGCCTGGGCCCTCCCTGGGAAGGGCCTTGGGTTCCCAGGTAGCCACATGGGCTGTGTACACAGAGTACATGGAACCAACACTGGGGACAGCATCATCAGGCTGCAGGAGGAGCAGGCAGCCAGGATGTCTGCATCTTCACACGATGTCTTCTTTTCCAACAGGTCCCCCGTGATGGCCGGCGGACTGTTTGCCGTGGATCGGAAGTGGTTCTGGGAGCTGGGTGGGTACGACCCAGGCTTGGAGATCTGGGGAGGGGAGCAGTATGAAATCTCGTTCAAGGTGAGCCACTCCCTGGAGCCCCCTTCTCCTTGGCATGGCCCCCTTGGCACCTGTCCTGGCAGGCATCTGCCAGGCCAACCATCTGTCAGAGCCTAGATAGACTGTAGCCCCACTGCTCCTCAGGCGAAGAAGGCAGGGGCCTATGAGCCACTCCTTGTTGGAGATGTTCAGGGGGGCACCCTCAGACCACCAAAGGCTGATCTTAACCACAGCTCTGACTCGCATCTGCCTTACGTCTCTTCTTAAGATGCTGGAATAAGACAGGTCTGGCTTCCTATCTGTGATTGAGGGGAGAGGACAAGAAGGCCAGACGAGACACACAGGCCTAGAGGACTGCTCCACTCTGAGAATGGCCACCTGGCCTCACAAATTCCCAGTTGGCCATAGTTCCTGGCCAACTTTCAAGGTTTTTTTTTGTATCTGTCACTGCAGAAGTTTGCCATAGAGACCAGTGGATAAAAGCTCCAGTTGTAGAATCAGAAAGGCCTGCCTTCAAATCCCAACTCCAACACTCAGTAGCTGTCTGACTCAGGACAGATTAGACCACCTCTCTAAAGCTTTCTTTCCTCAGCCGAAATAAAGGAATAATAATACTACCTACCCTACAGAGCTACATGAAGATTAAATTAGGTACTGTCTAGAAAGTGCGTAGCACATAACCTGGGAACATGACCAGCAATTAATACATGGTAGAAATTTTTAACGATTCAGCAAATAAATATTTACTATAACCTATTTGACCAGCCCATGAGTTGAAGAAGCTTTCTGACAGTGGTGGTAAAGGAGTCACTGGTTAACCAGTAACTAGGTAACCACCCAAACTTCTGAGGCCACATTCTCCTCATTTGTGGGATTCTGTCTTGTTCTCAGGTGAAGAAGGCTTGAACCCACTGAAGAGAGAGTTAGCTTGTCTCATGCCCTTGTGGTCTGCCAGAGCCAGCTTCTACCATTCCTGGGACACCTGACTAAGTCATATCCCCCTGACTAAGGCATATCCCCAGCCCACAAGGGATGGCTGGCACCATTGCTGAGCTGGCCTCTGTGAATACACAACCCTGATGCCCCTTAAGTTGGGCATCAAGTTTCAAAGCAAAGGATCGTTGTCACACACACTGATTAAGACTTTGATACTGGGGTTAGATTGCCAAGATCAGATCGTAGCTCTGCCACTTCCTAACAGCGGTGTGATCTTGGACAAGGAATCCTTGCCTCACTGAGCCTCAGTTTCTGCTTCTATGAAATGGGTTTAATAATACTTTAATCCTCACATGGTCATTGAGAGGATTAAATGAGACCATGCTTGTTAAGTGCTTCTTAATAAATGCCCTAAAGATTATCATTATCGATGTATTAATATAAAAGACTGGTGGAGCAGTCCAGAACTGGGGAACATAAACTCTTGTCTAGCAAAAAAACAACAACTTAGAATTCTGCTAAAATAATATTTTCATTTGAAAAACATTATACATCTGTTTTAACCTCCAGAGTTCTGAAGTTGTTTCCCAGAAGGAGATCAGCTCCCCAAGTGAAACTAATATTAATACCCAGGGGTGTTTAATACAACCCAGGGATATTAATATTAAACAACTATGATGGCATAAGTGCCAACCAGTGAGAACAATGCCAGCTGTAAACAACTGTACACCCACTCTGATGTGTAACAACTGAATTTTACCCCTGATCAGAGCTGACAGGGCACTGTGCCAAGCTTTTCACCCATGCTGGCCTGTTTAATCCTCATAGGAACCCTAGGAGAGTGGCATCATTCTTATACCCATTTAAGAGGGGAGACAACTGGGGCTCAGACCAAGACCCTACACAGTGGGAAGTAACAGAACCAGGGCCTGACTCCAGAACCCATGCTCTGACCTGCTATGTTTTGTGGGTCTCTATAAGGACATGAGAGAAAAGCAGTTGATGTTACTAGAAGTGGGAAAGGGGAGTGGGGAGGGAGCGTAATGAGAGGCTGATTAATGGACACAAAATTACAGCTCAATAGGAAAAATAAGTTCTATTGGTGCACAGTTGAGCAAGGCATCTATAATTAACAATAATTTACTGCATGTTATCAAATGGCTAGAAGAAAGGAGATCAAAGATTCACATCACAAAGAAATGATTAAGTTTTGCAATGATGAATATGCTAATTACCCTGATTTGATCATCACACATTGTATACATGTGTTGAAATATAACTGTACCCCATAAATATGTCCAATTAATACATGTCAATTAAAAGAGAGAGAAGAGCAGTTGAGAGGAAACCTCGCCTAAGTATTTGGCTGCAATCTCTCGCCATTTCTTCCCAGTTTTTGTCTCTTCCTGGGGTTATTCCTAATTTACTTGGATGTTCTGTGACCTCCTAGTAAACTGAATTAAAAACAGTCTAAGTCAGAAATAGCAAATAGGTTTCCTCTCCCAGCCAACTCTGATCCACTGGCAGGGGCTGCCCCAGTTCTGTGTTGATATGTATTCTGAGGCTGCATCCAAGCTTATGAGAAAAAGAGTAGTGATTGATTAGTGATGTCTGCCATGGCTGTGGGTTTGGTGAGTTATGACACATATGTCATTTATTTAGTATCCCTAGCTCATGCAATCTAGTTTTCCAAATGTCACATCCGTATGGGTACAGCAAAATCACACACAAGGAATCAGAAGAGTTTTAACTTAATAGTTCCCCAATCTTTCAATTAAACAAGCTTGGTTTATGAGGTATTCACCCAAGTTTATTCCTAGATATGAACACATCTGAGTCGTGACTTCTTACCAGCATAGAACCCTTAATAGGGTAGGGATCTTTTTGTGTTTTACTCACTGCTATATCCCAAGTACCTAAAGGATTGCCTGACATGGAAAAGGCACTTGATAAATATTTGTTGGTTGAATACTGAGAGTTAAGTGTGTCACTGGTTAGAAACAGCCTCTGAGTTCCTAACTAGCTCCTTGGTCTAGAAGTCCCCCTGCAGAAACTCCCTCTATGGAGAATAGTGAATGGAGGATTTGCACAAAGGAATTTCTAAACCCAGTATGACTTCATTCTGCGTCTTTCAAAGATCCACCTAATGATGCTCATCAGGTAATTATGTCAGAACAAATGGCATTTTCTCCACACAGTTTATTTACAAAAGACTTGGTAATGAAACCATATTGGAAGTCTGTCATCCAGGAGGGGGAGGGAGGCTGGCTCCTGTTTCCATTTGATCCAATTATGTCTGTCACTCCCAAGAGGAAATGAGACGGTGTAATGAGGAGGCTCCCAAGGGCTGGAAGGGAGACTTTTCTCCCTTGGCTTTCTCTCTCCTGGCTTTGAGAAGGCAAGTTCCTGGAGCCAGCAACAGCCCATCTGCCAGTGCATTGTCCCCAGGCCCCCGTGCAAGGCTGGCCACAGCTCCAGAGGGAACAGGCGAGCCCATTCATCCTTCCAGCAGCTCCTCACTGAAATGAGGCTGTTCTGTTTCAGCCAGAGCCGGGCATTTACCAACGGCCAAATTCCCTCTGATTAATCTCTATTGAGATCCCTTCTTTTCTTGGTGACAGGGAAAAGACTGGTCTGAAAGGCATGAGTGTATTTTCAGAAATTAAGATAAATCGATATGTGCCTTCAGGGCTGATGGATTAATAATTTAGCTCTGATTCCAGAACAGTCCGTCTATCCTGATGGGAAAACCCCAGAAATGTTGTTCCAGTGGCTCTGAAATTTCTGGAAGAGTCACTGACTCTCTTTCCCTCCCTGTCTGTCTCTCTGTCTCTTTGTCTCTCTCTCAGAAGAGTTTTTGTTTCCAAAAGGCACATTCACCCCATCAAAGGTCTCCTGCGTGTAGTTTAGAATTGCCCCAGTTCTAGCGGTTGATGGATCTTTAACTGCAGAGCCTGGCCTCCAGCTAGATTCATGAGCCAGCCCCTGTGGGTCTCTCCACCATCCCCCTTCTCCTCTTACCCACTGTATTAGTCTGGATTCTTGGTTACTGGTGACCAAAACCCTAGTCAATCTCATTTAAGCAAAAAACCAGAGTTGATGGGCCCTCACAGCTGAAATTCCAGGGAAGATCCTACAGGCCCGGCTGGTTCCGGGGACTAGCCCATCTCATCCAGGCTCTGTCTCTCTCAGTCACTTGGCTGTGCTCTCATCTGGTTGGCTTCCCACTGGGGTAGGCTTTCTTTCATGGATATCCCCAGCAACCCAGTGGAAAGAGAGTTCCTCTTCCTTGTCATGCTATAGAAGTCTCTGAGTCGAGTCTCATCAGGATTCTGGTCCCTTGCCTATCCCTGAGCAACATTCTCATTGCCCAGCTGCAGTCACCTGCCCATCCTGGAGCCAGAAGGCTAGGGATGGGCTGGTTCCCCAAAGGAAAGTCCCAGTGATGTGCCCAGAAGGGGGAATGGACGTGGGGGAGAGCAAACCACAGATATCCACCTCACCCAGCCATGCAGGACTGCTCACAAGTTCCAGGCACACATGCCGGGCCATCTTTGGAGGCACTGTTCACTTTCCCTGAAATGCCTTTCCTTAACCTGGCCAGCCCACACTTATCCTTCTGGACTCAGCTCACACAGATGGCTCCTCTCGGCCTTCCCTGAGCTTCGTTGCACTCCGCATATCCCTGGCTCCCAGCATGGCTCTGAATACCCTGTGTAGGCATGACTGGAGGATCTGCCTCTCTTCCCCACTGGACTCTGAGCAATCTGGAGGCAGGAAGTGGGTCTTGTCCACCTCTATACCCCCAGTTTCTGGCCCATATTGGTGTTTTAAATAACTGTTAGTGGCATAACTGCCAATTGGTAAAACTTACTTCATACTGCCCTTTCCAGCCTTCCGTCACCATCTCTGGGTAGTAGTGTGTGGTGGGAAAGGTGCTCAGCAAGAAGACAGGGCCCTGGCTTCTCATCTTTGCTCGCCATCCATCTGGGGACCCTGGGCCAATTGCTTGACCTCTCTGGCCCTCCCATCCCAGGTGGCTCTGATAGAAATCTCCTCCCTACACCACAAGATGGTATCAAATAAGATGCTGTGGGAAATCTCTTCGGCATACACAGATATGAGGGGTTGTTCGGATTAGAGGTGGTGGTGATAGGATGAGCAGAAAGGGGTCTGCAAACTATCCCTAGGAGACCATGGTTAGAATATCTTCAACTATGAGATTCAGGAGAGAGAAAGTATCAAAGCAGGACAACATGACTCAAATGCAGTGAGAAAAATGTAGGCTTTGGGGGTATATCTTTTGTGAATAGCAATTTGGCAAAATCTGTTACATTTCAGAGGAAGCACATTCTTTGACCTGAAATTCCATGCCCAGAGTTTATCCAAGAGAGACAGTGCATAGATGAGCAAAGATTTAGGTAGAAGCTCTTTGTTGAAGTGTTACTTACAAATGGGTAAGACTAAAAATGACCCAAATGCATGTCCTTAGGGGATAGATAAGTTAGAGCACAACTGGGTGATGGAATATTACATAAAAGAAGTTAGATGCCTCCAAAATTACACTTAAAATAGATGAGTGGAAAAATAGTATATATGTAACATGATCGTGTGTTCAGCTTTTAAAAATATGACAAATGCAAAGAAAAAGCAATATCCTTGTACCGTAATGTTTATTGAGCACTTATACTCCATAATGTGGGAGACCATGTACTTGGCACTGCATCATTTAATCTTAATAATATGCCCAAGGCAGTGCTCCCATTCTACCCATTTTATAGATGAGGGAACTGAGGCTTAGATTAAATCACTTCCAAAAACATACCCAAGTGCCATGAAGGCTTCCTGTGGCCATTGGGGTGGGAAGGCTAGAGTACAGCTGTCCCTTTCTACGCAATGTGTGTCTGGAACATCAAATGTGTTCATAATAAATACATATTATTTCCATAACCAGGAAAAAAGTTAAGATGTTTTGTAACTTAAGAAGAAGGAAGAAAATGTTGGTTTCTCACCACTCCCAGCCTGCCCTCTCCGCATATACATTCCAGCATATAGTTTGGGCCATTGCAGGTTCAGCAATGAGATTCCCCGTGAGTCAGGCGTACAGAGAAGGATGTCACAGTGATGACACTCCCAGGAAAGGCCTGAGCCCCCTGAGAGTACCTCTGTGGGATCTGTCCAGAGGCAGAGGCGGCTCCCTCAGAGATGGACCTGGGTCGGAAGGTCACCCAGGGCAGGCTTGCAGGAGTGAGGGAGTGATGGAAAGCCACATGAGGGGACAAGGGGGAGGATGGCCCTCCTTGCAAAAGTCAAGAAGGTCTCTGAGCCTTGTTCTGAGAGGGAAACCCATGTGTCTAAATAGAAGAATGAAGCCTCAGGGGTGAGTGGGGTTTGCTTTGTTTGACAGTTGATATGGTTACTGAAAGGCTAGCCCAGTCCCAGACTGCCTTGGACAGATTGAAAAAAAAAAAAAACTTTCAGATTTTCCTTCCATAAAACTCACAGTATTGTCAAGAGGATTAAGTGAACTAGGATGTATGAAAAGAAGGCAGATATGCTCCCAGAAACTGGTCAAGGTTTATGTCGCAACCCAATGCCCAGAGCTGTTAGGTGACTGTGCCAGGGTCCCTCAGCTAGAAGGTGGCAGTGCCAGAGCTCCAAGCACAGTGCTCATCTGGTTGCACCTGGTCGGAGGGGTGGAAAAGACATATATCCAGTCTACAGAGAGGCCATTGTTACAGGAAGGGCCCAGAAGTGAGGACCAGCCCTGAAGGGGATTAAGTTGCCACACAGGAGGGAGAAATGATTTCCAAAGGCCAGCCCAAGTGGTAGAGGGAGACCTGGGGCCACCATCCAGGCACCTGCATGGCAGTGCATTTCCCGTCCTTTTCACCGTCCCCTTCCAGGGCCTTCTGTCTCGGATCAGCTGCAGCATCACTGCCAGGAACCTGGTGCTTGTTTCTTTCTTACGTCAGTTATCCGAGGATGCTGGGAACACGCTCTGTTGCTGCAGCATTTTCCTCTCAGGGCCACAGATGCCCAGCCTTTCCAAGAGCCAGGAACAGGAAAGGCATTCTGCTCGTGACTCTCAGCAAGCCATTTGAAATTCCATGAGCGTCTCTGGCTGTGGGAGCCTCCATCTCACCATTCCTCCAGGAGGATGGCTCAAAGGGCCAAGGGGTCACCTGTCCGTACAACACTCCCTAACCAGCACACACCTGTCTCATCCTGCCTTGGCTCTTTCATCGCTAAAAATGGTAATAATCATAACTTCTACAAAAGTGTGTTGTAAGAACTAAATGAGATCATACATTTATTTTGCCTGAAGCCAGACAAAAAGGAGGCACTCAATGAATGGTAGCCATTACGATCATAATCGCCAGGTTAGATAAGGAGGCAGAACAGCTCGGGATTAAGCACATGCGCTTCAGAATCAAACTACCTGGGTTTTAGTGCAAGTGTGATCAGCTATTCCCTGTGTGACCCTGGGAAAGTGACTTCACCTCTCTGTAAAATGAGGATAGAATAATCCTTACTGCATAGTGTGGTTGTGAGCATATTGGTCAAAATATATTAAGTGATCAATAAATGGCAGCTGTTAATGTCAGCATTTTGGTGGTGGCTGTGATCGAGCTGTGGCTGCAGGAAGACAAGAGTAGAAAGAGCTTTGAGACTGGCAAGACAGACTGAAGGCCTTGGCTCTAGGCCCAGTTCTGGAACAAACTCTCAGTGAGACCTTAAACTCACCTGCCCTTTCCTGCTGAACTTTTATTTCCCTATCTACACAGGGGCACTAATAATCCCAAATTCACAGGGCTCTTAGGAGACATACTGCGAACTGGCAGACACATTCATCTGAGAGAGGTTGTCACTATTCCAGTTTGCAGTGGCTGTCAAAGTATGTTTCCTGGACAAGCAGCACTAGCATGATCTGGGAACTTGTTAGAAATGCAAATTATCAGGCTCCATCCCAGGCTGCTGAGTCAGACGCTACGGAGGCGGGGCCCAGCGGTCTGCCTGTTAACAAGCCCTCCAGGTGATTCTGATGCTGGCTATTGAAAATCAGCTGCAATGAATAGGTGGGGTCTTGTACAGACACAGTGCTCAGGCTTGGGTGTGGTTGAACAGAGTAAATGGGTGGGTTGGTTGGCAGGTTAGCCAACAGATTCCAACACCGTCACCCAGCTTTCAATGCTCTGTATCATTGGGTCCACACTTAGTAGCTGGTTTCTGTTCCATTTCTTCCAACAGGGCTTTAGAGCAAAGCTGCGCAATGACCAGGTCATGTGTGAATGCATAAATGAGTTAATTGTTTGTATTGGGCTGCAATGTTCATGGGGAAAAAAGCACATGTGTCCCCTGGGGCAGAAAAGTGAGTGCACTGCAGCTGGCTCTCAGCAGCATCCACACTGGGAGTCTGAGGAGTGTGGAAAGAGTAGGAGGCAATAGGAACAGGTAACAGAGGGTTTTGACTGCCAGCCAAGGGTGACCCCCTTGTTCTGCAGGCAATGCAAATGTTGTTAGGGATCTTTGAGGGAGACTACGATAGATGGGGTCAGGACCAGGCCCTGGGGAGACTAAACCAGGAAGGCAAAGTCTCCATGGAGGTCTCAGATCTTCCTAGTCTGGGACCCAACCCCACATTCCATCTGGGTTCTGCCATTTATGAGCCAGGGAACCCTGGAGAAGGTACTTGATGTCAGTAGGCCTCAGTTTCCTCCCTCATGTGTCAAAGGGAGTGACAGCACCTCCCTCAGTGGGTTGCTGTGAGTTTGCTGTATTTCCAAATATGAGTCAAACCTAATGTAAATTAACCACCCCCATTGTTGGGTGTTTCTAACTATAAACACTTAGAGATATTGTTAAAATAGTCAAAATGTTTAATTTATTAATTTAGATACACAACATACTATATCGTATAAAAATAGTAGACTTGGCCGGCCTGTGGCTCACTCGGGAGAGTGCGGTGCTGATAACACCAAGGCCACAGGTTCGGATCATATATAGGGATGGCCGGTTGGCTCACTGGCTGAGCGTGGTGTTGACAACACCAAGCCAAGGGTTGAGATCCCCTTACCGGTCATCTTTTTAAAAAAAAAAAAAAAAAAAATAGTAGACTAATTTAGAAGTAAATGAAAATTGTTTTTAAAACGAAAGGAAAACTGTTCTTTTCTACTTTTTTTTTTATCAACTACATCAGTAACCATTATAAACATCCAAAACTAGCATGACTGAGGCCATTTCATGCTGGTGAGACTTCATGAAACTATATCTTATTATTCAAAACAAACTAATACATTGAAAATAACATGAATTTCTTTCCTGAGGGGAATCGCATGGCGTATGTGCAGTGCCCACCAGCAGCAGCCACCCCAGCCATGTGTTCAAGTGACATCAGGCAGATAAGTCACAGTGTCCTCTGAGCTTCCACATTACCTCGTTTCAGCCTCACCACCACCCTAGGAAGTAGGCAGAGTAATTTTTCCCATTTTGCAGATGAGGAGGCTGAGGCTTTGGCAAAACTTGCTTACAAGTCAGGGTTATCCTCAGTTCTGCCTCACTCCAGAACCGAGCTCACCTAACCACTACCCTGCATGCCTCCTAGGCACACAGCCAAGGCCGAATACTTGATGGCAATTATTGTCATATTATTTCCCCCAAGTGCAACTGCTGAGGGCTTGAGCGCCACAGAGGCCCTCATCCGAGCTCTGCCATCTGTCAGCAGGTAGGGTGCTGTGCCATTCCTGGTTGGCGTCCAGGCACCCTTTCCTTGACAGAATGAGGGTTTGCTCAGACCTGCTCCCTGTGTCCCCTCCGTGGGATGGGCCCTTTGCAGCACTCTCTCTGAGTCCCGTTGTGTTTTCCTGATGCACATCACCACCCGCTTCTCTCCTCTTCAGTTTAGGAGAGAAGAGAGAGCCATTGTCTTTTATAGACACTGTAATGAAGCCTGTCATCACACAAAAGAAGTTTGCTCAACACATACGAAAAATTATTCATCACGATCAAGTGGGATTCATCCCAGGAATGCAAGGTTGGTTCAACATACGCAAATCAATAAATGTGATACACCATATTAATAAACTCAAACACAAGGACCATATGATCATCTCTATAGATGCTGAAAAAGCATTTGATAAAGTTCAGCACTCATTCATGACAAAGACCCTCTATAAGTTAGGTATAGAGGGAAAGTATCTCAACATAATTAAAGCCATATATGACAAACCCACTGCCAATATCATCCTGAATGGGGAAAAGCTGAAAGCTTTTCCTTTAAGAACAGGCACCAGACAAGGATGCCCACTCTCACCACTCCTATTCAACATAGTGTTGGAAGTACTAGCCAGAGCAATCAGAGAAGAGAAGGAAATAAAGGGCATCCAGATTGGAAAAGATGAAGTCAAACTGTCCCTGTTTGCAGATGACATGAACCTATATATCGAACAGCCTAAAACCTCTACAAAAAAACTGTTGGAATTGATAAATGATTTCAGCACAGTAGCAGGATACAAAATCAACACACAAAAATCAGTAGCATTTCTTTTCTCCAATAGTGAACATGCAGAAGGAGAAATCAAAAAAGCCTGCCCATTTACAATAGCCACCAAAAAAATAAAATACTTAGGAATTGAGTTAACCAAGGAGGTGAAAAATCTCTATAATGAGAACTACAAACCACTGCTGAGAGAAATTAGAGAGGATACAAGAAGATGGAAAGATATTCCATGCTCTTGGATTGGAAGAATCAACATAGTGAAAATGTCCATACTACCCAAAGTGATATACAAATTCAATGCAATCCCCATCAAAATTCCAAAGACATTTTTCTCAGAAATGGAAAAAACTATTCAGACATTTATATGGAACAATAAAAGACCACGAATAGCCAAAGCAATGCTCAGCAAAAAAAATAAAGCTGGAGGCATAACACTACCTGACTTTAAGCTATACTACAAAGCTATAATAACCAAAACAGTATGGTACTGGCATAAAAACAGACACACTGACCAATGGAATAGAATAGAGAATCCAGAAATCAACCCACACACTTACTGCCATCTGATCTTTGACAAAGGCACCAAGCCTATTCACTGGGGAAGGGACTGCCTCTTCAGCAAGTGGTGCTGGGATAACTGGATATCGATATGCAGGAGAATGAAACTAGATCCATACCTCTCACCGTATACTAAAATCAACTCAAAATGGATTAAGGATTTAAATATACACCCTGAGACAATAAAACTTCTTAAAGAAAACATAGGGGAAACACTTCAGGAAATGGGACTGGGCACAGACTTCATGAATACGACCCCAAAAGCACGGGCAACCAAAGGAAAAATAAACAAATGGGATTATATCAAACTAAAAAGCTTCTGCACAGCAAAAGAAACAATTAAAAGAGTTAAAAGACAACCAACAGAGTGGGAGAAAATATTTGCAAAATATACATCTGACAAAGGATTAATATCCAGAATATATAAGGAACTCAAACAACTTTACAAGAAGAAAACAAGCAACCCAATTAAAAAATGGGCAAAAGAGCTAGGTAGGCATTTCTCTAAGGAAGATATCCAAATGGCCAACAGACATATGAAAAAATGCTCAACATCACTCAGCATCCGGGAAATGCAAATCAAAACCACATTGAGATACCATCTAACCCCAGTTAGGATGGCTAAAATCCAAAAGACTATGAACGATAAATGCTGGCGAGGCTGCGGAGAAAAAGGAACTCTCATACATTGTTGGTGGGACTGCAAAATGCTGCAGCCTCTATGGAAAATGGTATGGAGGTTCCTTAAACAATTGCAAATAGATCTACCATACGACCCAGCCATCCCACTGTTGGGAATATACCCAGAGGAATGGAAATCATCAAGTCGAAGGTATACCTGTTCCCCAATGTTCATCGCAGCACTCTTTACAATAGCCAAGAGTTGGAACCAGCCCAAATGCCCATCATCAGATGAGTGGATACGGAAAATGTGGTACATCTACACAATGGAATACTACTCAGCTATAAAAACGAATGAAATACTGCCATTTGCAACAACATGGATGGACCTTGAGAGAATTATATTAAGTGAAACAAGTCAGGCACAGAAAGAGAAATACCACATGTTCTCACTTATTGGTGGGAGCTAAAAATTAATATATAAATTCACACACACACATACACACATACACACACAAACCGGGGGGGGGGGGGAAGAAGATATAACAACCACAATTATTTGAAGTTGATACAACAAACAAACAGAAAGGACATGGTTGGGGGGGAGGGGGGGAGGGAGAAGGGAGGGAGGTTTTGGTGATGGGGAGCATTAATCAGCTACAATGTATATCGACAAAATAAAATTAAAAAAAATATATATATATATATATCCATAGCAGAAACGGGCAATGGGAAGATTGGAGCTCTCTCCTCCCAGTATTTGATGAGAGCCACTGATCCTAGCAATTCCCCTGTTGTTGGACACTGTACTGCTTCTAATAGTTCACCACTATAAATAATGCAACAGCAAAAAAAAAAAAAAAAAAAAAAAAAAAAAAAAAAAAAGAAGTTTGCTAATAAAATAAATCAAAGCAGCAATGAAAATGAGTGGGGAGCAGGCTTTTACGATTAGATTTGTACTTGTCTGGTGGCACGGTGCTTCTAGTGAGAAGATTCCTGCGCAGGGTGGGTCTCACCAAGAAACGAGCTGGCATGTTATGTTTGGAAACTCCTTACGGTGCAGCAGCAAGGCTCCCAGAGCAGATAGCTGTATCCCCCACAGGTCATGCGAGGCCAGGTTGGGGAGAAAGCTAACATCAGACAGCACGGGGAAAGGCACTGCAAAAATCCTCTCTGTGGCCTGTATTTGTTCTCATCTCCAATATGATGGGTTCACAGTCAAACATGATCTGGCTGGTGTCAGCACGGCCGTTCACCTTCTCTCTGCCACCAGCTGGCCTCTTTTCCTGCCGGTTAGGTGAGAGGATGGTGCCCTTGGGCTCCCAGGCCCCAAATGGTATTTGGTGACTGCCCCACCCCACCCAGTCCTGTCATTCTCTTGGTCAGTTGCAGGGTTTGCCACAAAGTCAGTTAAGAAAAACTACTTCCTCTCTCTGAGCCTCAGTTTCTCCATTTGGGAAATCAGGCCATAAGATAAAAACACGATGGTGTTGGGCAAAAGGACACACAGCATATAATTTCAAAGTGGTGGTATTTCTCGTCCTCTTACAAGTAGAATAAATTCACCAGGTTTCCTAGGAGCCAGGCAACAAGCTACGTGCTTTTCTCGGGTTGTCCCAACAGCCTCGTGAGGTTATTCCCACATCACAGATGAGGAGAGTGGGGCCCCCCAGGTTCAATGATGCACGAGGTGACACAGCTGACGTGGTGGCATTAGGACTGGTGTGCAGGGAGTCAGGCTACAGCATGTGCTCTGACCTCTGCGTGCAGAGGTCTGGGTCCTGAATGGCCGCTGCCTCAGCTGTGGAGGAAGGGAGGGGGCTAAAAATAAAAAGGATGGGTAACTGGGGCTACGAGCAGAACCACAGGGGCCAGAGCCAGCTCCCTGCCCAAGGCAAGTCACAACACCATTCTGTGCCTCCTGCTTTTATCTGTGACAGCATGTCCCTGGAAAGAGAGTCCCCTCCAGTCTTTGATCCTGTCTCTCCAATGGCAGAGTTAAGAGTTGTTTGTCACAAGAGGGAGGTGACCATGATGGTGACTCTTTCTCTGGCCCGCTGTGTCTCTCCCACTCCACCCCAGACAAATCCAACCAGGATCCAGCCTGAAAGAAATGGAAATAGTTCCTTCTGCCCAAGAAATAATAAAGCCTTCTGCTCCCAGCCCATGACTTATATTCTGCTAAGATTACTAGAAGCAAAAAAGATGCAGTGCATTTCCTCTGGAGACTAAAGAACTGATGACACAATGAGATTCATCCTTCTCTCTAATCAAGTTCTATTCCCAAGACTTTGCATCAGTCTTGATTCATTCACTCCTTTGGGAATTCTACAAGCGCAGACTGAGTGCCTGGTACGGGCAAGACACTGTGCTAGGCACTGGGGGGCCAATGGCAAGTACAATGGATGAGCCCCTTGACCACAGTGACCCTGAGTCTTAAGGGGGCACATAGAGGGGTTGGTAAGGACTTATACTAAAAGTGAAAGAAAACTATCTTAGACTGGCTGTAACCAAGAAAAAGGTTGGGGGTGGGTAGTCTGTCTTCAGCCCAGTAGGTTCCAGCTGCTCTAACAGGTGTCTCTCTCCCTCTCTTGGCACTGCCCTCTGTGCTGGCTGCATTTGCAGGCAAGCCCTCCCTTACTGTGTGGGGGCTGCAGTACACTGTCCCCTTTGCTCTCTAGTCCAGAGAAAAGTGTGTGGCCAGCTCTCACATCAAGCACCAGCATGCAGAGCGACCGTCAGAAGTACCCACAACCCTGCCTTACACCAGCTTCGGAGCACAGGAGGCTGGGGTGCTTCAGCTGGCCCAGGGTCCCAGGTAGAGTGATTGGGAGGACAGTCCCCAAAAGAGAGAAGGCACACTAGGCAGGTAAAAATGACAAATGCCCATTGCAGGGGGATTAGATCTGAGACATAACTGTGTGGATAATTAATATTGCACTACTGATAAAAACAATGAAGGAAAAGCAGAAGGTGCTACATGCGGTATAAAAAGGCGATGAAGCCCAGAGCTGTGGGTCAGAGAAGCCCCTGAGGAGGTGGCAGGATGAGGAGGAGATACCCAGGCTATGGGAGGGGCAGAGGGAGGAAGCTGTGGAAGGGCCCAGCTGTCAGGTGAGGATGTGGGGATCAAGAGGAGCAGGGTGAGATGAGTGTGGAGGGATGGAGGGGCAGGGCCCACCAGCGACACCATGGGGCACGTTGACTGATGTGTAAGATGTATACTGGGTGGCCGGAGGGCGTCCTGAAGGGTTGGGCGTGGCCTGCCTCGGGTGCTCCCAAAGCTGTAGCTGAACAGGGGTCTGTCTCTCTGAAGGCAGTTCACATTCTGAGTCTGCCCCCAGCACCTCATGCCCTGGGCAGGGAAGCCATGGAGTAAACCTACTTTCCAAAGCCAGGACTCACTCCAGGCTCCAGACTTCCAGGGAGTCTGAGGGCATTTGGTATGCCGCAAACCTTTCCAAAGATCAAGGTCACCCTGGTCCCTCAGGAACCTTCAGGCTGATGGCCAGTGGGGTCAGGGCCAAAGAAACCAGGGGTCACAGCAAAGAGGATTTGGAAATTGATCATCAGTCTGCAGAAAGGAAGGTTCCTATGCCAGGCAGAGCTGGAGACCCAGCCTCGTAAGCTAATGCGAGTTTAATATGGAGTCGAGGGAGCTGGACGCTGGCCTGGTCAACTGCCTGGGAGACGTTCAAAAATAGAGCAGGGTAGGGTGTCCCCCGCCTGCCCCGCACTATTCCGCCACCCAAAAGGCAGAGGCAGTCCAGCAAGCAAAAGCATCACTTCCACATCAATCACTTTGTATAAGGGAAGAGTTATTGTTATGGGATGCTGGCGTCTGATCAATATCTCCTGCTTTGAAAATAAACTTCTTGGCTTGGCCTTGACATTAATCTACCATCAGGAGCCCATTATCTCAAGACCAATGTTCTGTTCTATTGACTTGCTTGATATTTTTTTCTCCCCCAAGATCAGAGTATAATTGCATTTCTCCAGGCAGCACTTCCACTAATTGCAGTCCCATGAGTATCTCCTCTCAGGAAGCCCAGGACAGAGTACATCTGGGCTGGGGATGGAGACAGCAGGAGGTAATGGGGGAGCCTTAGGTGCAAGGCGGAAGAGCAGCCCTTCTAGAGCTCCTGAATTAAGCAAGACATGAAGCCCCATCCCCAACATTCCATCGAGCAGTTCAAGCTGAAAAGGTCACTTGTGCACAGAAGCGAGGTTGTAGATGTCCCCACTCCTACTTCTCATTCCACAAATGAGAGACTATGATAACAAGAAGAATAATGTGCCAAATCCAGCTGTGTGCCTCCTATTTGGACTGCTACAAGAGCCTTCTAGGCCTTCTCTCCCCAAAGCCTGCACCCTACAGGCCATCCCACAGGCAGACTCATCTTTGTAAAATATAAACTGGATTACGTCATCTCCCTCACTGAAGACTTTCTGTGAATACTCCTTATTCTGCCCCAGAGACCCTTATAAGAGTGTCCACCCACCTCTCTTCCCTCTGCACCCTCTGCTCCAGGCTTCTGGCTGTCTTTGTGCAATGATTATGCCAAGCTTGGCCCTACCCCAGGGCCTTTACACCCACTCTTCGCTCCACCCGTTCTCTCACCCCTCAGATCTTTACGTAACTTTTACCTTCTGGTCATTTAAGTCCCACCTCAAATATTCCCTGACTGGTGAGGGTAAAGTAGCATTCCACACATCCACACACCAAGTCTATCCACCTGCCTTGGTAGGCACACGCTGCCATCGGAAACCATCTCCCCAGGGGAGTTAACTGCAAAAAAATTACCCCAAAACATATCATCTTAACACAATAAACAGTCATTAGTTCCAAGTTTCTCTGGCTCAGGGATTGGGAGTGGTATCATTTGATAGTTCTGGCTTGGACCTGTCATGAGATAAGAGTCAGGCTGTGAGCCAGGGTCGCAGCCATCTGCATGCAGGACTGGGACCAGAGCCTCCACTTCTAAGATAGCTCACTGGCACAGCTGGCAAGTTAGAGCTGTTGGCAGGAAGCCTCAGCTCTCACCACATTGGCCTCTCCACAGCGCTGCCTGAGTGTGCTCAAACATGGCAGCTGGCTCCCCCAAAGCAAGTGATCCCAGAGAGAAAGGTGGAAGCCACAGCATCTTTATGACCAACTTTTCTGCCATATCCTATTGGTTACACAGCTCAGTCCTCATGTGACTCATTTGGGAGACAACTACGCAGGGGCACAAATACTAGGAGGTGAGGGCCATTGGGGGCCATCTTGGAGGCTGGTCACCACTTTACCTTCCATGACAGCAGAGGCCTTGGCTGGTTTACCCACAACTGGATGTCCCCAGCACAATGTTTGGCCCATAGTAGGTACTCTATAAATATTAATCAAATGTATGAAGTAATAATTATAATATCTAACACAACTATGACCATGTGCCAAGTCTGTGCTAAGTACTTTATGTGCAATATCTCATCCCCTAGTCCCACTTCATTTAATCCTTTATATATGAGGAAACTGAGTCTCAGAGAAGTTAACTTCCTTGCTCAAAGTCATAAAGCTGGTGTCTGAGCCAAGATTTGAACTGAGGTCTGCCAAAGAGGATCTGTTTCAGCTGGTCCCCTCAGTCGGTATGAGTCAGCATTGACTGTACTTGTTAAGAATCCCCAAATTTCTGTCAGACCAGCATGTAGGCAAACTCAGGGTTCTTTGTGAGGCTATATATTCCTCCTGGGAGGGGGGCACAAGGAGAAACCTCAGATCCCACACTGCAGCAATACCCAGTGGCTCGGCTTAGCAAGGCCCACTACAGAGAAGGTGGGGCAGGGGGGCTGATGGAAGTGCCCAGGGGAACCCAGCAAGAGGCTTGAAGATCTAGCAGGAGACTCCAGAATCTAACTCCAGAGTCAGCAAATATGCAGAGCTATGTGCCACCTTATCCATTCCCACTCTCACCTGAGGCAGACATCACTGTGCAATCACCATAGTCTTTCCCTCCGAGCCCCCGATGCTGCCTTAGAATTCTTGTCAACATGGCACTCCAAGCATCCGTAGTGGTTTAGAGCTCAGACTCTGGAATCAGTTAAAACTGGGTTTAAATTCTGGCTCCATCACTTACTAACTATGTGACCTTAGACAAGTTTCTTAGCTTCTTTGAGCCTCAGTTTCTGCATCTGTATAATGAAGCTATGTTACTTCCTACTTTATAGGTTTTCTGATGAAGCTTAAATGCAGTTGTGCATGTGAAGCACTTAGCACAGTGTTTGGCCATGATAAGCACTCAGTGCTGTCAGCTATTTTTACTGCTGTTGTTATTTTATTACTGTGGTAGTATTACCTTGTGAGTTCTCTGAGCACGTCTCCAGTAGACAATCCAGGCTGATGCTTTCACTGAATGCACTAAGGAACACTAATCTTTGAGGGGACAGTGAATCGGAGTCAGAAACATCATCTCTCTCCCTTCTCACCTGCAGGTGTGGATGTGTGGGGGCCGCATGGAGGACATCCCTTGCTCCAGGGTGGGCCACATCTACAGGAAGTATGTGCCCTACAAAGTCCCTGCTGGAGTCAGTCTGGCCCGGGTAAGGTGGTGGCTTTACTGGGGGGAATCAGTATGAGCATCACTGAGGCACCATGAGGCACCTTGGGACCCAAGCCAAGTGATCCCTGGGTGTGAGGGTGTGCCCCCATTTTCCAGGTGAAGTCCAATTTAAAAGAACTTAAAGCGCTGCTTAACTACTTTTTGGCTGTGACTTTGGGAGGGTTGTTTAACTCCTCTGAGCCTGTGTTTCTTCCTTTGTTTACAGGGAGCTAATTCTTTCCAACTCTTAGTGTTGCCAGGAGAATTAAGGAAATGATGCAGTTTCCCCAAGTGTGATAGATGAGATGATCTTAGGTGGTAAACACAGAAACGTTTTCATTTTTGTGTTTAAATTAATGTGGATTAGAAATTAATGTGTATTAGTGTAGCAAACGTGATTCACAGATATTATTACTTAGAATAAAGATAAAGTAGGTGCAATGTTAGAACAAGGGGACTTAAAGAAACGTGTTAGATAAATATTAACACAGGTGGTATGGTCTTTGGGAAAGCTGGAGAGGAGGTATTTAAAACTTCCTGCAGGGGGAGGAGGGGCTAATAATGTCAGTGTCTTTCTCTTCCCCCCACCCCCTCCCCACTTTCACTGCCAAAAACTACGTGTATCAGACTATTTCATTGCCTTAAAATGGTTTATATTAATCATTGCTTGAATTAAATTGGCCACTGGGTACAAATGGAAATCCGTTAGCCAGAGTTTCGTTTTTGGTTTTTGGTTTTTGTTTGGTTTGGTTTGGTATTAAATGTCCTGGGGAAAAAAATAATAAATCAGGATGACCGCAAAAGAAAAATGAAAAGGTGGGAGGGTTCCCAGAGGGTAAAGAGCCGCAGGGAGGTTTGGGGGGAGCTGGAAAGGTCACCGTTCCCACCCCCGCCGAAGGAGACCCCCCTCGTGCGAGCCTGTCCGCCTCCTGCCCAGGTCGTGCCTCCGCCTCCCTCCTCATCTGACGACCTTGACGTGCAGACCTGTAGCCCCTGGGTCCTGTAACTTACAAGGAAAACTGAGAGGCTCGAGCAGGCAGCGCGTCTCCCCAGGCTCCTTCCGTGGGTGACGGGAGCTCCGGGCAGCGTCCGGCGCTGCTTTGGAAGCGGGCATTGCGGGAAAGGAGAGCCGGCAGTGCCATCTAGTGGTGGAAGATTCTAATGATGGTCTCAGCAGCCATCGACGCTGTGGACAGCCCATCCGATACTGGGGTAGAGTTCCAGACGCATACCGGTGAGGCAGGAATCGCATGTCTTCTGAAATACCATTTGCGATCTCTGAGGAAGGTGCCAAGGCAGGAAAACAGAGCACAGGCTCTCGGTAAACCTAAGACTCACTCCGTAGATGAATTCAATGAGTGACAGCTGACTGTAGGAACACAGAAATTTCCTTCAGCCAAGCTTCATGCAAAGCATCTTACATACTTATCTTACTTAATTCTCACTTGTGCTTAATTAACCCCGATTTTAGGAATGAGGAAAGTGAAACATGGTTAGGTTAAGTAACTAGAGCCAGAATTCAAACCCGTTTAGGTCTGACAAGTCTAGCACATAGCAGTCATTCCTTACATAGTGACTATTCTTGTTAACAACAGAATCAATATTAACAATTAACACTGGAAAGTTCATTTCAATGTCTTATCTGAATTCTGTGTTTAGGCAATTTAACTTACTTCTTTTTTAGCTCTCTGTACCAAATCTGTATCCTGTGTTTGACTTTAAACCAGTTATCAGTCTGAGTGGTACCCCATGCCTCCTTCTCCCTATGAGCTCTGTGATCTGATTATGTGTAGGTTTGCAGGACCACAAAGATGCCTGAATTAGGGGAGGCCTTCTGTTACAGGATCTAACTACCTTCATTTAGTTGCAGATCATATTTTAAATGTTTGCTCAGTGTTTTAACAACCAAATCCTAAGCCTTCTAGAGCATGATCTCCTAGAACATTCTTTTGATAGATTTGAGGAAAGGTGTTCCCATAGCCCTAAGAGAGTGAGGTAAAGTGGAAAAGTGAAGTTGTGCAGATTCCAGAAGGACAAGCAGCCAGACAGCAGTGAGGCAGCATCAATTCGGTAAGGATGAGCTATCCACCAGTGTGCCTGCCTCAACAACAAGTAGCCTGTCTTATTTTGTTTACTAAACTTTCTAAAATATTTCTTGTCTCTGCCTCTGGAAAAAAGGTCTTAAGGAAGGCGATAACAGAAACGCTCTCAAACTTAGTGAAACAGAAGCGTAGACTTATTCCAAGGATCCAGGCAAATCTCTGTAATCCAAACTGGGACTCAGAACCAGGAAGTGTTGAAAGCAGGGGTGTGAGGAGCACAAAGTCCACTAAAATCTCAAGATGCTTTTCATGACTCTAGTAAGGGGAGATGTAAGAGAAATAAATGTAAAGTCCTTTCCTTTGGTCTAAATACTCAGCTATGTAAAAGATCAAGATCTGTGAGAAATGGCTTATTAAACCATGCTTGGAAAACATAATCAATATTAATTTAAATAGTAATTAAAATATTAGTTAGAATTAAAATATTATGTTATATGGTCCTTTAAGAATAACACTGGCGACTTTTGGCAGCTTTCTTTGGTCAGGTTGGCCAGCCTTGCTTTTGGTTGGAGTGAAACGACAGTAGTTCTCATTACCCCAACAGTTTGAGCAAGTTAGACAATGAGCCAAAGGACTTGAGTGGGCAGACTGGAAAAAGGAGAGGAAATACTGTGTTTTAGAGTGTTCAGGTATACAGGCTCTGTTAGGCCTTCAACTTCCTCTGGGCACAATTTTAAATTAAACACAGCCTTTGCTGTGTAGGGGCCTGGTGGGGATAACACTGTTCCCAAACTGTTTTCTAACCCGCTGTGGACTCTAGCACGCAGGAAAAACTAAGCAGCAAGGAAACGTAGTGGTTTCCTGGTCGCAAATTCAGAGCCAGCAACACTGAAGAGCTGGTGGATTTGGTCTCCCGTTTAGGGGTCTCCCTCATGTTAGTTTCCTTCCCCCTTACTCGGGAGTAGGCAAACCACATTTGTATGGCCCATGAGCTAAGAATGGTTTTTATATTTTTAAACAAACAGTTGGGAGGAAAAAAATCAAAAGAAGAAGAATACTTTGTGACACATGAAAATCAAATTTCAATGTCCATAAGTTTTATAGGTACACACATACCATTTACATGTTGTCTATGCTGCTTTATAGCTACATCAGACTTGAGACCATATGGTCTAAAAGCCTAAAATATTTACTATCTGGTCCTTTATGAGAAACATTTCAACATTTGCCACCCCTGCCTCCTAGATCAGTTCTTCACACGTAGGTGTGAATGACTGATAACAGCCTAAAATGCTAACTCCCCTTTACCCTTCAGAGGAAAATTTGAATTGAAATAGGGGAAAAAGCCTTACAACAAAGGTAAAGCCTGAATAGTTATGTGTATAAGAAGGTATTTCAAAACGTTCCTGGAATTAAAAGATAAATCTTTCCATGAATTTTTTGATGCACCCTCATATGTGTGTGTGGTGCTGGTGGGGTAGGGATGGGAGTCCTCGCAATAGCCAGGGATTGGGGGAAGATGTTTTGGAGCAGGCAGTTTCCTCTGAACCTTGAATTTGTGCTCTCCAGGATCAACTGTCAGAGGTTCTCACTGGGTGATGTCTACACTGCAAATGGAATAAGGAATTTTCATCACAGTTACACATAAGAATTCACTTTTCCTCTATCCCCAAGTCTGCTCACAAAACAGAATGTTTCCTCACCTGCTACCTCTACTTGCCAGTAATGTGGTGGTCATTTTTTTATTGATTACCTGTGTGCGTCAAAATAAAAATAGCAGCAACCTTTGCACCTCAAAGAATTATTAGAATTTCCAGCTGTTAATAGAATTATACCTTTTGGTTGCAAATTATAATTTGTTTTTACCATGCAATTTGGTCAGAACTCTTTTAATTGAAAATGACAGAAACCCAACTCAAATTGGCTTAGCAAAAAAGGGAATTTACTGGCTCATGTAACTAGAAAGTCCTGAGGTGGTTCTGCCTTCAGGCATGGCTGGATTCCAGTGCTAAAAGGAGGAATGTGTTCCTCGATCTAGCCCTCAATGCTGCTTCATTCTGGGGGTGATTTCATCCATCGACAAGCTTTCCTCATATGGTGGCCATATGGACCCCCAACTCTTGCTGACATCTTACCCAGCAATCCAAGAAGAAACAGAGCAATTCTTCCTGGTAGTTCAGAAAAAATTCCAGGGCTAATGTCTCTATTGGTTCTGATTGGCCTGGCTAAGATCACATGCTCATTGCTGACCAATCCCTGTGTCCAGGGGTGTCTACATTCACATCAGCCAGGCTGGGTCTTTCTTCCAACCAGTAAATTGACAGTGAGACAGGGGTGGCTCCCCAAAGGAAAGTTCCTAGTGACACGGTGGCTATCACTAGAAAAAGAGGGGATGGAAGATGGACGACAGCAGTCTACTACTATTCAACTGTAAGTTGTAAGTCCTCAAAACATGCATAAATAACAGAGAAATCCGGAAAGCCTAAAAACATGGTGGGACTAGGATCTTTGCTGCAACCTAAAATAGGAAAGGGTTGCCAGGACTCTTTGCACCGCAGCCCCTGGCCTTAGTCCCTCGGCGAGCCTGACTTTTCCTCCCGCCTCTGTGCCCCCAGAACCTTAAGCGAGTGGCGGAGGTGTGGATGGACGAGTACGCCGAGTACATTTACCAGCGCCGGCCGGAGTACCGCCACCTCTCGGCCGGGGACGTGGCGGCCCAGAAAAAGCTCCGCAGCTCCCTGAACTGCAAGAGTTTCAAGTGGTTCATGACCAAGATCGCCTGGGACCTGCCCAAATTCTACCCACCCGTGGAGCCCCCGGCTGCGGCTTGGGGGGAGGTGAGTGTGAAGGGCGGGGCCCAGTGTGAATGCAAAGGCAAGAGAAAGTGCGCGGAACGTACTAATATGAAACCGTGTCCTTTCTTTCCTGGCGTCTCTCTGAACTTGTCCTGGTGTTGTATTTGCAATAATTTAGTGTTCTAAGTATAGAAAAATTAAAACTTTAAATAATTTGCCTGAATCTTTGTATTACGCATTGCGGGTGTTAAATGCAGATGAAGGGCATGTAACTCATGTTCAGAACAGATGAAATGACGGATCTGTGTTTCACACCTCCAGCATGCATAGGTATTTCCTACCAGAATAGTGAAAAGACTGTGCATAGGTATTTCTTACCAGAATAGTGAAAAGACTGCATAAAACATACTCAGCTGTTTTGAGAAGCTGATGCCACAGTGGGATTAGACGTGCAAGAGGTTTATTGATGAAATGCCTGAAAGGAAATGAGGGAGCCCTGGGAGACTGGGAGAGCAGGAGACCATGGTTCTGGTCTGACCTCTGTGAAGGGGAGGGCAAGGAGGGAGGCCTGGGGTAGGAAGAGTCCCAGACTGCAGCGTGGCTCTGAGGACATTGTGGCCAGGTTAATGAAGAGTCCTCAAGCCAACTCACCTGTCAGAGGGATTCAGCACCTCCTAGGAGTGGTCTGCCATAGTATCCCTGCCCTTTAGTCACTGGCTGGGGAGCAGCCCACGGGAAGACCAGGTGCTAGATTCAGACCCCACAGCATGGCGTTAGACTCCCTGCAACAGGAAGTTTAGTGGCCCATTTTTCATAGCTGCTACGTCCCCCCCACCCCTCAGACAACATGTGATGTGACACCAAGCACAGTGGCCTGCCCATAGTAAGTGCCCAGTCAGTATTTGTTGGCCAAGCAAGGCTGGTGGGGGCTGCCACCTCTTGTCATTCACCTGCCCTAAAAGGCAGATAGTCCAAGACCTATAGCAAAGATTTTGTGTCCTTTTCTACAGGGTTTTGGAGGTACAGTCCCTGGACCATCTGCACTTGGGTCACCTGGAATGGGGGTAAATTTGATTCCTGGATCTATGGGATCAAATTCTCTGGGAGTGGAGCAGGGAGTCTGCCCTTTCACAACTTCTCACTTCCAGCCTCCCACCACCACCAACCCATGACTCTGCATGCTCTAACACAGCAGTATTTTGAGGATTACTCTCTGTGGACTGAGTATTCCCCTACTGAGAATCTCCAGGCACTTCCAACAGCCCAGGGCAAGCTTCATTAAGACAATTCGAAGCTGCGCCCATCTAACGTCTCTGCCTTGGTTCCCCTCCCTGCCAGCAGGGCCCAGTGGGTACCTTGGGGTGCCTCACTGGTCCGCTTCTTCCCTCTTTTCCTCTTAGATCCGCAACATGGGCACAGGGCTGTGTGCAGACACAAAGCATGGGGCCCTGGGCTCCCTGCTGAGGCTGGAGAACTGCGTCAGGGGCCGCGGGGAGGCTGCCTGGAACAACATGCAGGTAAGGGCCACTCTTCAGGGACTGGCAGCCAGGTTCTCTGAGCCCCCCGTGGTCAGGACTGGGAGGGAGAGGCCACGGTCAGTGATGAGTGACAAAAGTCAGCCTAGGGGAAGAGTTATAAGAGCTTCCTAAACACCCTGGAAAAGACATTTCTTCACTGTAGAGCTAGGGCTAGGGTCTGAAGCTCACAGACCCCTCAAGCCAGTTCACAAACCCTTCTATGAGCTAGGTAACTGGCAAAAAGGTCCTTGGAGCCTTGGTTGAAGAAGGAATAGTCTTTATTCAGCACACACAACACTATGAGCTAGGCAGCACAAAGAGAAACTCAGAAACTCAACTGCTACCAGCAAAGTCCAAAGAAAAACTGAAACTGAGCAGCTGCCAGCAGAGTAAACATGCTCTATTGTTAGAGGCAAGCTCTCTGCCCCCAGCCTGCTTGCAAACTGCAGAACACACAAGAGCAATAACTAGAAAGATACATGGGTGCACATGCACACTAACTCTACCCACACACAACTTGTTTACAAGAAATGTCCAGGGAACCTGTCTAAATTATCCTATTTTCCCCACACTTCACACTGCAGTAAAACCATGAATCTATACCGTTTTGGTTACAAATGATGGAAACCCAGCCCAGATGGCCTTCAACAAAAAGAGGGAGTTATTGGCTCTTGTCACTGAAAAGTCTCCTCCATGATGTCATCTGTATCTCTCTGGAGTCTGCTTCCTTCTTAACCTGGCTCTTCCTACATGGTGGCATATGTGATCATTAGCAGTGAAAGCTTCCAGCCCTCCATGGGTAGGCATGCCCCTTCCAGGAGTTTTGGAAAAGGCCTGGGGGTGTGGTCAGCCTCACCTGAAGGATAAGGAGGAGGGTAGGAGAAGGTTGGTTACCCAAGTAATGTTATCAGGAGAATGTGGGGTGTCCCCCAGACTTGCAGCCCCTACTCTCAGGAAACTACCTTTAGTTTTCTGTGGTTCCCTCCTGTCTGGCTATGACAAAGGCTACTGTGAAGCTAATGTCTCAAATCCTGCTCACAGTGCCAATTGTCTAGCTCTTAATCCTGTTCGTGACACCAATTATAAAGCTAGGTGACCACGCTAGTTGTCACAGCTCTTTTACCTGCTGGTAATCCTGTACCGCCTGGGCCAATGGTTGAGCTAGGGCTGGGTCTGGAGCTCCCAGACCTCTCAAGCCCATTCACAGACTGGGTCACAAACTCTTCACATGCCAGGCTGGGTAACCAGACCTCTTCATACAGGTCTCTGAGGTGGGTAACTGGCCACACGGTCCTTGGAAGCTGCAGGTCTGGAAAAAACATGGCTGCCCAGGGCGGGTGCCTGAGGCAGTAAAAATCAGCCAAAGCAGCACTGCTGTGCAGGCGTACTTACTCCACCCCCACACACAATATTACCGAACCACCCCTAAACTGGCTCCGAGGTGAGGGGAGCCTGACCAAATTGTTCCATTTTCCCCACAATCCACCCCTTCGGGGTCCCTCATGTACAATCTATGTGTTCAGAATCTTCCACAATATTCCCTTAGCGAGGATAAATGACCCTTACATAACCTATTGTCCATTTAATATGCCTTAAGGCTTGTAGTTCTGTCCTTTCATCTGTCAGCTGCATATGTCCTGTTAGTAGCCACCATTGGTGTGATCCTCCGTGCAAATCTATAGTCATACCGATGGGCAGATCAATGCATATTCAGCAGGCTGACATGTTGATCACGCGACTCTGGTGCAGTGCCTGCAGCCAGAACACTATGGGCGAAAAGACAGAAGAGTTATTGGTACCAATAGGGGAAGTTTTCGCCCCTCTGGTAAGATACACGCCAGTTTGCCATCCTGAGAAAGGATGGTTGCAGGAGTAGGTATCTTACCTGGCTTATGATACCATACTTTATCTGCTAACACTGTTGGATCTGTAGGTTCTACATGTAACAGTATAGGGGAACTCATAATTGGCCATAATGATAATACAAATGTGCCCTTTGGAATAGAGCGCTCATCTGTTCCGGGCCATATCACCTTTACTCGAGGAGGCCAGGTACTTGTCATCCAAGGTGAAACTTGCAAGCCTTCCTCTAATCCTTTTCCCCAAGGCCCTATTAAACCTACCCAGCATATATGGGGGGCTTTTATTCTCCAAGTCCATTTCCACTGTACTGTCTGTCCCTGTTGCAAACAGATTGGGGCCGGTAAGAGAACATTTCCATTCTTGCCATATCCTGGCTTCAAAAGCTTATCTTTAGTAGTGATTGCAGCTGTATAGGTGCTGCAGCCCTATGCAACAGAGCTTCCACTGGAGAGGGTCTGCCCTTGAGGGGTCTCTCATTTAGAATTCTGACTGTTGGCTATAATCGCCATGCCCACCCCTTCAGGGATGGGGATTGGGTAGATAGCCTTAGTCCCTTTTTTTAAAAGGCCATTGTACTGTTCAATCATTCCCGCTGCCTGGGGATGATATGGCACGTGTAACTTCCACTGAATGGACAACTGGGAGGCCCACCTCTGAACCCCATGTCCAGTGAAGTGGGTTCCGTTGTCACTTTCTATAACTATAGGCCGGCCATACATAGCAGCAAGGCTATTCAGTGCCTTCACAGTGTTTACTTGGTCTGGGGCGTTACAAGGCCATATGAACAGAAGACCAGTAGCCGTATCAATACCTGTGAAGATGTATCTGAAATTCTCCGACCTTGGCAGTGGTCCGACAAAGTCTACCTGCCATCAAGTCAGGGGCACACTTCCTCGAGTTATTTGCCCATCTGTATGGGGCATCCGCTGGGGGTGTGGACTGTCTTGAGCACATACTGGACAAGCACAGCAGGCATTCACTACATCTTCCCATTTTATAGGCAAGGCCCATCTTTAAGCCGCCATCCACATGGTTTTGCTGCCAGCATGCTGCATTTGTCAATGTAAGCACTAGGCTACATCAGTAGCTAGGGCTCTTTCCAGCCATCTTACCTTAGCCAAGGCATCGGCTTCATCATTTCTTGAACTGGCTAAGGGGAAGTGTCCTGTGACTTGGAAAAGAGTTACTTCTTTCCCATGCCCCAATTCCCATAACTCTTGCCACATGGTTGTCCCCACAGGGGTCGGTGGCATACCATCCACCATTGATACTTCCAAGTAGAAATCCAAAGGGTTAAACCTTTGCACACAGCCCAGCTGTCAGTACAGATGGTTAATGACCCTGGCTCATTCTTTATCACCATCCATACTGCTCTCAGTTCAGCCCATTGACTGCTTTGCCCTTGCAATTTTCATACCACATGGTATCTGTTAAGGGCTGGACAGCAACTGCTGTCCACGATGCTGAAGGTCCCATGCTAGAGCCATCTGTATACCAAGCTTGCTCTGTGATAGGTCCCTGTCCCTCATGGAAAGGTGTAGCCTCCACCTCCGTGGGTAAAGATTGTGTCAAAGTTTCCTCCACAACCTCTACTAGGCCTAGCACAGCTTGCAACTCTTTGGACCGAGGACTTGTTGACACAGTGCTTCTTTGTTCTATATATGCTCCCCATTTAGACAGAGCGGAGTCTGAACTATATCCATTTTAGGGTTGGTTGCCCACGTGCGCATCCAACCTAGTATGGGTATATCATCCTTACTAGGACTATGGCAGTTCCTGTGATAGCTTCAGTGGCTATCAAGGCAGAATACACAGCTGCTAACTGCTTTTCTATTAGGGTGTAGTGCACTTCAGCACCCTTCCAGAGCTGAGACCAGAATCCTACAGGTGTGTGGAATCGGTCTTGTCTCTGCCACAAACCCCATCCTAACCCCTCCTGGGTTATATGTATGTCTAACTCAAATGGCTTAGTGGGGTCGGCCACTTGTAAAGCTTGTACTTGCTGTATTGCCCTTTTTGTAGCCCAGTAAGCTTGTTCTACTTTCTCAGTCAAATCCCAGAGGGCTCCTTTCTTTGTCAGTGCATATAGTGGGCATGCCATTTGGGCCATATGGGGTACAAAAGCTCTCCAATACCCCAAAAGTCCCAAATATGTCTATAGCTGAGCTACCATTGTGGGTCGAGGGTATGCCTGTATCTTATCTATAATAGCTTCTGGGATGACCCTCGTCTTACCTGACCAGACCACTCCCAGAAATTTGACTGACAGCCCAGATCCTTGCACTTTGGCTGTGTTCGTGGCCCACCCACATTGTTCCAAATGACTTAGCAGCATTGGAGCTGCCTGGGTTAAATCTGCAAGAGAATCAGAGGTTCATAACACATCATCAATGTAGTGAAACATTGTAACCGTGCTGGGCCTAGTCCACTTGGCTAGGTCCCCAGCCACCAAACCATGACAGATGGTTGGGCTATGCAGATAACCTTGGGGCAATACTTGAAAGGTCCACTGTCTTCCTTCCCACGTGAACGCAAACTGATCTTGGCTATCAGCCGAGATTGGAATGGAGAAAAAAAGCATTTGCAAAGTCCAATACATAATGATAAGTCCCCAGCTGAGCCGTCAGCTGATCCATCAATTCGTGAACTGAAGGCACAGCTGCATGCAAAGGAGGCACTACTTTGTTCAGTTCTTAATAATCTACAGTCATTCTCCAGATACCATCAGGCTTTTTCACTGGCCATACTGGAGTATTAAATAGGCTCTGAGCTGGGCAAATAATACCAACTTTTCTCTAATTCCAATATAGTAGCACTTATCTCTGCATGTCCTCCTGGTAGGTGATATTGTTTACATTAACTACACGTCTTGGCTTGGGTAACACCTGTGGGTCATGTTCAGCATATTCTCGTAACACAGGCTTTACTGTCCGTATTCACAGCTGACACTCTCCAACTGTTGTTTGCAGGTGCAAACCACAAAGTACATCCATACCCAAGATGTATTCAGCTACAGGAGATATATATACAGTATATACACGAGGAGGTAATCTTCCTATGCCCAATAACAGTGACACAGCTTTGACCTCAGTAGTATGTCCTCCATAGCCATCTATACGAACTGTGGCCCCTGGAAACTTATCTGGATTGCCGTATATCAGGCTACATTCTGCACCTGTATCCACCAATGCCAAAACACACTGCACATTCATCCTCGACCAATATATTGCCAATTCAACATGAGGCCTCCAGTCTTTACGTGCCCCCAGAAGACAAGTACCTTGACCTGCTCCCTAATCAGAATGGAACAGTTCATCCGCCTCCTTGGGAGCAACCAAAAAGTCCTTTAAATCCACTGAGCGTTACCTTGCTACCTGTTTCTGGACGTTTGGTGAAACACTGTTCAGGGTGCAATTGCTGCCACAAGGCAAACAGAACTGCATTTGGCTGCCAGTCAGTTTTCTTTTTATCAACCCCTGCTGCAAGCAAGTCAAGCCACATCTGCTTAGTCTTGCTCGGTCCCTTTGGGATAAAATCCCGAGTATTTCTTGGAGGTTTGGTCTTAGCCACCTTTCGGACCGCTTTTGCTTGTCTTCTATCCTCTGCTTCACCCAGGCTGGCTATCATGGTCATTACCTCATGTATAGGACGACCAATGTATGGGGCCAGTATGGCCATCAGTGACCCAAAGGACATTGATGGGGCATTCTGCAGCACTATGTCTCTCATGCTGCCTGTAAAGTTCTCATCGTCCGGGCCACGAGTGTTCGCATTAAACATGGACTACTGCATCCCCAGCTCTCGAATGATTTGGATCAGCTCAGCATACGTTTGCCATTTACTAACAATCTTGGATAGTTCTCCAGCATTTGCCCACATGGTTCGGGCAGCTGCACTCACCCCGTCCATTAAGGAGTGATTACCTGGCCTTTGTGCATATCTGCGGCTATTCTGCAGCCGCTGCCTCAAGGACAGGTGTATGGTAATGGAGGCCAATTTCTCCACCTCCTCACCAGAGCACATCACACTCTCCACCCCTAGGTCCCATAACCACAACAGCCGAGCAGCCAGGGGCTCCCCATGTTTCTGCCTGAACTGTCTCCCCAAGTCAACTAATTCAACCTGGGTATATGGGACATAGGTAGTGAACTGTGTCACCTGTGGATTTCCCACCAGTTGTCCGTCTGGTCCCATAGGCTGCTCATGCCTCAATTTCTCATGCACAACAGGTCGTGCCTGGAGATGCACAATTTCCCCCAATTCACCATTGGGTTGGTCATCTTCCCTGGTGTGAGGGGCAGGAGTGGCCAGTTGCTGCACGTCATCCTCCAGGACATTCGTCCATGCTTCCAGCAACTCTGCTTTCTGCCTTGAATCTGCCAATAGCTGCACATCATCCGCCAACAACTCTGCTTTCCACTTCAAATCTTGATCAATTTGCAGCAGAGTGAGCAAAAGCCAGACTCTGATCAGCAAAAAAGTGGCCAGCGGGCACCACACGCTCAAAGACAGCCACATTTCTTCCCCCTCCCAACAGGTTTTCGGCCATAGTACCTGGTCTATGGTGCCTTGCCATACAGTGTGCAGCAACCAGGTCCCAGTCAACAGAAAGGTGGCCATAGGGCACAGCATATTCACAAATAGCCACATTTCCTCCTTCCAAGGGCTTTCAGCTCCCATATCTGCTCAAAGTCCTGTCGCAGGCTACGCCAAATGTGGCGTAATCCTACCTGACTACGCCAATTTGTCTGGCTACAACAAAGGCTACTGAGAGGCTAATGTCTCGAATCCTGCTCACAGCACCGATTGTCTAGCTCTTCATCCTGTTCGTAACACCAATTGTAAAGCTAGGCGACCATGATAGTTGTCGCGGCTCTTTTACCTGCGGGTAATCCTGCACTGACTGGGCTGAGGGTTGAGCTAGGGCTGGGTCTGGAGCTCCCAGACCCCTCAAGCCCATTCACAGACTAGGTCACAAACTCTTCACACGCCAGGCTGGGTCACCAGACCCCTTCACACAGGTCTCTGAGCTAGGTAACCAGCCACACAGTCCTTGGAAGCTACAGGTCTGGAAAAAAACATGGCTGTGCAGGTGCACTTACTCCACCCACACACACAATGTTACCAAACCACCCCTAAACCGGCTCCAAGGCGAGGGGAGCCTGACCAAATTGTTCCATTTTCCCAACACCTCCTCTAAGCAGTTAACCCCACTTTAACAGTGACCCAATATGTACTGATTCTTAGTCCAAGAATACATTTTTATAATCTTTTTACTGTGGATTTCCTGGCATATGGGAAGTTCATTCTGATGTAAGCCTACTAACGTGAGTCCTCCGCATAAACAGGACTCAGAAGAAAGGGGTGCACGCACACACCCTTGCAACAGGCAGCACGCCTCTCAGGTGGGTACAATGCCCAGCCCTATGACATCTGACCATCCTTCAGAATGCTGTTCACTCTGCGTCATGCTTTCATGACAGCAATTCTTCCTAGACAGTGGCTGTCCCTGACTAATTCTTCTGAGTTCTCCACTGTAGTGGGTGGCTGCTCCTCACTCCCACCCCACCCTAAGACTCCAAAAGAGGCCAGAAAGAACATGAGACCTGGAGAGAATGTGCCCAGGGAGCTTGGCCTCAGAACAGAGTCAAGGTGTGGCAAAGTCCACGATTCTGCCTGAGGATTCACTCAAACGAGCACAAAACAGTGCCCGGGTATGTGGCTGTTCCAATCTCTGCCTTCTGAGATGGGAAGCATGGCAGCCCAGTGACCCCAGTGGAATCTGTGTCCCCTGGGGCCCTCAACCACCCTGAGCAGAGAGCCCTAGTGAGCCTGTGAAGGGAGAAATGAGTCTAAAAGGCACCTCCTGCACTGGAGAAGGCCTGGAAATTAACATTTACGAGGTAGTGGCTGACAGTCTCCCTCCACTACCACCATGACATCTGCTTCTGGCCAAGATGGAGTAACAGGGACTGTGCTTATCTTCCTGCCAGAAACAACCCCAACATGGACAAATATGTGAAACAATGGTTTTTAAGAGGCTGGACATTAGCCAGTGGGGGATAGTAATCCTTGAGAGATGGGAAACCAACAAGGTGAGCCAAGTAGTTGTCCCAGCTCCCTTCCTTGAGGGAGTTTCCAGTTCACAGGACAGGGAGGGAGAACCCAGATAGAGCCAGGCAGAGTCCCTGAGTTGAGGAGACAGAGCTGAGACTGCAGGAGACCAAGGTGGCTAGAATTCGCTAAGCAGAATATGGGAGAGTGCACTAAACAGAGAGAACGCCCGAGGTTTACTAAGGGTTCCCTTGAATACTCAGCAGAGTACTGATGAGTGGATGCATGTGAGGAAACTTCCTGGGACTGGAGAAAGAAACACCCAGGAGGATTAGAGGGAATGGTGCTGGGCGTTCATGCAGGGCCTGGAATAATACCTGTTCTCACTAGCCCTAGTGGAAAACACCAGTGATTCTATTAAAGAAATTGACATTGTAGTTGAAAACCTTCCCATAAGGAAAAATCCAGGCCCAGAGAGCTTTACTGGTGAATTCTACCAAACATCTCAAGAAGAATTGTTACCAGTTCTACAAGAACGCTTCCATAAAATGAAGGATTATTTACCAACTCATTCTGCAAGGCCAGCATTACCTTAATACCAAAACCAGTCTAAGACATTATATGACCAACCACAGACCAACATCTCATGAACACAGACAAAAAAATTTTAACGAAATTTTAGAAAACCATATTAAACTATATATAAGAGGGATAATATATCATGACTAAGTGTAATTTGTCCCATGAATGCATGGTTGGTTTAACATTAGGAAATTAATATGATTTACCACATTAACAAACTGAAAATGAAAACACAGATAATCACCTCAATACACCCAGATAAAGCATTTGACATAATCCAACATCCATTTCTGGCAAACGAGGAATAGAAGGGAAATTTCTCATCCTGATAAAGGGCATCTATGAAAAACCTATAGCTAACATCAAGCTTAATGGTGAAAGTCTGAATGCTTTCTCCCTAAGAGCAGGAACAAGACAGTAATGTTAGCTCTCCTCATTTCTATTTGTCACTGTACTGGAGGTTCTACCCTATTCAAAAAGACAAGAAAAAAAAAATCAAAGTCATCCACATGGGAAAAGAAGATGGAAAACTCTATCTGTAGACTAGATGAGCATCTATGTGGAAAATTCAGTTGGATCTATAGAGAAGCTACTGGAACTAATAACTGAGTTTAGCAAAGTTGCAAGATATAAAAATCAATTGTATTTATATGTACTAATGAAGAATCAGAAATTAAAAACAAGCATTTACAATAACAAAAAATATGAAATCCTCAGATATGTAACTAACAAAAGATGTGAAAGTCCTATACACCAAAAACTACAGAACATTGCTGATAGACATTAAAGAAGATCTAAATAAATGAAGATATAGACCATGTTCATAATGATATTAATTCTTCCCAACCCAATATATAAATTCAACACAATTCTAATGTCCTAGCAATCTTTTTCTGTAGAAATTGAAAAACGGATTCTAAAATTTATATGGAAATGCACAGGACCTAGAATAGTCAAAACAACTTTCAAAAAGAAATACAAGGTTTAGGGACTTACACTGCCTGATTTCAAGATATGTTATGAAGTGACAATCATCAAGACAGTGTGGTATTGACGTAAAGATAGATAATGGAACAGATTAAAGTCCAGAAATAGACCCACACATATAAGGACAACTGATTTTTGACAAGGTATAAAGGCAGTTCAGGGAGAAAAGATAGTCTTTTCAGCAAATGGTGTTGGAGCAATTGGATATCCATCCATATGCAAAAAAAAAAAAAATTTTTTTTGACACATACTTTACACCATATACAAAAGTTAACTCAAAATGGATCATAGACCTAAATGTAAAATCTAAAATTTAAAAGGTTTTTAGAAGAAACATAGGCAGAGGTGTTCGTGACCTTGAGTTAAGCAGTGATCTTAGATATAACGCCAAAAATCCAATCCATAAAAGAAAAAAATGATAAATTGGACTTCTTCAAAATGAAAAACTTCTGTTCTTTAAAAGACATTTTTGATTTTTGTACTTCACAAATTAATAACCATGAGCTCGTTTTTTATAAACTCCCAACTTCATTGAACTTCCCTTCAAGGAATATGTGCAGCACAGCTGCCCAGGTGGGGAGCCCCAGCTACCAGCAGGCCCTGGCACCTGCTACCCAGGACCTGCCACTGCAGCAGCCCCAGCTCTCAAGAAAAAAAAAAAAAAAGACACTTTTAAGAAAACAGAAAGGCAAACCACAGGCTGAGAGAAAATGTTTGTAAAGGATATATCTGACAGAGGAATTAGGCACAGAATATATAAAAACTCTCAAAACTCAAGGTCAAGTGTTCAGTTCCCCATACAGGCCAACTGCCAAACAAACAAAAAATAAAATGGGCAGAAGTTTTGTACACTTTACCAAAGAAGGCATATCAATGGCAAATAAACATATTAAAAATTTTTAACTTCATTAGTTATTAGAGAAATGGAAATTACAGTTGCAATAAGATACCACCACACACCTGTTAGACTGACTGTATCAAAGGTCAGCAAGGATGTGGGTGAACTGGAACTATACACTGCTGGTGGGAATATAAATAGCACAGGCACTTTGGAAAGCAGTTTGGCAGTTTCTTAGAAAGTTAGGCATTGATCTATTTTATGAGCCATTCCACTCCTAGATATTTATCCAAGAGAAAGGAAAACATATATCCATACAAATACTTGTACACAAATGTTCCCAGTCTCTTTATTTGTAATACGCGGAAACTGGAAAAAACCCAAATGTCCGAGAACAGGTACATGGTGTACCCTGCAACGAAATACTGCTCAGCAATAACAAGGAATGAACTACTGATAACTGCTGTTATAACATGGATGATTCTCAGCAAAATTATATTGAGAGAAAGAAATCAGACAAAAGAGAATACATTTTACATAAATGTAAGTGATCATTTTACGTCAAGTCATAGAAATTGTAACTAATCCCTAGTAACAGAAAGCAGATCAGTGGTTCCTGGGGTATGAGGGGGCAGCAGGAAGAAGGGATTACAAAGTAGCTTGAGGACACTTCTGGGGGTGATGGATATGTTGATTAGCTTGATTGTGATGATGGTTTTGTGGGTGTAAACATGTCAAAATGTATCAAATTGTACACCTTATATGTGTGCAGTGTATCGTACGCCAATTATTCTTCAATAAAAATGCTGGAAATTTTTTAAAAAATGCTTATCAACCAAATGTAATATATGGACCCAGTTTGGATCCTGATTCAAATATACTAACTGTGAAAAGAAATTACTAAGGCAATCCAAGAATGCTTGGACTCAATATTTGATGACACTGAGGACTTTGCGATAACTTTTAATTGTTAGAATGGTACTTAACTGAAGTATCTATACCTGACATGATACAATATCTGGCATTTGCTTCAAAATACTGTGGGGGTAGGGATATTGGTGGGGTAGAACTGTAACAAGATTGACCATGAATTGGTAACTTTTGAAGTTGGGTGATTTAGAACAGGAGACATGGTCAATATACTCTTTTCTGGACCTCTGTGTTTAAAAGTTTCATAATTTTGAAAAAATGGAGGGAAAAAGAAAAAGAAAGTCCCCTGCCTTGCTGTCCCTACCATGATGTCTCTGTGTGTGCAGGTGTTCACCTTTACCTGGAGGGAGGACATCCGGCCTGGAGACCCCCAGCACACCAAGAAGTTCTGCTTTGATGCCATCTCTCACACCAGCCCAGTCACCCTCTATGACTGCCACAGCATGAAAGGCAACCAGCTGTGGAAATACCGCAAAGTAAGATGAGATGGGGGGCTGGGAAGGGGGGTGACCTGCTTGGTCTTTAAAAAAAAGAACTATGTAGTACCTCACTCCCTCTCAAAACAGAGCCCACCCATTCATTCATTTGTTCCACAAATCTACCATGCCCGATTTTCCAGTCATTCAAGAGAAACTAGAAATTCAGACTTTGATGTGAAATCATTAGATTGTAAATGTTGGCAACCGAGTCCATTCAAAAGAAAAATAAAAAACACACCATGAGGACCAATGAAATTTGACTGCAGGTGGACAGTGTTTAGGGCCCAGGCCTAGAAGTGGCCTCCATCACCTCTGCCCACATTCCCAGCTGGCAGAACTCAGTCACATGGCAACGCCCACTGCAAGGGAAGCAGGGCAGCATCTGGTGTGTGCTCAGGAGGAAAACGACTAGGTCAGTGAGCAGCTAGTCAGTTGCTTCCTCCTTGCTGTTATTGTTGCTGCGGTGTGACTGTTCATGTCCCTGGTGCTGCCTGTCTGATAACCTCCCTGTTTTGTAGGACAAGACCCTGTACCACCCTGTCAGCGGCAGTTGCATGGACTGCAGTGAAAGTGACCACAGGATCTTCATGAACACCTGCAACCCCTCCTCTCCCACCCAGCAGTGGCTGTTTGAACACACCAACTCAACAGTCTTGGAAAATTTCAATAGAAACTGAGCCTTCATGTCCCCTTGGCAGGCCCAGCGGGGTACCCTGTGGCACTCACTGCAGGCTTCCTCTCCTGAGGGAGGCAGGGCCTCCGTGGGCACCATGGTGTAAAAGGTGCTGTCCAAATGGTTCCAGGTGAAGAGGGCTCTTGAAACTGGAGCAAGAGATCTGCCTGGTCCTTGAGCCCCTGAGTCATGGGGTGGGGTGGAGAGCATGCCCCACAAGAGACCCCATAAGAGAGCAGAGCCTGCTCTAATCCCTGCTGGCATCGTGGAAAAGCAGGGGGGCCTTTTTAACTTTGTCTCCATATCCCCTCGGGCACTGTGCAAGAGAATACCAGGGCAGCTCTAGGCCACCCAAAAATGAGTCCTGCAAGGTTGCCCAGACCGCGTGTGGCTCTCATATGTGACGGTGCTTTAGAAAGAGAGGCAACGTTTGTCTCTCTGGGGCGGCTGTTAACACCGATGCCACCCATCTGCAGCAGAAGGGAAAGCTCTTCTAGGAACCTTTTAGTTTCTGCCTGTGACTGAAGTTACTTGCCCAGCTTCTGTTCTCTGTCACAGCCTCAGGTGATGTAGTCAAAGGCCATACCTGGGGCTCTCAGAGGGTTTAGTACTGAATGCTGGCCAGCTGCCAGGCATGGGTCAGAAGAGGGACCTCCAGACATTCCTTTTCGGCCAAGGGTATATGGGATGTCTACCCTGCTCTCTGGGTATTTGAAATGCTCATTTTAGTGCTCTGCAGGCACCAGGGAAGCCCAGCCACCAGCTTTTCAGGGCTTGGTTCAGATTGCCTTGGGCCCATGAAAAAGGACAAGTAGAAGACCTCCAAACTAGAAATGCTGGCTGAATTTCCCTAATCCATGCTTCCACTTCCCTTTCTCTCTTTCCCGGGCAATTACCTGCCTCAGGAGAGGAGCCGAGGTGCTGCAAGGTGTTCACCTCACAGTCTGGAGCCTCCAGGATCAACCGTGGGCAAGGTGCCTACCCTCTGACCTCACGATGGTTCTAGTTCTCATATGAAACTCTAGAATTTTTAAAGAACTCTATAATTTGATTACAAAACTAGAATGCTACATGTGATTCTGGTTTTTTAGCATCCATTGTGGATTTCTAGAATGCAGTGATTCAAGCAGCCAGCCAGGTATAATATAGTGAAGGTAGCCCCAGCTCAGAAACAATCTGTGAAATCCAAAGTTAGTGGTGTTGGGCGGAGGGAGCAGGGGGACCTGTGTCCATCAGCTCTTACCAGAGGCTTTGGTACAACGTGGTCTTCAGGAAGACCTAGAGCCCTGGAACCTCCCACCATCATCACAGCTGCAGACTCATTTGCAGTGGAGAGACAAAGCCAATATCCCACTACGAGATGGACACCCAGCTCCATGCCAGCCTTTCATGTTTACCTTTTGCTTTGTTAATTACATGTCAGATTCTCACCAGAGGGCTCCCAAACTAATAGAAAGCATTTCTTTAACCAACCTGCTACCCACTGATTCAGAAATGGAAATCACATTCCACAATCTATGACTTCCACCAGCTAGCCTAGGAAATACTTGTAATCAGTATTCCAATTAGAGTTGTGTTTCTCAATTGTGTCATTTCCCAATTAAATAACTGAGACATAAATCTGGGAACAGAGCCACAAATCTGCCTTTGAGATGCTGGCTGATCTCAAGGCCTTCGATTTATCTGGGGGAGGAAAGGATAAACACTCCAAGCCACCACTACCCAGATTGAGCGTGTAGCTGGCAAAGGATCACTTCCACTTCTGCCCAGCACAAGCCGTGCTCTGGCCTGCTATCCACAGAAGAGGTAGCCCCTGTGCTTGCAAAGCCTGCTGGTTGATCCCTAGGGTCCCCTTCCAAATGAGTGCTATATCTTTAGAAGTGGACCTCTATAGAAGTCAAAAGATGAGGCCCCTTCTAGAATCTTGGGTAACAAGCGTTGCAGTTTGGGGAGCTGAATTAAGATTCATCAGCAGAGAGCAATGCAGCATCATTAAAATAAAAACTGTGCCTTTTAAAAAAGAAAAATGCAAATGTACAGCAAATCCCTAAACTTGAACCATTTCCTAGTGCCTTGCTAGACAAACATAAAGGGGCAGGGTTGGGGGGAGGGGAACATTTTTGGTGGCATGTGCAGTTCTTATTGAATGAGTGTGTTTTTCTTAATGTCTCATTTCAAGCAGGAGATGTTGGGCCTAGAGCAAGATCTGAGACTGAGATGCCCCCCAAGAGCCAAAGACCAGAGTTGTTCTAGTCCGCACAAGTAACACTCTAAATTAAAAGGGCAGCTGGGCAACTCACTTAGTCCATGGTCTAGAAGGGCTTCAGCAGCCCCTGAGAGAAGGCCTTGCATTACCTCATTAGGCCCCCATCCCAACCCCCAAACAGAGTGCTTGTCCTGTCCATTGCCATTGGGATGAAGGATTGCAGAGCACTGACTAGATTTCCAAATGGCCTCACTCCAAGTGGGCAGCTGTGTTCTCCACAAGACCAAGCTTCCTGGGGAAGAAGGAGCCAACAAGCCGTCCTCAGCCTTTCTCTTTCCCATACTTTGGTTCTCCTTTCCAGTCTGGTTTCATACCCCAGGCAGTTGGGCGTGTCCCCCGAGCACTCTGGCATTCATAATTGCTGAGCCCACACTAGTTCGTCCTGGGGCTCGACAAAGTGTGTAATAGGAGAAGGAGGGACAGAATGTTGTTGGTTAGATTTTATCTAGCAACTGACTGATTGCAAATACTTGTAATAAGCAACTCATTGTTTCGGCCTCTTTTTTGAAAACCACCTGTCTCAAGGATTCAGGTTTTGCTCCCATTCCCAGCTGATACTCAATAGAACTCAGCCAGATAATGGGTGAGAATGTGGGCCCCTTTACCTCTAAAGGAAATTCTGAGGATGATGTCACAACACAAGGTGTTGCTAGAAATTGTCACGACCATGTGCCCCACCAGCACTCTTTCCAAAGAGGGACTGCAGAAACATTTCAGAATGCAAAGAGCATCTTTGCTGTAAGTACAGGCCTTAGAAGTGGCTGAATTTGCAGGCATGTGTGTGAAAAGCCATTCCATCTTGTAGTTCCAATTGGAACTTTCAACTTTGAAAATAGACCAGGAACTGTCCATTCTTCCCTTTAGGAAGAAACAGCCCAGAGGAAAGCGGTGTAACATCCACAGAAGAGATCTGACAGGCGGGTGTGACATTAGGCCCAGAGGAGAAAGAGCAGTTTTTCGGGAAAATGTAGCATGTGGATTTCCAAAGTCCACATTACATTCACTTTTCACACATCCTACCTGTTGAATTTCTTTTCCTTCTTAAGAAATAGGTAATGTCCTCAAAAGTGGCTCCATATTTCTTTCTGTGCACCTCCATTCTTCTAGAATCCGGAGTCTCAAAAGAGTGGCAAAGCACTTTACTAATAACTGAGAAATCTGGATTCCTTGCTTTACTGATCAATCCCTTGTTTGTACAGATTGGGTGATCTTTTATAATTCTGAGGAGGCAATGCATTTGTACTGTTTTCTGAAGATTTACAAGTGTGGGAGAGGAAGAAGGAGTGCAGTTCTGTTCTGGAATTCTTTATTGTTTTCAACTGATGCTCTTTGTGAAAAATCCAAGTAATTGAGTTCAAACTCGATCTTAAGCCAAGGCCCGCTGCCACCTCTGGGTGTGAGTTGGAACTACATACCAAGTGACAAGGTCATCTTAATATTTGCTTCCAAAATGGCTTTGATTCAGCGGTGCCAGACAACAGGATTAGGGTCTTGCTCTGTTACTGGCTTGAAATATGGATCCCAAAGGGGTTGCAGGCAGGGAATATTTGGGAAGTCAGACTGGGATTCCATAGAGAAAGCTCAAGACCACCAACCTCTCTTCTCCTGCCTGGAAAAGTGAGCCTTTGTGAAGAACTGACTTAACATGTATAATTGTGATTGTGACTGTTGTTGAGTAAACCTCCAGACTTTCTCTAAAGTGGTCTCTGGCTTATTTCTTGTCTTGTGCCATTCTCCCTTCCATGATTCCTCACTATTTATTGAGCACCCACTCAGTACCCAGCACAGTGAACAAATTCCCAGCAGCCATCGTTCTGGAGGGAAAGGCAGATCTAAAATAAATAACTAAGATGATTTCAGATGCAAATAGGGCCATGAAGGGTATAAAACAATGATATTTATAGATTGGGAACATTAGCTAGAATGGTCAGGAATGCCTCTCTGTCAGAGCTAAAAGACATGAAGGAGTGTGAACCAAGAGGCAATTGAGGAAAGAGAGTTCCGGGCAGATGGAATAGCCAGTGGAAAGGCCCGAGGTAGGAAGGAGTTCCTGTGCTGGAGGCACAGAAGGAGGTGAGCTCAAAGAGTTAGGCGGGGCAGCCCACAGAGGGTCTTAGAAACTACACCCAGGAATGGAAGATTTCAGGAGGGCAGTGACAATATGAAATTATTTCATCAGCCACAAATACTCACTTACCAAAACATTTTGATGCTATTGGGTATTAGGTTTGTCTAATACCATGAAAGCACTGGCTGACCCAGCTGTGTGAAAAACTCAGTGAGATCTTCTGCAAATCCTTCCCCTAGCTAGGCCTCAGTTTTCCACAGTAAAATGACAAGTTTTTGGATGACGCTTCCAGCTCCTATGGTCTTATGGTTGAGTCTTAGTGGAGGGCTACAAGTGACCACGAGCAGAGGCTGCCCCCAGTGCTATCACTCAGGGCCCACCAGAGAATGCCATGGTCCAGGGCTTGGAGAAGGCTGAATACAGGAAAGGAAATCTGGCCCAGGTGGCAGCTTTGAACCATAGAATGAGAGGTCTTCTTAAAGGTCATTGGTGCCTCTGAATACTGTTTCAAATTCTCAATTTTTCAGATAAGAAAACAGGCCCAGAGAAAACCCTGACTCAAAGTAACATAGTGGCGAGTGACACAGTTCAGGTTTTCAGTATCCCCTCTCCCATGTTAGCCTCACACAATACCACCTTTTCATTTTGTAGATGTGGGGAGATTCCATTTGTAAAAAGTCCTTTGTACCTGTTGTCCCCCAGCCTCTCAGAAGGATTTCATGAAATAGATAAGACAAAAATATTAGCCATTTATTCAGTAAAAATGTATGAGTATTAAGTGCCTACTATATGCCAGTCACTCTGTTAGAAATTAAAAGATTGTGCAAAGATCAGCCAAAACACACACTCTCTGCCCTCACAGCACTTAAGTCTAGTTGGGTAAACAGACATTAATCAAATGATCATTAAAAGAAGTGTATAGTTAGGATTGTGGTAAGGTCCACAAAGGAGAACTGCATGTGAAATTATGTTATGAGAACTTGACCTTAGTGGGAGGTCATGGAGCATGCTGAATCAGCCAAGGTCTTGGCATGAAATAGCTCACTCACAGGATAACAGAAGAGAGTTTAACAAAGAGACTATTTAAGAAGTGTGGGTAGAGTTAAGAAAACCAAGGGTGGTGAAGCACCTAAGGATTAGCAAAAATGGGAAGCTGTTACCACTCCTAAGCCTCAAGAAGCAAGAAGCAGTAGTGTTACTGGAACCCAGAGAAGGCTATAGCCAGGGGGAGGGGCTTCCCAGGAACTACAGCTATAGGTATAAAACTGCAGCAACTGCCAAAACAGGGAGGGGATGGGAAGAATACATACCCTTTCCTCTCTCCTTTTCTACCTTCCAGTCATCTGCCACACCTTCCATTGACTGAACCCAGTAATTCAAGTCCACATGGAGAAATAAAAAACACCGATCAAGGTAACTACATAGGTAAATATAGATGACAGTATACAAGGGTTTTGTTTGTTTATAACTCTTTTTTCCTCCTATCTAATTTAAAAGAAAACTGCATAAATCAATAATTATAAATCTTCTGATGGGCACACATTGTGTAAAAATGTAATTTATATGACAATAACAGAACAAAGGAAGAGAGAGTGAGCAGAGGTATATTGGAACAAAGTTGCTATATACTACTGAAATTAAATTAGTATTAATCCAAAATAGAATGTTTTTAATTAAGATGTTAATTGTAATCTCCAGGAAAATGACTGAGAAAATAACTCAAAAATATATAGAAGGGGAAAAAAGAGAGAAGGGAATCAAAACGGTAGACTACAAAATACCTATTTAACACAAAAGAAAGCAGTAATGGAGACAATGAGAAAAATGATATAAGACATAAAAAACAAAAACTAAAATGGCAGAAATCTTATCAGTAATTACATTAAATGTAAATGGATTAAATTCTCCACATAAAGAGCACAGGCTGGCAGAATGAAATTTGTTTTAAAAGATGCAACTATAAGCTGTCTACAAGAGACACATTTTAGATTCAAAAACACATAGAAGTTTAAAATTAAAAGCTAGGGCTAGCCACTGGCTCACTTGGGAGAGCATGGTGCTGATAACACCAAGGTCAAGGGTTTGGATCCCCATACTGGCCAAAGGAAAAAAAATAAATTAAAAGGTGGAAAAAGATATGCCATACAAACGGTAACCAAAAAAGAGCTGGAGTGGCTATAATATCAGATAAAATACGTTTTAGGATAATTTTTGCTAGAGGCAAAGACATTTTATAATGATAAAAGGATCAATCTGTCAAGTAGATATGACACAATAAATACATATGCACCTAACAACACAGTCCCAAAACACATGAAGCAAAAACTGACAGAATTGAAGGAAGAAATAAACAAGAATTATTCAATAATAATAGTTGAAGACTTCATACCCCACTTTCAATAATGGATAAAACAAGTAGATATAAGATCAACAAGTAACTAAAAGACTAGAACAACACTATAAACCAACTAACACTAACTGGCATCCATAGAGCACTCCACCCATCAACAGCAAATATAATAACACAAACGAGGAGGGAAGTAAAAGAGCAAAAACAGAGTTCAAGTGCACATGGAACATTCTTCAGGATAGACCATACATTAGGTCATAAAACAAGATTCAGTAAATTTTAATGGATTGAAATAATGTAAAATGTGTTCTCCAACCACAATAGATTAAAATTAGAAACCCATAATAGGGAAAAACTTGAAACATTCACAACTATGGAAATTAAACAAACACTTTTAAATAACCAATTTAATTTCTTCAAAAACAAAATCAAAGAGAAATTAGAAAATTTGAGATAAAAGAAAATAAAAACACAACATATCAAAATGTATGGGATGAAGTAAAAGCAATGCTCAAAAGGGAAATTTATAGCTGTAAATGCCTACATTAAAAAAGAAGAGTCTATGGCCATACCACCCTGAACATGCCCAATCTCATCTGATCTCAGAAGCTAAGCAGGGTTGGCTCTTGTTAGTACTGGGGTGGGAGACAACCTGGGAATACCAGGTGTGATAGGCTTTTTAAAAAGAAGAATAAAGATTTAAGTCAATAACCTAAACTTCCACCTTAAGAAACTAAAAGAAGAAGAGCAAACTAAAATCAAGCAGAAGGAAGTTGATGATAAAGACTAGAGCAGAAATAAATGGAAGAGATTAGAAAAAAAAAAAATAGAAAAAAAAAATGAAACCAAGAGCTGGTTCTTTAAAAATATTAACAAAATGGACAAACCTTCAGCTAGACTGACATAAATTAATAAATAATAAATAAGTAAGTAAGTTGTATTTCTACACTGGCAATGAACAATCCAAAAATGAAATTAAGAAAATCCATTTATAACAGCATCAAAAAGAATAAAATACTTACGAATAAATTTAGTCTAAGTGCAAAACTGAAAACTACAAAATATTGTTGAAGGAAGTTAAAGAAGACCTAAATAAATGATACCCACTGCTCATGGATTGGAGATTTAATATTAAGATGGGAATGCTTGCCATACTGACCTACAGATTCAATGCAATACCTATTAAAATTCCAACTGCCCTTCATGTAGAAATGGACAAGGTGATCCTAGAATTCATACAGAAATGCAAATGATCCAGACTAGCCACCACAATCCTGAAAAGTTGTATGGGCATAAGGATAGACGTATAGATGAACAGAATAGAATTGAGAGCCCAGAAGTAAACCCATACATCTGTGGTCAATTGATTTTTTTTTTTAAAAGATGACCGGTAAGGGGATCTCAACCCTTGGCTTGGTGTTGTCAGCACCACGCTCAGCCAGTGAGCAAACCGGCCATCCCTATATAGGATCCGAACCCGTGGCCTTGTTGTTATCAGCACCGCACTCTACCGAGTGAGCCACGGGCCGGCCTATGGGGTCAATTGATTTTTGACAAGGGTCTCAAGACCATTCAATGGGGCAAAGTAGTCTTTTCAAACAACGATGCTAGAACAACTGGATATCCACATACAAAAGAATGAAGTTGGTCCACTACCTCACACTATATATAAAAATTAACTTAAAATGTATCAAAGACTTAACTGTAAAAATTAAAACTAAAAAATTATTAGAAGAAAACATAGATGTTAATCTTCATGGATTAGACAATGGTTTAAAACATAGGCGTTAATCTTCACCTTGGATTAGACAATGGTCTCTTAAATATGATACCAGAAGCACAAACAACTAAATAATAGATAAACTGGACTTCATCAAAATTAAAAACTTTTGTGCCTCAAAGACACTATCAAGAAAGTGAAAAGACAACCCATAAAACAAGAAAATATTTTTAAATCATATATTTGACAAGGGTCTGGTATCCAGAATATATAAAGAACTCTTACAACAATGAAAAGATAAATAACCCAATTAAAATATGGACAGAGATTTGAACAGACATTTCTTTAAAGAAGATATACAAATAGCCATGAAACATACACAAATTGCACATTAAAAGATCTCAACATCGTTAGTCATTAGGGAAATGCAAATTGAAACCATGATGATATATCATTAGGATGGCTATAATTTATTTTAATGGAGAACAACAAGTGTTAGTGAGGACATGAAGAAATTTAAACTCTCATACATTGCTGGTGGGAATGTGAAATGCTGCAGCCATTGTGAAGAACAGTTTGACATATGAAAGTTTGACATAACTCAAAAAGTTAAACATAGAATTCCCATAATACTTAGCTATTTCACTCCTATACATATATATACCCAAGAGAAACAAAAACATTTTCACTAAAAACTTGTGCAGAAATGTTTATTACTGCATTATTCATAATAACCAAATAGTGGAAACAACCCACATGCCCATCAACTGATAAATATACAAACAGATGTTGTATGCCCATACAATGGAATTTTATTCAGCCATAAAAAGGAATGAAGTACTGATCATGCTACAACATGTATGAACCTTAAAAACATTACATTAAGTGACAGAAGCCAGACACAAAAGGCAACATACTGTATAACTCCATTTATGTGAAATGTTCAAAATAGGAAAATCCATGGAGACAAAGAAGATTGGTGGTTGTCAGGAGCCCAGAGGAAGAGGGAATTGGGAGTTACTGCTAGTTGGTATCGGGTTTCTTTTGGGGGTAATAAAAATATTCTGGAATTAGGAAGTGGTGATGATTGCACAACCTTGTGACTATATTAAAAACCACTGAATTGTACACTTTAAAATAGTGAATTTTGTGGTATGTGAATTTTATCTCAATTTTTTTTTTTTTTTTTTTTTTTTTTTTTTTTTTTTTGTCTTTTTCGTGACCAGCACTCAGCCAGTGAGCGCACTGGCCATTCCTATATGGGATCCGAACCCGCGGCGGGAGAGTCGCCGCGCTCCCAGCGCAGCACTCTACCAAGTGCGCCACGGGCTCGGCCCTTATCTCAATTTTTTAAAAGTCATGTCTCAAGAGATGAGGAGCTGGTGTAGCTCTGGTGCAAGATGGTGAAGTTAAACTGTTGTCCCTGTCATGTAAAAGTAGAATGCTTCTGGTACTCAAGGCTAATTTGTTAATTGTCTGATTATATCTTTTATTATATGTTTTTTAAGTTTTAGCTCTTTTATTGTCAACACACAAGAATGTTCCATTACATGTAGATGTTAAAGCTTTGTCCTATATTTGCATTTTTTTATTAAATTTATTTGGACACAAATTTGACGTGGCCAAATGTGTCAATCTTTTCTTGATAACTTCCTTTGTTTTTTTGCTTGAAAAATCTTTTACCACTCATTAATAAGATAAATTTTCATCTCTATTTTCCTCTAAAATATTTAATCATTTCTTTAAAACGATTAAACTCTCTTACTCTGAAAAAAAGAAGGGAATGGGAACGGGAGAATATTCCAGGTGCAGAGGCAGCATGTGCAGAGACCCCATGGGAGAAGCATGATGGGTATGGTCAGTGAGTCTGGAGCAGAGACGGGGAGGGAAGGAGCAGAACAAGAGGAGGGGACAGACAGAAGCTGCACCGTACAGTACCTTGTGGGCCATGTTAAGGAGTCTCTGATCTCTACTTTGAGAGCAATAGGAACCATTACAGGGTATTTCATCAGGCAGAGTGAGCACATCAGAATGTCCTCGACTGATGTCTAGAGCAGGGAAGTGAGGAGCTCCAGGTCCTGGGCACATAGTAGGCTCCCAGGGCCTACAGAGTGAGAAACAAGTTCAGGGCAACTGGCCCTCTGGTGCCTCCTCAAAGAAACCGACCCCTGGGAGGAAAGGGCCTTCCACCCTGGAGCAGGTGGGAAGATGGGGGAGATACCTTTCTTATACATTTTAGCTTCTCCTCCTCCCAAGCCTGCAAGAGAGAGATGAATCCACGGTAGCTAAACTGCTTAGCCAGAGTGGGAGCTATGTAGTTTTAGGTTCTCCTTTTCTCTGAATTTGGTTGGATTAGGGCCTGGGGCCTCCTGGAACCTAGTTAGGGGCTCAATAGATATTTGATGAATGGACAAAAGGATGAGTAACATAGTTTCAGATGCACCTCAGGCCTTTTTTCCTCCACTCACAGCCCACTGACCTTCTGATAGGCAGTGCTCCTGCATTTGCTATATGCTGTTGAAGGTGGGAAATCCTATTATGGTAATTGGAAGGTGGGGCCTTGAAGAGGTGATTAGATTGTAGGACCATGCTGTAGTGAATGGATTAATAATGGTTGTCAGGGGCGTGGTTCTGAGGGCTTTAAAAGGACACTGCGCGAGGAACTGTCTCTCTCTGCTCTCTCTGCTTCCACCATCTTGCAGTATGAGACCCCTGAGCCACTGTCACCACCACCAACACCCTCACCAGACATATTCCCTGGACTTTGGTCTTCCTAGCCTCCAAAACTTTAAGCAAATAAATTTTGTTTTCTTTATAAAATACCCAGTTCCATATATTTTGTTATAAGCAGCAGAATCAGACTGATACATATGCTATGTGCCCTTGAGACAGTTCTTTCCCCTCCAGGCCTCGGATTCTCTATATCAGAATAGGGAGAAAGGAGGCAAATTAGATAATGGTCAGCCTGTACTCTTACGGGTTTACAGATCTTGCATCTAGTATGTTGCAACGGCCCTGGCCTTGTTGAGGATTTATTTTCCAAGCTCAGCTAGGGGTAGGGTGGGGGTGGGACCCCCTCATGGATCTATTGTTGATATCTCCCACCTCAGGGCTTCTGAGCTTTTGTTGGGAGTCCCACATTCAGCATCCAAGGCTTCCTTCTTGCAGCTGCTCACAGCTCTGCCAACCTCTGGCCTCGGGCAGCTGGCTCCTCTTTTGTTTACCCTCAATGCCTGGGCTGCCAGGCTTGGGGCTACCTTGGGTCCATGATGGTGCCCCAGGGCAACCTGCAGTTCTTCCCTTCAAGTGTGACTTCATTTGGGGCTGGCAGAGTGACAGCCCTCGGTGTGCTCACACTCACACACACACACAATGCCATGGAAACAACAAAACACACGGTGAACCCTCAGAAAAGCAGGTTTCTTAGCAACTTTACAGCCTTTGTTCATGAGCTGCTTGGAATTAAAGTAGCTATGATCTCCTGCCAGCTCCCACCTGGGGACAGGGGAAAGGGTGGCAGGTCTGCCTTTGTCAGAGCTGAGAACTAAGCTCTCCCCACCACTGGTCTGTCAGTCAGCCTGCAAAGCAGAGGCCTGAATTCTGGGTTTGTCCTGGTTCTGAGGAAAATCCCTGCTTTGGTTTCTTCACAGCAACAGTCATAGAATCCCAGGTCTCGGTCATTTAATCCACAAACACAAACTGAAACATGTACCGCAGCATTTCGCACTCTGGCCACAGTGGTTGGTTCCACTTCTGTCCTGGAAATACAGAGGGACATGAGGGATGATCAGTGACTCTATAGCCAAGTGATGAGAACAGACTGGTACCCAGACTAGGAAAAAGAAAATAACTTGATTGCTGCTGCCCTGCTTATAACTTTGCAGCTTGTAACTTTATTCCGTACCTTTAGTATAAAACGCAAACTCTTTAGCCTGGCCCAAAAGGCCCTTTGGGGCTGACCGCTGCCTACTTCTCCGTTATCTCCCAGCATGGCTTCAGTTCTCCACACCATCCAAGGCCTTCTCACCTGCAGACCCTCCTGTTCCCTCTGCTTAAATGCTCCTCCTCTGGCTCTGCAGTTTCTCTTCATCCTTTATGTCTCAACTTAACTGTCACCTCCCCTGAGAGGCTTCTTTGACCACACTGTTAAGAACAGACCCCCCACATACATCACTCTCAGCACCTTTGCAGCTCCCTTCATGGCGCTTTTCCTGATATACAGTTAATTCTCGTTATTTGTGGTGGATATGTTCTATAAAGTCACCATGAACAGAGTTAGTGAATACCAAACCATTGCTCCTGGAGGAACTACAGGATTAGGTTTCTTCAAACCTCTGGTCACAATATTTTCATCAATCAATCAATACATGACCTAGTTTTATATACATTTCTGTTTAGAGACACCTTATTTAATATTTATCACTGATTCATTAATACTGAACTCACAACCAACAACACTATAACTAATGCCTCAACAGAGTTTATCTAACACATTTTCTCTGTAAGGCGCATCACAGCCTTCTTGTGCCCAGGAACACTAGACAGCACTTCAGCACCATACTTGGGGACTGTTTAAGCCAAAATAACCAACAAAAAGCACAAAATATGAAAAGTGTGGCACCAAAGGGACACTTGTTTACAGAATGAGAGTTGAAACAAGAAGGTGGATGTCCCCTTGCTTGACATCAACTGGGAATGTGTGTGTCTTAGTCAGTACGGGCTGGTATAACAAAATACCATAACCTGGGTGTCTTATAAACAACAGAAATTTATTTCTCACAGTCTGAAGGCTATGAAATCCAAGATCAAGGTGCCAGTACATCTAACGTGTGCTACGGAGCCACTTCCTCATTCATAGATGGCCATGTTCTCACTGGGTCCTCACATGGCAGAAGGGAGGAGGGAGCTCTTTACATTCTCTCTTATAAGGGCACTAATCCCATTCATTAGGGCTGCACCTTTATGAACTAATCATCTACTAAAGGCCCCATCTCCTAGTGCCATCACATTGGGGGTTAAAATTTAAACATATGAATTTGGACAGGACACAAACATTCAATCCATAGCAGTGTGTGTTGAACTATTCAATTTTTTTTCTGTGCGTGCATAAGTCCTCAAATGACCTCAGAAGTGCTGTGAGCATTGATTTTGAGGTTATGAATGAATTTTAGTGAGTAGGTGAATTAGCAAATATGAAATCCATGAATAATGAGTATAATAATGGAATCTGAATAATGAATAATTATTTTATTTATTCATTAACTTGTTTAATGTCTTTCTTCTCCACTTGGCCTCAGGAGGGCAAGGTTGTGTCTGTATCATCTACCATTTTATCTCCAGCTCTTAGCAGAACTGATTTGGGCCTCAGAAATTGTTTGGCTGCTGCTGGACCAACCAAACTCAACTCAATTCAGAATTTTAGTTTTGTGAGATTTAATAATCATCCTATTACTTATGTCACTATTATTTGCATACTTAGTTATGGCCAAAATAAAACATCTTTCCAGGGCTGACTTTACCCAACCAAACTCACAAAAGACTGATCTATAACCCAAAATTTCTTTTTACATGAGCTTTAGAATTTTCCAGCGACCCAAATAATTATGTGAAGTCTTCTAGTATCATCTGAATCATTCCTTAGGGAAAGTCTGCTTGATGATCTGGCATTAAAGAAATGGGAAATGTAGAGAACTAAGAGATTGTCTGACTTCTTCATGACACAGTATACATAGATCCTACTTCCATACATAACCTGTTTCTGAAAATGTGACTAATGTTGAAAGTACAAAAGTCAAACAACAAATTTATTCTGTAAACATTTGCTCCTAAGGAATAAAAAGTGATATAAAATTTCCAATTACACCTCCATTTTTAAACAATTTTTGATTGTCTTTCCTAATACAGCTTCAATTCGATTATTTTCCTTCACAAATCAAAAAATAGCAACAGCCTTAAGAACATTCAGTGGAGGCTAAAGATTCATTCCTTTCAACAAATCTAATGATTTCTCTTTTTGTATTAAGAGTTAATAATACATGTACTCCTTTTTAAACAGTTTTATTGATATAAAATTCACATCCTATATAATTCACCTATTTAAAATGTACATTTTTTTTTTTTTGTCGTTTTTTCGTGACCGGCACTCAGCCAGTGAGTGCACCGGTCAGTCCTATATAGGATCCGAACCCGCAGCGTGAGCGTCGCCGCGCTCCCAGCGCAGCACTCTACCAAGTGCGCCACGGGCTCGGCCCTTAAAATGCACATTTTAACCAGCCCAAATATCCATTATCAGATGAGTGGATAAGGAAAATGAGGTTTATCTACACAATGGAATACTACTCTGCTATAAAAAAAAAAAATGAAATACTACCATTCACAGCAACATGGATGGACTTAGGGAAAATTTTATTAAGTGAAATAAGCCAGGCATAGAAAGAGAAATACCGCATGTTCTCACTTATTTGTGGGAGCTAACAATAAATAAATAATTAAATATACAAACAAATAAATGCGGGGGCAGGGAAGAAGACACAGCAATCACAGTTCCTTGAACTTGTTAAGACAAGTGAACATATTAGGAGGTTGACGGAGGGAGGAGGGAGAGGAGAAAGGAGGCATTGGTAAAGGGACACGAAAATCAACTACATTGTATATTGATAAAGTAAAATATAAATAAAATGTACAATTTAACCTTTCTAGTACATTCACAGAGTTGTGCAACCATCACCACTATCTAATTCCAGAATATTTTTCCCCCAAAAAAGAAACCCTGTACAGTCACTTTCTACTCCAACCCTTCCTATTCTTTCAGCCCCTGGCAACCACTAAGCTATTTTCTATCTCTATGGATTTGCCTTTTCTGGACATTTTACATAAATGGGAACATCCATATGTGGTCTTTTGTGACTGACTGCATTCATTTAGCATAATATTTTCAGGGTTCATCCATGTTGCAATATGTACCCGTATTTCACTCCTTTTTATTGTCAGCTAATATTCTATTGTCTAAACATACCACATATTATCTATCCATTCATCAGTTGAGGGACATTTGGGTTGTTTCCACCTTTTGGCTATTATGAATAATGCTGCTATTAACGTTTACGTAAACATGTTCTCTTGGGTAGATACCTAAGAGTGGAATTGCTGACTATTACAGTAACTATGTTTAAAATTTTGAGTAGCTACTAGACTGTTTTCCAAAGTGGCTTCCTCATTTTGATTTGCATTTCCCTGATGATTAGTGATGTTGAATATCTTTTCATGGGCTTATTGGCCATTTGTTTACCCTCTTTAGAGAAATGTCTATTCAAACCCTTTGCGCACTTTTTGATTAGGTTGTCTCTTTATTATTGAGTTGTAAGAGTACTTTATATATTCTGAATGCAAGTCCCTTATCAGATAAATGATTTGCAAACATTTTCTCCCATTCTGTGGGTTGTCTTTTCTCTAACTTGATGTATGTACATTTCTTATCACACTATTGGTACTTCCATTTTTTCATTCACACGATTTTATAAAATAATGACAAGATGCAATAAAATAATCAAGTACTTTCCATGTCATTGTTGTGCAGATGAATCTGGAGACTGCCTACAGGGAAACTGAACAATGGGCTGATAAGCAGTACCACCCTGCCATCTTGCAACATGATGTCTCCTCTAACATGCAGAAATCTGAACTCAACGTTCAAAGGAAGTTCACGGGTATCAGCACACAATGTATAAAATAATAATTGCCACTTACTGAGCACTTACTATGTGCAACACTCTGTGCTAAGTGTGTTACATTATCACATTTGATCCTGCCAACAGCCCTATTAGAAGTGCTGCTATCATCCCATTTTACAGATGCAGAAAACTGAGGCTTGTGGAGTTTAAGTAAGTTGTCAGTGGTCCTACAGGTAGTAAGTGGCAGAACTGGGATTCAGACCAAGCGCTTCTGAGTCCAGAGCCCTTGCTCTTATCCATGAGGACAGAAGCTATGATGTCTGTCAAGTGCCAGACTGCAGACTAGCACCAAAGCTGGAGGAAACTTTCACAGGTCCTCAGTGGAATGAGGAAAATATGGACAATGTTATGGGTTTTTCATAAAGCTAAATTTACTCCCTTTAAATATCCGTCCTTTATTCTGAGATTCTTCGTACTTTTTTGGTATTCCATATTCCTGTTAATAACAATACTAGGAGATGGTTTTTTTCTTATTATCATTATTATAAAAGAAATATAGGCACATAGTGGAAAATCCCAATAAGAAAAAGGCATATAAAATTTTAAAATTTCCTGTTTTCTTCCTTGATCCATAGTCCCTACTCCAGGGGTAACCACAATTGCTACTTTCTTGTATATCCTTAATGTATGTGTGTGAGTGTGTGTAAACATTTAAGAAACACAGATGGAATTACACATTATATATTGTTTTGTATCTTACCTTTTTTACTTAATAAATATCTTGGTATAGTTGGGTATATTTAAATTAATTGATTGAAAAAATGTTTACTGAGCTCCTACTCTGTTAGCCACCAGAATTGGAGAATTAGTGCTCCACGCACTGGAACTACAGCAACAAGACAGACAAAGTTTCTGCTTTCACGAACCTTATTTTCTAATAGGAGCAACAGTCACAGAACAATAAGACAACAAACAGAATAACTGCATATTGTGATGAACACTAATAAGAAAAGACATTGGATAGCAAATAGTGGCAGGTGGAGGTGGGCAAGACCAACTCCTTTTAATCAGAGAAGGCTCTCTGGGGAGGTGACATTTAAATTAAGACTTGAAGAATGGAGCCAGCTGTGGAAAGAGCAGACAGAACAGCATTCCAGGCAAAGGGAACTGCAAATGTAAAGACTCTGAGGTAGGAAGGAGCTTGGTGCATTTGAGGAACTTAAGAATCGCAGAGCTGCATGGTGAACAGGACAAAGAGATGGCAGGAGCATGGTCAGAACACAATGGGAAGCTAGGGAGGGGCTTTCGGAGGGTGGAGCATGGTCTGGTTTGTGTAGATGCTTGCTGGGTAGAGTAGCTTAGGGACCAGCTCGGGGGTCCTAGGCACTTCAGGAAAAACGATGATAGTCTCACCATGGGAAATGAAGCAAAAGGGACAGATTCCAAATATCTAATGGAGGTAAAGAAAGTGGCCTTGAAGATGGGTCAGTTCAGAGTGTGGTGAGAGGAAAGGAAAATCAAGGGTGGTACAAGTGGCACAGTTTATGGAGCACGGATTCAGGTGTCAGAGAAGGTTTCAACTGGAATATCTTGGTCTGTGATGCCTCTGAAGCATCCCAAGCAACAAGCTGAGTGTTGCTGCCCGGAGTTCAAAGGAGAGGTCTCAGCTATAAACTATAAGGTTGGGAGTTATTGACCGGCCTATTTTAAATATCTGAGGGTAGGTCTGGGTATGAGAAGGATTGTTATAGTTACTGACTCAAGTTGACCACTTGAAAACCTATCTTTTTTTTAAAGGCTTCAAGTTCCACTCACAAATCTTGTTATTCCCCTTTAAATCTAATAATTTTTCACATAAAGATAAGAACAATCACTTTCACTTGTTCTTTGATTACTGTTGAATTAATTTTAAGTTTAGTGGATTCAATCTTCCTTAAACATTTAATAAACTTACCACCTTAATTAATCAAATTTCCTTAGACATTTTAAACTACAATTATAAATTTAATATGCCTGATTTTCTCAAACTTTAAACGCCCAATAGGGTAGACTTACAAGTCTAAAAAGCAAAATCTTTCTAAGCACTTAAGCAACTGTTGTAAATTAATTACCTAAACTTATAAATAGTAGTAACTCAGATTCTCTTGGCCATTCAAGAAACTTAAATCCTACACAAAGCAGAACAAGGATCACAGAAGCTTCTATGCCATATTCATTTCTTCATTATTTGAATGTTTCTTTATATTTCCATTCTGGAGTTACAACTTTACTCCTGCAACAAAAAGATCAGAATTTTTTTGCAAATATTGCTAAAGGCAACCAATCTATTTCACTTTCAGATATATCATTCTGCCCACAGGTTTTCAGATATTTATTGACAGGAGACATTAGCATATGATGGTTGTGAGGACAAATGATATCATCTAGGGAGAGGGTACGGAGAAAAGAGAAGTGTGTTCAGGAGCAATCCCGAAGGCCAATACCTAGACTGGAGGTAGAACAGGTGGAGCTAGCAGGGAACTGCCTTAACTCTGCCAAATAAAAGGTGTGTAACCCCTTACTGGTCTCAATTTTAAAGAGGGGGGCAGAGATTTTATAGATAATCCCAGCAAATGCTGCCTCCATATACCTCTCCAGTCCTAACAGCCATTAATCACTATGTGTGCTTGGATTGGTTCAACCTTGCTGATCTCAGATCCCACAGGCTTAAATAAGGGATTAGATTCCCAAGACACTTTCTAACATCCAAGAAGTCCAAGTCAGGGAGCATCATAAGCAAAAGAGTGAATATAAGAAAATACATGTGTTTGGGGCTGAGCCCGTGGTGCACTCGGGAGAGTGCGGCGCTGGGAGCGTCGCCGCTCCCGCCGCAGGTTCGGATCCTATATAGGAATGGCCGGTGCACTCACTGGCTGAGTGCCAGTCACAAAAACGACAAAAAAAGAAAGAAAAAAAAAGAAAATACATGTGTTTGGAAGAAAGTGAGGAGGCCAGTTAGACTAGAGGACATAATTGTTTTCAATGAATTTTTATTACACCCTATAACCTTTAAAGCAGGATGTCTTAAACTTTACTGTGCATTAAGAATCATCTGACTCACTCTTTAGTAGTTGTGTGGCTTCAAGAATGTCACTTAATCTCCCTGTGCCTCCTTTCTTTATTTAGAAATGGGGGCTAATCATACCTCCCTGATAGGGTAGTCATAAGGGTTAAGTGAGAGGATATAAGTAAAACACTTGGGACAAGGCCTGGCATCTTTATTATGACCTGGTCATCTTTATTATGGATAGGGTTCTGGAGAGAAGACAGAAGACATGAAGTTTAAATTACCAACCTATAAAGTGGAAGTTGAGAAGAAGCTACAGTAGTACCTCAGTTTTTCTTGTTTGTTCAGCATCTGATCCCCATTTTTCTCATAACAGTACCTGGATTTTCTTGGAGAATCACCAGCACCTTCTATTCCTAGTTCATGTGGTTTGGGTAGACAGATTTAAGTAACCCTGCCTTCCATGTCCGTGGGTGAGAGTGACCCAGGCCTGGCCAGTCAACAAACTTCATTCCCCCTGACCATTCATGATTGGTTCATAATGAGGACCATGACCCGAATTGGTCCACTGAAATTCAATCTTGGAACTTCCACTAAAGCTGTGAGCTTGGAGCTGAGTTGCTGGCTGCTATCTTGCCAGCAGGAGGGCAAGGAGAATAAAGCTCCCATTACCAGAGGTTTATGCAGCAATGGAGGGAAGAACAGAGATATGGAGAGCATGGAGCCGAGTATTAAAGATATTTTCCAGCCCTGGAATCTAGACATACAGAAGCAATTCCAACCTAGGACTTTTCAGTTATATGAGCCAATAAAAAATATTGCCTTAAAAAAAAAAAAAGAATTATCTGAGATGATTTAACTTAAATGTAGGTTAAATTAATGTGTTTTAAAATGTAGATTTCTGAGCCCCATATTCTTCCCACCAAGATTTTATCAGCTGGTCTGAGATGAGTCCTGGAAATTAGTAATTTTTTTTCTTAATTTCCCTAGGTGATTGTGACGTAAAGCGATATTTGACCACGGGAACCTGGAAATCTTTCCTCTGAAGACTTGGGTGATGTACACTCTTCTGGAGACAGTAGCAGTTCCTACAATGCAAGCTGCAGAGAACATTGTTAAGATTCAGAACCCTGACAAGTGGCAAATGCGGAGGCTGCAGCGGCCCCTGGTCAGAACTGCGATCTCTGTGGCCTGTAGTAGTCAGGGCTCTCCAGAGAAACAGAACCCATAGTAACAAATATGCACCCCTAGAATTTAGGGGATAGGGACATTCTAAAAAGACGTATGGCAGAGATGGCTGGTTGTGTCCCAAATACACATTCCACCCTTCTACCCAAGTAATAGAACCTCCATTTGTACCTGAGCACACAGCCACCAGGAATAAATACTACATTTCTCAGCTCCGCTTGTCGTTAGGTAAGGCCAAATTCTGGTGAAAGAGATATAAGGCGGAGGTTCACCTACAACTTCTGGAAAGTGTCTTTAAAGAGCAGAGGTGAGACCTCCCTCCCCCTTCCTCCTTCCTTTGGGCTACAATGCCCAAAATAGATTCAGTCCCAGTAGCAATCTTGGTCGTGAGGTAACCTTTGGAATGGAAGCCATATGTGTAAGTCCATTTCTGTTGCTTATAACAAAATACCTGGAATTGGGTAATTTATAAAGAAAATGAAATTTATTGCTTACAAGTTCAGAGCCTGGGAAGTCCAAAGTCCAGGGAACACATCTGGTGAGGGTCTTCTTTGGTGGTGGCTTTACAGCAACACAGGGGTCTCACATGGCATAAAATGGTGGAGCAGAGAGAGAGACTCTCACATGCTCTTCTTTTAAAGCCCTCAGAACCACACCCATGAACTAAATAAGACATGGTCCTACAATCTAATCACCTCCTCAAGGCCCCACCTTTCAATTATAATAGGATTTCCCATGCTCTTAATACTTTCACAGTGGGGCCCAAGTTCCTAATACCCAGAAGTTTGGGGGATACAATTCAAGCTTCAGTGAGTTTGGGGGGGGGGACATTCAATCCACAGCACCACACATGGCAGAGCAAAGAGCAACTTTGGTCCCTGACTCTGAGGAAAACTATCTGATCACCTCTAGAATTCTTGAAGATGAGAAAAAACGTAAACTTATTTTGGCCTTTTCTGTTACTTGCCAAACCTAATTGTAACTAATTTAGCCAATAATAATAACTAGTGCTTATTGAGCACCTAATATGTGCCAGATACTGTTATAAGTGGTTTATATCTATTAACTCAAATAATGTTCACAACAATCCTGAGATTACTATCTTCCCCATTTTACAGATGAGGAAACTGAGGTATAGTAAAGCTATGTAATTTTCCCAAGTCCCCAGGCTAGTAAGTGGCAGAGCCAGGATTCCAGCACAGTCTGACTAGATCTAGAGTCAGTGCTCTCAATCATTATGCTGTACTGCCTCTTGATTCCACAGGTCAAGTCATCCGTCATCCATCTATTCAACAAATATTAATCAAGTGCTTTGACACTGAAAACTTTATGATGAACCATATAGATAGATCCCTGTCCTCCCAGAGCTTCCAGTCTCAGAGCAAGCAGCAAATTTACAAGTACCTCACTGAATCCAGGGACAAGCCCAACCACCAGACCATGGGGAGCACAGGAGGCAGGACCCACCACTATTGCCTGTTCTCTAACCACCCCCAGCATCCACCTCTCAGTTCCAACAGACACATTCACTGGAGAGAAACTGACCAGTGCAGTTTGAGCCATAGGTCTAACCCCACATCTGTCCTCTATAATCAGGTGATGCTCATGAACCAAAGAGACTCAGTCACTAGGATCCAGCCCTAAGTGTCCACCTGTTCCCAAAGGGCAATCATTGGAAATCTCTCCCAGAGCCGTCTGCCACATCCCCCAAAAGGGGGAAAGAGGAGAGCAGAAGGAAGGAAGAGCTTTTCTAGGACTGTGACCACTTGGCAGAGGTGTCCAACTTGGATTTTTAAAGGCTTGGAGGGAGATACCTTCTAAAGTGGGGCTTGATTGGATGGAAGGAGTGATTTGGGGGTGGACGGAGCAGGGTAGCCAGGAGTGGGAAAGAGAGAGAGTCAGGGAGCCTGGTCAAGAGAAAAACCATGAAAACCATGTCTTTGACCACAATTCCTCTTTGGAACTCTGATAAGGTAATAATCCTAAATAAAGAAAAAAGAAAATGATTAGGAAAAATGTAAAGGTAGAACAAAAGGAGAAAAAATATCAACCATATTCCTCTACCCAGGAATAATCACTATTAGTATTTTGGTGTATTTCTTATACACAAATAGTTTTCTTTAAAAAAAAAAAAAATCATATACCATATGCAATTTTATCTCCTACACTTTTTACTTAATACAAAAAAAAAAAAGAAAGCATTTCTCCAATTCCTCATCAACTCTTCAACAAAGAGAAAATGTTTACATTGGTGTTGAAACTACCTTGACTGCACAATATCTCATTTTGAAGATGTTAGGTAGTTTACTTAACCACTTCCCTTTCAAAACTTTTAGGTTCTTATTTTTCCTAGTATAAAAATTTTGTCTGGTAGGCCTATTTCCTAAGACGGCTGTCCCATGTGTGAAATTACTAGGTTTGACGGTACAAATACGTTTACGGCCACTGAGGAAAATTTAAGATCATAGGACAGCTGCTTCTAAACAAGGAACAGGATACAAACCCGAAGCTCCTTCTATGCTCTGGTGTACTACCAAAATAGGAATGCTTGCTCACCTATCACCTAACACACCCTCTACCCCACACCTTTCTTCCCCTCCTTTCGGAATAACACGCTACCCAGCCCTAAATGATTGCACGACCTTGGGCTAGTCCCATCCGACCTTTGGACCTCATTTGTCTCCTTGCTGCTCAGCTGGAGGGTGGCCTGACTAGAGGTGCTAAAGGATCCCCTACAACCCTTGGGTGAAGTGGGGGAGGGCGGCAGGCGGGGCGTGCAGGGCGCGGTCTTCCTGCAAGTAGACCCGGAGGTTTAAAGCGATAGAACTACAGTTTACAGCTCCAGGGAGGGACCAAGATACCGCCAGTCCTTCCCCATCCCGATCCCGAGATTGGCACTGGGTTCCCCATCCCCAGCCTTATCTCCTCTGCAGCTCCTCCTCTTCCCTGCGGTTCACTAAGTCCACCCTCCAAATCTTATCCGATCTCTAAATATTCCTAGTACAGGGGTCGCCCAAGCCCCTGGGGGTCTCCTTCCCTCTCCCCCATCTTTTCTTTCCGCGCCGTCCAAACCAGTCCCAATCTCACAGTCTGGGGTCTCGCCACCTCTAAGATTCCGACTACCTTGCAAGACCCTTTCCTCTTCCCCTTCCCCCCACACCTACCCCCCTCATCGGATCCCATAACGCCTCCGCATCTCTTTTCCACGTATCAGCATGGGATGGTCCTTCTACCTTTCCGGCCATGACTGGCTTTCTGAGCTGTCTCACCCACCCTGCCTCCCATGGGCCTGCGGGTCCTCTGGCAGGACCCAGTCTGTCCCTCTTATGACAAAACCTCTATCCCCTTTAGGTCCCTCCTCATATGCCCCACCCCCAAGTCTGTCCCTCTGCGTCCCCGCCCACGTCTGCACTTCTGTCAGTCCCCGAACATGTTCCTCTGTTCCTGAAGTCTGGCCCTACGTCCAGCCAGGACCCTGCTCACCATCCTTCCCCGGGGCCAGAGAGTCTGCGGCCCTGTTCCCCTCTCTCGCCTGGGCAACTCTTTCCTTTTCCACTTTCTCTACTTTGAACCCATCCCAGCAGAGTCCAGGAAGTAGCCTGGCGCCGGAGACTGGCGGCGGTGGTCCCCAATGGGGCGCGCCAGCGGCGCCAGCGGCCCCGCCCAGAGAGCAAACACTGCCAATAGGTGCGCGGGGGCGGGACTTCCGCTGTCCTGCGGAGGGCGGGGGAGCGAACTGTTGTGGTGCGGCGCGTTGGGCGGGCGGCGGCCGAGCGGTTCGGGGGCTGCCGCGGGACTCGGGGCGCAGCCGAGCGGCTGCAAGGGTGGGGCGGGCCGGACGTGTCGCGGGGCCCGGGCGGCGCGGGTTCGAGGCCGGGCCCCGCGCGGGGAGGCCGCGCCATCCCGGGGGAGCTGCCCGGTAGCGAGTTTGCCCCGCAGCCGAAAGAAGGCGGGAGCCGGCGGGGGCCTTCGAAACCCCCTGGCAACCCGGGCCCGGAGTCCCTGGGGAGCAGCTGCTTCCTGGGACGCCATCCCGGACGCCCCCGTCCTAGGGTAACGGTTCTGGGCCCCGGGCGGAAGGCGCCGCTGGGTGACCCCCAACGGGGCCCTGCGAGCTGCGGGAGCCGACCCGGGGCCTCAAGCGAGGACGACGGGGGTTTCTGGAGACGTGGGGCCAGGGGCTGAAGCAGCCGGTCCTCTCGGACGCGGGGCAGGGCAGCGCCTGATCTGGAGACGGACTCTGGGACTTTCGGGAGCGGGGGTCTCAGCGACCTGCCCCGCGGGGAGCGCGGCCGCGGAGTGGCCTACTGGGGACCCTCCCCCTGAGGGGCCGCTCCGGGGAGGGGAGATGAACGGCTTCAGCACCGAGGAGGACAGCCGCGAAGGGCCCCCCGCCGTCCCCGCCGCCGCCCCGGGATACGGCCAGAGCTGCTGCCTCATCGAGGACGGTGAACGCTGCGTCCGGCCCGCGGGCAACGCCTCCTTCAGCAAGAGGGTCCAGAAGAGCATCTCGCAGAAGAAACTCAAGCTGGACATCGACAAGAGCGTGAGTCTGCCCCCGCCCCGTCTGGGCCCCCGCGCCCCGCCGCTCTCCGGCCGCTGCCCCGGGCACTCCCCGCTGTGGGCCTCGCCGCCCTTATCTGCAAAACTGAGGAGTTGGACTCGGGATTTCGAAGGCCGCTTCAACGCTGACACGCTCTGTGATTCTGCCCAGATCCGGAAGGTTGGGGGCGGGGGGGGCTTCGAGGACTCTTCCTGCCTGGGAAGATTTGACAGCAGTTGTTTTATTGGTTTAGATATTAGAGCAGAGAGAG